>NC_085870.1:51921829-51971829 GCF_034702125.1 Engraulis encrasicolus | reverse complement strand
TGGGACTCTTCTACCGTTTGTGTTAGTTTTACTTGCCGAAGTGAGACTGCGTGCGTGCTCTTCCTGAGAAATATCTGGCAGAATGCAGAAGGATGTGATTTGTTAACCTGGAAGCTACTCATTGTGAATGATCTGCACACACAAGACACACACACACACACAGACCCAATTGTTCTACCTCTCTGACGCTCCTACATGAGAATTGCATTGACTTTGGCAGTCGGAGGTTGCATTAAGGGTTTTGATTACTTTGTGCAACGGCCAGTTTGTTTTATTCAAGAAAACGGATTCAACCTTCCTTTTAAACAGGGTACAATTTAGTTGCCCCTTCCCTTTAACATTGTGTTATACATAGTGTTGCACATAAACATGTGATTCATGTGGTGATAAACATTCAGATACATGGATCATGTTAGTTGAGTAGAGTGGAGAATAAAAACTTTGGTAGGACACTGCTGCGTGTTGCCGTTAGCATGGTATTGTTGCAGAATATACTTATCTGGCAACCACAATCTGTCTTTTTTTTTACACAGCAACACCATGTGTTTGTGTCTGTATGTGAGTGTACAGTATACACACTATGTGTGGCTATACAGTGTATGTGTGGATATCCGCGTGTATCTGTCAATGTGTGTTGACCTGTGTTTTTTCTTCATCCGTCTCTGTAGGGGCAAGCCGGCCAACGGCGACTACCGCAAGGACCCGCGCGAGCGCAGCCGCAGCCCCCCGGAGCGAGCCTCCATGTCGGCCGCCAGCCTGCACAGCGCAGCCCTCTACGCCCACATGCCCACCGCCGGCCTGGCAATGGACCAGCCCCTCGCACTGACCAAACACAGCCTGGACGCCCGCACCGCCGCAGCACTCGCCCTCGCCCAGCCCAGCCTCAGCCCCATCGAGCGGCAGCAGGTACTACCCCACACAGCGTGTGTGTGTTATGTGTGTGTTGTGTGTGCATTTGGGCACACACCCTCTCCTCCAACCTCAGCCCCATCGAGCCTTTAGCAGGTAAACCACAGGGGGAGAGTAGCTTCAGACCCAGCGACGTGTGTGTGTGTGTCTGTGTCTGTGTGTGTGTGTGTGCGTGTTTTTGTTTTCGTGTGCGTAGGCATGTGTTTATACATGGGCAGGAAAGATTTATTGACTGACCGGCCAGTTGTGCCTAACCGTGGTCATATATTTTTTCTTCCTGTCACAAAATAGTCCTGTTGACTGTTTTAAAAATGTCGTGTTTACGTTTTCTAATGCTGCTGGAAGTGGTGATTGAGGGATCTCTAAGTTGCTGCTGCTGTTCTTCTGCTAGTCTTTTAAAAACGAAGTGGTATCCGTGGGTGCTGGCGTGTCTTGTCTTCTACAAGGAGAGTCGATGCTTCATTAAGGAAGTAAATGGGTCTTTTCCAGGCAGAAAGTGTACACCTGTTCCTATGTAGAATTGTGATCTCAGTATAGAAGGATTTTATCATATGCATAGAAATACTACAAAAGTATAATCTCTGCAGTGAAATGCGAGTTGTTATTGTGGCTGCCTAAATCCTCATTAAAAATAAACCTGTGTGTATGTTTGTGTGTGTGCAGAATCGTCCGTCTGTGATCACCTGCGCCCCAGCGAACAACCGCAACTGTAACCTCTCCCACTGCACTGTGTCCCACAACGGCTGCTCCAACGCACTCAACAGCAGCTACAGGAGGCCCTCCAGCAGTAAGTACCCGCTCTTCTGTATCTGGGATGTCATCACCAATATCATGCTATCCTAGTGGTGGCTAGCAAGTCGCCCATCACTTTAAAGGTGCACTGTGTCATATTTTGAGCAGTTTCTTTCCAGAATTCATGCTACCCATTAGGGATGCAAATTATCGATTAATTCATTAATCATTAGTTGATAGCCTTATCGATCGACTTACGATTAATTGATAAGCGGCGTTTTCCCCCCAAATCTCGGAAAAAAAACTACTAAATCAATTTTTTTTAATAAAAAATTGAGATAAAATACAACATTTAAATGAATTCTATTTCAATTCTTTAATCCTAAAGTGATTTAAATATTGCCACTATTCACAGCCCTCTTCACACACGCTCTTCACATGCCATTTTTAACCTGGGTCTCTTATCAGTTGAATTGTCGATTAATTGCAATTAATGCTTTTTAATCGATCAATGCATTGATCGATTAAAGTCGATTAATCGATTAATCGTTTGCATCCCTACTACCCATTCATAAACATTACCTTCTCATTAATGCTTACCCCTGCCATAAAATTCCAAGTATTCATTATGACTGGGAAAATGTGACTTTTCATACATGAAAAGGTGGATGTTCTCCATGTCCGCCATTTTACATTTCCAGAAATAGACATTATAGCTGCACATCTTACTGTATTTTGGTCATGCTAGTAAATATTAGTTCATTATTTAGTAAATATTAATGAAAGGATCAACTTTGGCAATAGACGGCAGAGTTTCAATGAGCAGCATAGTTGCAGTACTTATCCTGGCCACCATCCTTCACAGTGCACCTTTAAAGGGATTTCATGTGTTCTATTGCCTATGGTGTGAGACCTGATTGTACATTGCATGTTGCCAGGCTGACACCATTTTCTAGACAGATTGGTGTGAGGCTAGACCAACGCGCCAGGCAAAAAAAACCCATATTCTGCTGGTTGGGTTTGGTTGGGTTGGGTTACTAGGCTAAATAATGGAAAAAATAATGACGTCTGGAAGGATCAGACATGGCTAGTGCACGCTTGAAACCTCCTTGGCACTCCAAAGTCTTCAACAGCTGGGCAAAAGCTAGTCGCCCACTGTAGCATATGAGTCCCAAATTTCTGATTACTAGAGCCCACTACAGAGTCAAGCAGCTGCTCTCACAGCATGGGCAGTACGCATTTACGGTGTGAACTACACTGAGAGATCTACACCCTGACAGAGCCAAGAGCCATCAAGGTCTATCTGCTATCATAGGGGTCGGAGGAGCCTCTAGCTAGCCCTCTAGCAGCAGCTTTACCCCGGCCTGCCGTGATAACTGGGGTCAGGCCAGAGGCCTGCTGTGGGCACTGGAGCTCAGGGCGGGTCAGTCTCAGGTCACGGGAAAAGAAGTTTCACATCCCCATCTGGGAGCAGCTGATGGCTTGAGATGAAGATCTCGTTGCTCTGGCACAGAGGGAGGGAGGGAGAGCGCAGAGAGACACTGAGAGACTGAGAAAGAGAGAGCGAGAGAGAGGGAGACACTGAGTAGGGAGAGCGGGGGAGATATTAATGGGTTCCAGATTGAGTTGTGTAACAGTACCAAGGGATGGAAAGCTTGCACTCGCACTTCCTGACGTTCTTTGTTTTATGAACTTTATTTGCCATCTCATAACTTCTAGTTCTTTCTTGAGGACCCTGAACATTTTTGGGTTCACTCCTCCAGATTTCTCTCATTTTGATCTGTTGTTGACACTGTTTTTTTAACCACATACATTATTAGTAATTTGTCAGTTGGTGGCACAAAAAAAGCATTGGACCAGTGGTCAAACATGCCTACAGTGTGCCGCTCTGGCAGAGAAAATGTCACTGATTTGGCAAAGATTATCCATCAGCTGCTCTGGCTTCATGACTTGTGAAGGCACCTTGAGCTCTGCCCCTTGAGACGACCTCTTGTTGACATGATCTCTCCCGTCCACTTTCTCCGTAGCCAACAGCACGGTGTGCGACCCGGTGATCGAGGAGCACTTCCGCCGCAGCCTGGGCAAGAACTACAAGGAGGCGGAGGTGTCCGCGGCGCCGGGCACAGGCGGCACGGCCGGCGGCACCAACTCTGTGTCCATCACGGGCTCGGTGGACGACCACTTCGCCAAGGCGCTGGGCGAGACCTGGCTGCAGATCAAGGCCAAGGGAAGCTCCTCCTCCTCCGGCAGCCCAAACTCCTCCCCTCCGCCAGGTCACATGATTAGCCACAGCCACTCCCCCTCAGTCATCTCCTGAGAAAGAGGACCAGAAAACTAACTCGCCTCCCTCCCCATCTACCTACCTACTACATCCTCAACCTACCAGCCCCTGGCCCAGACACCCCAGGCTTGTGTCTTGAAATGTTCACCTCACTCGCTGGCTACACGGTGCACTGTTAAGGAACAAAGCAATGTAAATCACACAGCCTATGTAGTGCACGATGCAGCAAATGAGTGGATATTTTGGACATGGCTCAACTTCCCTGGCCTCCACCCCTATCGACCCCTGACCCCTTGGCCCAGTAAGCTTCCTATTCCCCATGAGCCCTTCGACAAACCATGCATGCATGTTGTAGCCTGTCTCAGTGCTTGACATTGGCATTGCTAGTTGTATAGCGTTGTACATAAGACAGAGGGGCAGAAAGGAGGTGCTTTGTCTGTCATTTTTATCCTTTTTTGTGTGTGTTTTTTTTTTCTCTTGTCCTTTTTTGCCTTTTACTTTTTATTTCTCATTAAGTCTGTTTTATTTGTCTGCCTTCATATTTTTTTTGCTTGGCATATGCATTGCCCACAGTGTAAAAAAAAGAAACCGTGCTTGAACCATTTTTTTTTTTTAACAATAGGTGTATGCAGCAGCTTGCATCCTACTGACCCGTTTGAACTACCAAAGAAAAACCTTCAGATGCAAACCTTTTAGCCTTTTAGCTGAGCAGCAAGCGTCTCTTCACACACCTCGCTCCAGAACACTTCATCTGGACTCTCTGGTTGTCATGCACCACTACACCAAGTGCAGCCCCTCTCCTACTCTCTCCATGCCTCTCTTTTTCCCTATTTTCATCTTTCTCAAACTCTGTCTTCTCATGTTCTCTCCATCTTCATCCCTCTTTCTCTCGGTCCCTCCCCATCTCCCCCCCCCCTCTCTCCCTCTGCTGTCAGTGTGTGTGTACTTGAAACAAGAGAGCCTGGTCCGATTTGCACTATAGATGGAATGGGAGGAAGGACTATGTCAACACTGGGTGGGAATAACTCATGTCAAGTATTTGACATACTTTTGACATTTGACTTGTACTATATTTTGAAGTTCCTGTTTAAAAAAAAAAAAAATCTGTTGAGGGAGAAACAAATTGGGCAGAAAGACAGTGGTGGACATTGAGAGTCCTGACTGCGCTTGTTTGGTGGTGCATCAAGACTATATAACGTGAAAGGTGAACATCAGTCCAGCCATCTCTTCAGAAAACGTTTCTTTTTATTCTTGTTTAGCCGGTTGTTTGTTGCTGACAACCAGACTGTGTTCTTTTCTACACATGGGCATTTTGACATCATTTTGGATTGTGTCTCCCCCCTCCCTCCCCCTCGGCACTGTGGTTTTGGTAGAGCATAGCTAACTATGGTTTTGAAAGGGTAAATCTTAGTGCTTACAGATGCATGTTTGAAATAGCTGGTATCTATTGTTTTAGACATTTCAACTTTCATTCTTTTATTAGCGATTTGTGTTTCCTTTCAGATGTTTTAGGTCTATTTTTATCAGTAACAGTCTAGATAAACTTACTGCTGGTACAGTTGTACTCAATATTTTTTATTCAAAAATATTCATCATTTGGTAGCAGCCAGCGTCAAGTGGATGAACCTCCGGATAGGTTTCTCTATATTATTATTAATGGTTGGATTTTTATATCTTATGAATTAATCCACGGTACAGGATGCTGTCACATTTTGTTTTCCTGCATGACTGAAAGAAGAGATGGAAGCCCAGCTGTGGCAGCTGTAGACAGGCCGGCCAGCCGCCCTCCCAGAGAGTTGACTTTCTCCCGGGCGACAAGGCAACATAACAAAAAAAAAGACCGAAAAATATGTGGAGGCGAAGTTAGTTATTTCTTCTCTCTCCTTCATAGACATCTTTCACTGACTTCTCTAAGTTTTAACAGCAGTTGCCTGCAGCTGTGGAGACCTGACATGTTTCGTTTCACTTCTTTTTTCATTTTTTATTAAAAACAACCAACCTGTATCCAGGCGTTAATACATTCCTCCCACAAGGAACCTAGTTACAGGTTATATTGCATCTGTGTCTCGATTTCAGTATAACTACTAACAGTGAACATTAGTGATTAAGGAGATATGGTGGTGGAGAGGCAGACCCATGGAGAGGCATGGACATACGCACTGCTCATCTTAAAGCTCACTCTTCCCTAACGGTATGTCCTGACATTCCATCATCCCAGCTCACACCCCCATTGGCCACCACTAAATACAACTCAGCCAATCACATTGTGTTTGAGAAGAGTGACAACAGCTGCTGCTAGACAGCACACTTTGCGCTCGCATAATCTGAGGAGTAAAACGGATTTTACTCTGACAAGAAAATTGTCGTTTTTGTGTTTTCCATGTATCTAATTGACACATGAAACTGTGTATTGTAACAGTAGGCCATGTAAATCCTCCTACTTCAGTACCACATGCATGTACACAGAGGGAAAAGGGCATTGTGTCCCTAGGTCATTATTGTACACATTTCACATTTCATTTTGTTTTGTTCTTTTGTTTTGAGTAGACTCACTTTCATCTTTGACACACAGTACCCTACAGCACTGTAGGAGAATCGCTTAAAGAAAAAAAAAACTTTTTATATAGGTAACTATAAGACCATCATTACGCTGTGCGTAACGAATGTACAGAGAACAGAAAAAATCGTAGTCATATTTTTTGAGGAACAATTAATTTGTTAATGATATGTAGCTATTTAATTTTCCCTGTCCTTTTATTGTAATCTTGCATTATTATTATTATTTTGTTTTTTTTTTCCTGGAAAAAAAGTTGATCTTTTTTGTTTGTAGATTGTTGTCTGTTAAAAGGTTAAGTGCAGGAACACAGTTTTATTCTATGAAAACCAGAACAGGGCGTTATTGCGCCACCGCCACCACCCCTTACTAGCGCGAAAGGCTACTGAGCGGTCGGAACAACATCACCCTATTCCCATGGTGATGGCCTGTCAATCACCTGCCCCCACCCAACTCTATCCCTTTGACGACGGTCGGACCGTCAATCACTCCCCACTCCACCCTACCCCCACACCTGAGAACAAACATGGACATCCTGCAGGTGCCCAAACACTGGTGGCCCCCAATCCCCTCATACACAACTAGATTTGGGATTTAAAAAAAAAACCTAGATTCTGTAATTTGCCGCAAACAGTTAAATCTGAAGATGGTTTTAGTGGGAAAAAAAGAGAGATGGTTAAAATGATTACACAGAACTTTTAAAATCTTCACTTGGAAGCAGCATGTTTAGGTGTTCTTCCTCTGACAACAGAGTCTGTTTGTAAATCTGTATTATATTTCTCATTTTTTGTGGCCATTTTGCCTTTTGAATAAAAAAAGGATTTGGCAGGCCACCCTTTTGTACTTAAAGTAGCCTTGACGAACAATAAAGTGCTCTTAAACCACAACTCCTCACCAAGTGTCCTCTTAACTTTGTGTGTGTGTATGTGTGTGTGTGTGTGTGTGTATGTGTGTGTGTGTGTGTGCACGTGCGCATGGGTGAGAGTGCTGGGCCTGGAGCTATTTCTACCCAGTGATTAGTAATGCCTTTCTTACACGAGTGAACGCTCACAAAAATCACACATGGTTTCAGACGGTTTAATGTTATTTTGAAAAGAACAGATTGCAAGAATACAGTAACGTTAAGAAAATGAGGATAAACCCTTTTTGTGTATACATGTAGTTCATTGAATTTCTTATGACAGAATAACATACATATGGCTCCACATCCACAGAAGCAAGAGACAATTTAACTTTGGTTGCTGACCACATTTTAGAAAGTAAATCTGTAACCAAACGTAAAGTCTTGGAGTTGTTGACGGTACGAGAGATGTTCCTTTCTCGGGATCCAGACCCAGTTGTGGGGTCCAAATGTCCCTATGGTGTGTTCTTGTGTGTCCATGTTTACATTCACGTCACGTCATATGCTGTCATCATCACTCATGTCCCAGATCTGGAAAACATAATGACCGGCAATTAGCCCAAGCTCAAGTACTGACTTGTAAAGCATCACAACACTGTGGGTAGTACAAACATCAAGTAAAAAAAAAGACGTGACGATATCACATCAAGACTGTTAAGTGAAGTGTTTGTGTGAGTGTTAGTTCTGTGCGTCATGCTGCACAAAATGAAAGGCACACGCACAACAATAATAATACATTTTTACTGTATTTATAATGCGCTTCACATAACACTTTGAGTCACTGTGAGTTTAACATACATACCGTACACACACACACGCACATGCACACAAAAAGCTGCCCCATCAGCACACCTGGCATCATGGTTAGCGCCGGTGATACATTAACATGCTAATAAAATACAACCACAGCTAGCTAGAGTGAGAGAGAGAGAGAGAGAGGAGAAAGGGAAAAGGAGAGGACATGAAACGGGTTCAACTCCCTAGTATAAAGTGCTATCCTCTGGTCAGGAAGGAGTGACTCTTCTTCCTTTGAAGTTGTTGGCAAAGTAACGGCCTCAGAGAAAGTGTGAAAACACACACACACACACACACACACACACACACACACACACACACACACACACACACACACACACACACACACACACACACACGTCAATAGTCCTAAGTCCTGAGTCAGGGAAAGATGCAGAAGGTGGAGAGGTGGAGGTGGGGGGAGAGAAAGATAGAGGAGTGGGGGACAGAAGAGTGGGGGGAGGAGAAGAACAGAACTGTTCTCCATTTCAAAGAGTGGGAGCACCCCTGAGGCGACATGGCAAAGACACCCCCACCTTTATGACACGCACACACACACACACACACACACACCTTCATGATACGGCCTAATATACAAACAGTCATCTTAATGACAGCTCAATAAAGAAACACACAGACACAGACACACACACACACACACACACACACAGACACAGACACAGACACACACACAGACACACACACACACACACACACACACACACACACACACACCTTCATGATACGGCCTAATATACAAACAGTCATCTTAATGACAGCTCAATAAAGAAACACACAGACACACACACACACACACACTTTCAGGCAAGGGCATTTTACCACACACCTCTGTCAGTAAACACGGTGGCTCTGACGCCAGCAAATTCCTCACATTCCGCCTTCAGACTCACTTCACAACACTCAGGAGAATGCAGTGACAAGCAAATACCACACACAAGCACTTGGCTATTTACCCTCTCTATCTCTCTCTCTCTCCCTCGCTCTCTCTCAAACACACACAGACTATATTGTGACAGGCCTGTGATTACAAAGTGGGGTTTTGAAGTCAATGACTAGCAACGACTAGTTCAGTGAACTCCAAGGACAGACGGTCTATGTTTATCTCTGAGAAACAGTAAGTCAGAAGAGGCTGGACAGTTTTAAGTCTAAGTGGTAAATTTTATGTTGGCGTTTTAGTATCTGACGACTAGTGAGCACAATACGCCATGGACCAACAGAATGCAGAGAGCATGTACGGTAGCGCTCCTTAGTTAGATTCTGGAGTATAAAGACGATTGGGAATCCTTATTGCCCCTTTGGGCAAGGCAATGTTCACACAACAAGCTGAAGATAGCCACTCTAACAGAACATTTGACTGCCACTCATTCAGTGATTCCGTTTGCCCAATAGGTGTTCCCAGGACCCAGTGTTTTCATAACAAACACGCGCAGAAACACATAGACACGCACGCACGCACACAGGTTTTGGCCTGAGGATCTGGTCCTTTTTTTGAAGACGCAGACTATAATTACATAGGTCATTATGTTAATTGCAGCCTACTACATGGACCTTTCAACTCTTTCAGCCCTCACAACAAGAGCTCATATACTGTACACTACAGTACAACTGGTGCAAGCAACCAGGGGCCGATGTTTACACGCATCACAGGAAATGGCCTCCTAGTTTGTTTATTGTGTATTCATTTCAACGCTGTGTCGACAGACTTGCTGACATGCAAGTGTTAAGACGACATTAGAGCATCATCCATGTACGTACATTATAGGGCATGACACTGATGCTGGCCTACATTACAAACCAGTGACAGTACACTGTGGAGGAGTAGAATGGTGATGCATGTGTTGAGGAATGTTTTAGACAATGCACCTAGCACAGATCGTGTTTATCAAAAGTAAGCAACTGGACAATAGGTGATTCCACTGCAACCAACAAAGTAGGTAGGCAAAGTATTTGTGACGATTTCAACCCTAGTTAGTGCTCCCCTGGACCAACATTACAGAAGCTACTCAGAGACTCCCTATATCTGTATCAGACAGCTGTAGTAGTATGTTCAACTCAGGTGTTGGTTTCCTGTGAAGAATGATGAGAAAATAATTGTTTTCAAGAGATGCAGTTGTTTGAAAAGATCAACATTGGGAAATGGACATTAGAAACATTTGGAAACACTAAATTGCAGTTGGCATGCACATACACATGCTCTCGCTCTCTCGCTCTCTCGCTCTCTCGCTCTCTCGCTCTCTCACACACACACACACACACACACACAGTAGAATTCCTCACAGTCCCTTCAGACTTCAGAAACACAGGTCAGCAGTGTTATTAAACAAATAAGCCACTTACTCGAGCGTAATAAGCAGACAGCCATGTAAACAGCCATTCTGCCCAAACGCATCATCAACAGCCAAAGGCGGTAAGAAAAAAAAAATCTCAATTTGACATGGGTCGTGCCAAAAGTGTTCGCTCATTCCGCTCACAGTGCACTATGTAGGATTTGAGCAGCATTGTTTTCCTGCCTGCATAGCATATCAGCCTACGTGGTGAAGGATGAACATTTCAGCTTTAGCGGAAATCTCCTTATTTCCTGGGGGCAAGTGAAGTCCAATCAAAGTCTTGACACTAAGCCTCATGATTATGATGTAATAATTCTCATTCTAATAAATTGGGAATGTTCAAACGCACACCAGACAAAGTTCGCCAACCCATTATGCTTTGAGTCAACCAATATCTCACTATTTTACAGCTCAGTTTTGTTCCTCCAAACATGAGATTAAAACCGGCCATTAAGGCCGTGGCACAAAACTAAAATATGAACTTGATTGACATGTTTTATAGCCTTATACTAACTTGTTGAAGAGCAGTATAATATTGCCTCTCTAATGTGGGTTACAGTCATAGCCCCTCTGGTTCAGTCCATAGCCTGCAGTGTCCGCTGTAATCAGACCCCAAGTGGCAATATGGATGCCTGACAACGATTTACACAAACTCTCATGGACACACAGTAGAGACAAATTACCAAAACAAAAAAAACAAACCACCAGCTGCAGGGCCTTTACAGAAAAAAAACTTAACTAATACACAATGTCCATCTGTTTCACATATCTTTAATTAAAAACATTTTTTCACTTGCTCAAAGGAGGCTCCACGGCCAACCAGCCCATGGCCTTTTTATTTATCGCAGAACGTGGGTTAAGCCCAACGTGGAGATGGTTAAGCGACTGTAAGACCACACAGGGTGAGGCGTAATTATCCCCCATCGCCATGCCAACGGTGAGCTGGCTGCCCCTTATTATACACGGCACACCCACCGCTGGCAGCAGTGCTGAGTGGTACAGTTCACTTTTCTGGTACCATGTGAGGACGAGAGCAAACTATCGTGTGATTATGAGGATTCTCATTCGTCCAGGCCATGTTGGTCAAAACAGTTTAGTGGTATTCAACTGGACTTCAGTTTGGAGATTGAAAAACAGTTCACCTTCAACACGTCTCAGTTTAGGGAATCATGTCTCTGGATCACAATTGACAGATCACTGGATCACTAAGTGAAACACCCAGACAAACTGATGAGGTTAGCGCTTAACAGCACACTTCAGAGCAAGAGCAAAGAGAAACCCGGGAGTGCTTTCCACCACATTACACTAGCTGGCTACATTAGGTACTTTGTTGGTTGAACTATAATCTCCTATTGCCAACCAAATAAATGGCTAATTAGCCATCAACTATTGTGTTGGGAATTGCACTCCAGAGACAAAAACAGAGAAATCAGACATGACAGAATGTGCTAATAGTGAACTGAACACTCCAAAAAAAAAGTGAAAAAGTGAAAGTGAAAGCCCATTGGGAAACTCCAACTCCCATTGTCATTGTGACACAGCACTCCACAGCACACAAGTGAACACTGCACACAACGAAATTGCATTTATGCCTCACCCGTGCAAGGGGGCAGCCCTCAGTGGCGCCCCATGGGGAGCAGTGCGGTGGGACGGTACCATGCTCAGGGTACCTCAGTCATGGAGGAGGATGGGGTAGAGCACTGGTTGATTACTCCCCCCACCAACCTGGCGGGTCGGGAGTCGAACCGGCAACCTCTGGGATGCAAGTCTGACGCCCTAACCGCTCACCCATGACTCCAGAGCACAGAGCAAAGATATTGACTGACTTTTTCCCTTCTGGAGAGCGCTGCCGCTGATATGGTCCAATTATTCTCTGGCCTCAAAAGGACAACTAGCAGCTCAATGAACCACTCAATGGATTGGTGGGTCTGTTTCCTTTCATTTGAATCGTTTGTGAGATGTCTCTTTAATTCCTCTTGAGTCAATGAGGTCGACTTTTTAAATTATTTTGTAATTCTTCAAAGATTTCCTGGTTCTCACAGTTTGTTGTGATTGGGTTGGGTTTTGCAGTTTGCTGTGTTTAAAGCACATGTGCCAACACTGGTAGCCAACACCATCAAAAACCATCATGACTATAAGCGTCAAACATGTAGAGCTAGGACGTGTTAAAAAAAAGAAATAATAGTTGAGAAGGTGTAGTCTCAACATTTATTTTAACTCAAGGTGGCTTAGAAACCGAGATGTTTAATTCAACCTCAAAGAATCATCACCTCCAACAAGTCAGGACTCTTAACCTGCCACAGCAGGCTTTTTGTTTTGTCAGTTAAATATAGTGTGTGTCAACCGCACACTTCTCGCTAGCTAATTAGCTAGTGGCTGATTTCTTTGAGGTGGAGTACGCAACGGTGATTAGGCTAAACATCATCCTGAAATCATCATCTCTTTAAGTCAAGACTCCACTTCCGCTAACTAACTTCCACATCAAGCCTTTTGTTCGTTAGTGTCAAACCTAAGTCTTCTAGTTAGATAATTAGCTGAGTGTGGAGACTGCTGTGATTAGACTAGGCATCAAGCGCTGGCGCCTCATTGGCTAGGGTTCTGCAGCGGCTTATTGCGAATGGAGTGGAAACATCTAAACGACCTTCAAGATCTCTAAAGGAGAGACCGTGTGGGGCAGTGGATCTCAACTTTTTTTGAACACCCCCTTGTCCTCATCATAAGTCTCCCAATGTCCCCTTGACCCTCAATAATCCCAACCCCCCCACCCCAAGTAATACAAAAATAAAGCAGACTAATGCATCCCAATGACAATTGAGCAACCCCCCCTCCCTCTCAGCTGTACCCTTCTCAACACACCCCTACTGCTCCATAATGCCCCCCGGGGGGCTCTAGCGCCCCTGCTGAGAAACACTAGTGTAGGGGTTGACATAAAAACAGCTGAACTGGGAGGTGAGAATAAGCAGATGCTGTCAGATTCATTTTTCAGTTCCTTTTCTTTTTTCAGTTTGCGAAACTTGGGATAGCCCATTGTTTAAATTTGAAGCTGCAGACACAAACTCTTGCGCTTTGACATGCGTGGTCCTTTTCTAATCAAATGCCTCCTCTCACCGACCTTGTTTAATAATAATAATAATAATAATAATAATAATAATAATAATAAATTTTATTTTGAGCGCCTTTCAAAATACCCAAGGACACTTTACAATCAAAACAAATACATAACAGTAGGGAAAGTATAACAAAGCTTCAGTGAATTAACAATAGGAGAGTAATTAAAATGCAAAAATAAAATAGAAATAAAAGTGCAATAAAAATAAATGTTTTAAAATAAGAAAAAGAAGTAGAATGCATTTGAAAATGAAATAAAAATGAGGGAAAAAAATAATAATAATATGTAAACTAAAAAATAAACTGAAACTTAAAATAAAGTGGAAGTGCCTGTCAGTGAAGTTGAAAAGCAGAAGTGAAAAGGTGTGTCTTCAGCTTAGATTTGAAAGTGGACAGTGTAGAACACTGACGAAGTGACAGTGGGAGAGAATTCCAAAGTTTGGGGCCAACAACACTAAATGCCCTGTCGCCCATGGTGCGCAGGTGTGTGGAGGGAACTGTAAGGAGGAGTGAGTCAGTGGAGCGTAGTGTGCGGGTGGGATTGTATGGGGTGAGGAGACTTGTGATGTAGGAGGGTGCAAGGTTGTGCTGGGTCTTGTATACAAGGAGGAGAATTTTTAAATGGATACGTGAATGGATAGGAAGCCAGTGTAATTGATAGAGGAGAGGGGTAATGTGATGCGAGGGTCTGGTGTGTGTAAGTAATCTAGCTGCTGAGTTTTGAATATATTGTAGACGGTTAATCAATTTAGTAGGGAGACCAGTGAGTAGGGCATTGCAATAATCTAATCTGGAGGTTATGAAAGCGTGAATGAGGGTCTCAGCAGAGGTAGGGGTAAGAGAAGGGCGGAGTCTGAAGATGGTTTTAAGGTGGAAAAATGCCATTTTTGGTGAGGTGTTTAATATGGGATTCAAAGGAGAGAGAAGAGTCCATGATGACGCCGAGATGTTTTACTTCAGAGGAAGTGGAGGTAAAATAGTCATTGATAGAGAACTGAGACAGGTTTATCTTTTCAAGTAATGATGGGGTAATGATTAAGTAATGATTGTTTAGCAACCCTCAACATGTGAGCACTTTGAACTTTTGTCAAGGTGCCAAGAACTTTAAAGATCAAGTTAAACCAACTTAAAGGGACTATGTGGACAGAATGTATGGCCTTGGCATGTGTCTGGCCTGCAGTGTAGCATCTCTACATGAAAGGTGAGGAAGACCCGCACACGATGAGCTCCCGATGAGCCCGAAATGTCGCGAAAATAAAAAAAATGCATTAAAAGGGAGCTCATCAGTGTGCGGGACTTACTTGCTTTACACAAACTTAACATTTTAACCCTGCACCCAGGAAAAAGAAATTGGATGTGCGTGAGATCTGACTGGGTAGCATCTCTACATGGCCTTGGAGGTCTGCCTGGTTGTACCATCTCTGGTCTGAAGTCCTGGCCTTATTTCAGACAATGTTACTGGGTTCAAAGGCAGTTGCAACTAAGCCCATGGACTTCAGATACCTTAGATTGCACACGACAGGCATGATGAAGGTCTCTCGTTGTTCCATTTCAGTGTGCGAAATAAGTCATGCTAAATGATAAATGGTCCTCCACATTTACGGTACGCAGCTCTTTCCACTCGGCAGAATAGCCAAAGCATTTCATCAAGTGGGAATTTGTCAATTGTGTTTGACAGTAATTGCATGCTGGAGCACATGAAGCATTTCTTGCTAAAACATTTTGCGTAGTCTTAACGGTAAGGTCAGCGTAGGTGTGAGCTAAGTACTAATGACACATAATAAGACAGACTACGTTTTTCTGTCACAGCCCTTTCGGCTTCAAGATTTGAGCAAATCCAGATAGTGATTTCACACTGACAGGACGCCTGCTACACTCTGGTACACTCTGCTACATACCGGTAGACAATTTTACATTATGCGTCACATTTCAAACAAAAATAAAACCAATCAAAAAGAAATTTGTTAGAGATGATTTGCAGCTGGAAACAACACGTGTTTTGCGAAACCAAATTACCAATGTTGAAAAGCAAACCCCATCTTGTGTCTATGGCTTACTTCACATACATGCAAAGCACCCACCAATGATACAATGTAGAGTAGAGTAGAGTGATTTTTATTAACCCCAGTGGAAATTAAGGTGTCTGCCAGTTTATCTGAATAGGCTTGCTACAGCACTCGACATGTGAAATAGGTGTAAATGTAAGATAGATTACCTGAAGTGGAGAAAGTCCAAATACACTTCAATTTATTGAGAATGAATTTGCTTGTTGTCAAAGTAAAGTTACACCATTAACAATATTCAGTCAAGTGTTGGTGTCAGTGCTGCAGCAATCTGAACAAATCAGACCAGCTTAGACCTAATGCCTTATCTCAAGCCAGTCCAAAACATTGTCCACAGCTTAATAACTGGGTCCTCATGAGACTAGAGCCAGGGCTCGTTTCCTGTTTGCTGGTCCAAAACCAAGTCAGGGCTGATTGGCAAAGGCAGAAAAAAAATCAACAACCAAAAAACTTTAATTGGGTGAATGAATTCTTGCACCCAAAAAGATGTTGACCTACATGCCAACATTAATACATACATGTTTTTTTCCCAGAAGAGAAATAAAAAAGATTCTTAAATCTTAATTTTAATCATGATCTCATTTCAGCTTTTCACAATAATCAGTATGATTACTTGATTACACTTTATGAAGGCTGACTCAACCCATTTCTTTAATAAAATGGTGCCAGCAACAAACAAATTATAGCTTCACACCTAATCGTGTACATAAGATGTAATGCGTTAATGGTGTTTTTCACAGCTTCTAGTAAGGTTGCCAGGGTGCAAGGTTGACACACACACACGCACACAACCTGAGTCCTGATGGGTCATGCCTGATAAGGTGGGGCATGAAGTAATCATTGAAAAACAATACAGCACCCCAAACAATGTTGAAGAAACAATGATGTGTCTTCTACATAAATACCAAAAGTATACTAGTCTACTGACTATTCAGGGGTACGGTACGAGTGGCATCTCCCTCTCCATATAAACAAACTGCCTATAACTGCAGACAGTGAACACACGCGCACACGCGCACACGCGCACACACCACTTGAGTCGTGATGGGACATGTCTGATGAGGTGGGGCATGAGGTGTTGCAAAACAGCAGCTGACTGTTTGAAAAGACTAAAGAGCCTGAAGCCTGAAAGACAAACTCGAAAAGGCCTGAACTTGTGTGTACAGTATGTGTGTAGTTGTGGTGTGTACAAGTGTGTAGGTAGGGTGGGGGTAGGGTCTTCAGCTTTAAAAGGCTGTGTTCATTTGGCCTTAGGTAAAAGCTGCTTGATGCTTACAGAGGCAGGCTCAGAACTGTGTGTGTGTGTGTGTGTGTGTGTGTGTGTGTGTGTGTGTGTGTGTGTGTGTGTGTGTGTGTGTGTGTGTGTGTGTGTGTGTGTGTGTGTGTGTGTGTGTGTGTGTGTGTGTGTGTGTGTGTGTGTGTGTGTGTGTGTGTGTGTCTTTCCACACACGTGTTTCATGTAGACTCCCCCCTTAAGGTTTATGGGAATCCACGCTGGGGCATCTGGGTTGCTTTTAAGTCAACCCAGGCGGCAAGCGCATAATTATGAATTACCAGAAGACAACGGCAGGCTTTGTAGTGGACCAGGCCTGCCCACACCATCTCCTGCTCTACTGGGATACACAATGCTCACAGGACAGCCACTGTTCACCACCCAAGCCTACCACACACACAAGTCAATACTTTGATATAACATTTAGGCACATCTGCTGATCGACCCTAATAAACAGTACATCTACAAGGTTTTCAGGAATAAGACTTTTTTTTTTAAAGTAGTGGTTAGGGAGGTGGTCTTAAGATCAGATTTTTTTGTGTGGATAAGAGGCATATTTATTCCAGCACATGAATCACCAATTACTGATTAATACATGGGCATTAGCTGTGGTTGTACCACCTGACCTCTGAGCTAAAAATGTCATTGACCCATATCTATACTGTTGAAATGGCAAATAAACTTGAAACTTGATCTTCATATTGACCCTCATGAACACGATTTACATCTAATTTAGGAGCATGAGCAGCATGATTGTTTGTTTGCTTGTTTCTTAAGACATGGCCCCTGTTATAAAGTTTCCAGAATGGCAATGATCAAGTCGTAATGTATTACTAAAGGCCCTGTGCTCTGTCATAGTGGTGTAGTACTATGGTATTTAGGTTTTTCAGTGACTATTACAATGTTCCAGTGGTGGAATGGCATGTGTTTATGGGGCTACATCAGAAAACCTTGGTCAAAATTTAGAGCCAGCAAAACTCACTATTCAGCCCACTGTACAAACGGGTCACCACTTTTATCTAAATCCGATTTTGCTGATGCACCCTAATGAACTTTCCTAGACTACAAGACTTTAGGAGTGACCGAGTTGTCGGTGAAAAATGAAATAACATCTAACCCCACCCAAGCTTTGGACAGACGGGAAGCCAGAAGAAAAGACATCAAATCCACTTCATACAGTATCTTAAAACAACCGTGAGGTGCGTGTCTGTCGGCACCTGGGATATAAATCTTTTAACACATTTTGGGGTTGTCGTTTGTCGGGTTGTATTAACTACATTGTTACACTGTGTACTACGGATTTGAGCCCTCATAAAAGCCTCTATTACTGTGAATGTGAGAAGACTGTTTTGTAACTTAATACAGATAAATGTATCACATCATACAGGGATCTTTTGAGAGAGTTATTTATTGGTGGCTGTGAACAGCTGGCTTTGATGGTGTCTGACACATGTGCACAACTCATGCTCATATACTCTGAGATTGAATTTTATGTTTTGCAACTACAATTTGGGACACAAAACTCTTCATGTTTGATGATAAAAATCTTACTGGAGTGATCAGAGCAATCAATAGTGGTTGTGAACTGTTGCCTTCTCAGACATGAAAAAAGCAGTTCACTACACTGTTGCTCTGATAAAAATTTCCAACAAATCCGATCCCTCATCCTGTCGTCCTGCGCTGTGTTTTTCATCAGCTCAGCAGGATCCAACCCGTTCCTGTAGTGCACGCCAAAAGCCCTTCGGGGGTCACAGGAGTGGCCCTGACTTCCAGCGGCCACTCACGTCATTCCGGGCCGTTATTGCTCCACTCGGAAACCGGTGTGACGTATAAACAAGCGTTTTATCCTTCGATAAGTTAAGAAATGAAGAAAAAAAACTGATTTCCTCAGACTGCTGGCTTTAGCGCACGATTCAGTTAAGCTGGAAGGCAGAACTGTATGAATAGGAGAGAGGGAGGGAGGGGGAGAGAGAGGGAGCAAAGGAGAGAGAGAGGGAGAGAAAGAGAAGGAGAGAGAGGGAGAGAGAGGAAAGAAAGGTGTGGGTGTCCCTATGGCTCTCATCCAACAGTGTTTCTGATTAGAGCTCTGTGGGGGTGAAATATGTTCCCCTTCCCCCCCATTATGGCTTTGCTTTCCAATGCCACTGACACTGCAGAGAAGTGAGCTTCGTATACAGTTTTTTTATGACAGAGAGAGAGAGAGAGAGAGAGAGAGAGAGAGAGAGAGACATAGAGAGAGAGAGAGAGAGAGAGAGAGAGAGAGGGAGTGGGGGGGCTAGTTTTAGTTTTGGACAGTTACACACACAGAAAGTAGGACCCTTTTTTATGATCATGATGGTTTCTTCAGACTTGACAATAAAAAAAGTTCTGTGTGGTCTGTGATTGATGTATGAAGTTTAAACATTCCTCACTCTGGGGATTAGTCTTAACATACAGCTCACATCGCTGTTTTCAGTCACTGCGCGATTTCAATGATCATTTCAGTCATTGTAATTAAGCAGGTAAATGTGCACATCATATACACAGCAAATAAGTATAACATAAGTCTATCGCTTTCCCACAAACCTAAAAAAGCAGTAACTACATTTTTTTTTTTTAAACCAGCAGTCAAAGTTGTACTTTCCTGTCAAGTGTTGGCCCAGTCGCTGCTCTGTGCTGGTGTAGGCCCTTAATTTCCTTGGGGATCAATAAAGTATCTCCTCTCTACTCTACTCTACTCTACTCAGACAAGATTCAAGAGGTTGAAAAAGGGGTGAAAGGGCCATAGAGGAGATAGTGGACTCAGTGCTGGGAACAGAATTTTACAACCGGTCCCAGCTGGGGGGGGTCAAACCAGTGAGGGTGACCAGAGATGGGGGCTGGGATGCAGACTGGAACCCGACCCCCCAGGAACAAGTCCTGCCCATGCTAAAAAATAAAAAAAACCGTAAAAAATAAAAAATAAAAAATAAGAAATACCCCGGCCAAATGTGACAATAGGTGAAATGCCCACCCACATGTGACTTTCAGAGTCACACCTCTTGGTCCGACCCCTGATAGTCTGGTGACCCCAGCAGCTCCTGTACTCGAGCAGAGAGCACAAACACAGGAACTCCCTGTGCGGGTGTGTGTGTGTGAGAGAGAAAGAGAGAGAAAAACAGAGAGAAACAGAGAGAAACAGAGACAGACAGAGAGAGAGAGAGGGAGAGAGAGAGAGAGAGAGAGAGAGAGAGAGAGAGAGAGAGAGAGAGAGAGAGAGAGAGAGAGAGAGAGTGAGGAGGGGGAAATAGGCTGTGTAGACGTCTCTGTGCACGGACGTTTCTGGGATCTGGGTTTTCCCCTCGCTTTTCTCGGAGACTCTCTGCACGTCTCTGAGCCCAACAGCTGTCAGCGGGACGGAGCCTTCAAGTCACCTCCACACACACACTCACACACGGACAAACACACACACACAGACACACACACACACATACACACACAAAGTCCGCTTGTCTTTCCCTCAGGATCATGGCTCACACCTCTGCTTCACTACAGAATAACACCAATAACACAACACAACACACACACGCACGCACGCACTAGGTATTTTGTTTTGCGCCTACAGTGCCAACAATGCATTACAATAGGAAGCTAAACACAAACCTAAGGTGGAAATGTGATTAAAAAACACCTGAGAACAAACAGTAGCCACAGTAGCACACACAATAACATTGGTGAGAAAATTGACTAGCTTAATTCCTTTAGCTTCCTTCGGGGTTAATTTAGGCAATAAGCCACGATAGGCCATGGGTTTGTGTTCGATTCGACGGCAAAGGGAGTTGGAGTACGAAGTGAAGCGGAGGAAGTGGTTGGTTACCACAGCAACACTGCTGGCCAGTGTGCATGTTCAACGCGCTTCCAGTATGCTACAAGTACGCTACAAAAACTCAGTGAGGCGAGATATATCAGTGACGGGTCAAAGGAATTAATCGTCTTAGCAACCAAACTGACAACCAAACCAGAGATGGTGTAAAGATGTGCTCTTTCTGTATTCTCCCTACCCCAACTGCACCAGATTCTAGCTACTAAGTCTAAGCGTCTAACTTTGATGTGTGTAGAATCCTCATTTGGAATGCTGACGATTTATGGTTGATTTACTAATGCCTGGAGCGCTAAATCAGCCAATCACAATCCAGAAACAGACGCACAGTTTTAGATGCAGTACATCTATAATGTTGCCTGATTGTCATCGACTTTCAAATCTTGTACCAAGATGTTGGTCTGAGCAAGAGGATAACGAATAACGTTTCCCAAAGGGCCTATCCAGAGGTGGATCATCAGTATCTGTACTGCTCTGTAAGTGTTTGCAGACTGTAAAGAGTTTTTGAGAGCGTCTCCTGTCCTCCATTTTGAGCAGATTGTAGAGCAGGCCCAGAGCAGAGCAGAGCAGCAGATCTGATGGGTGGGGCGGCCCACTGCTGCAGCTGCGGTTTGTTGTTCCTCAGGATGGAGGGCTCTCACTGGAGTCTCTCTCTCTCACACACACACACACACACAGACAGACACACAGAGACACAGACACACGCACACGCACACGCGCCTGCAACACACATACACACACACGCGTGCAACACATACACACGCATGCAACACATACACACGCACGCAACACACACACGCGCACACAACACACACGCGCGCGCGCGCAACACACACACGCGCGCGCGCAACACACACACACGCGCGCGCAACACACACACACACACACACACACACACACACACACACACGCACGCACACACGCACGCACACACGCACGCACACACGCACGCACACACACACGCACACACACACGCACACACACACGCACACACACACACACACACACACACACACACACACACACACACACTTGTTTTTTTTTCTGTGTGACACATTTCCTGTCCCACATCTCGGTGATTAGAGTGTGCAGTTGTTTTCCGGGGTAGAGTTTTCCTCCCGCCAGAGAGATAAACAAAGCACTCCGCTCCGCTCCAGCACAAACCTCGTCAGATGTCCCGCCAGCAGTTAAATGCTATATTAGTCTAACCTAATATACTCTCCAATACTTCAACTCAGACTTCTATTAGTCTGGCGGACATAGACTGGCGTAAAATAAAACACACAACAGGCAAAAAAGCAGACAGTGGATGACTGCAAGTGACAAACTACAGTGTGTAAATGTGTCCAATTTGTCTAATTAGACCAGTGTGTGGATAGTGAAAGGGAATATTGCCTTTGCATTGAGGCGGTCAAGTTACCCTTTTTAATTTTATTTTAAAAAAAAACAATCAAAAACAATAATATTAGTATTATTTGTCTCTGCAAAAATATATATATAAAAATATATAATATAAATATATTTTGTCATTATGTTCTTCCTTACAGTTAAGATCAACATTCATACAACTCTGAGGTTACTAAGGCCATTCTGTCAATGAAAAGGCAATCCTCAAAGGAGCTAAATCACCCCAGACTAGACATCTTTCGGAGCTTAAAGACGTCCCACCTTTTCATCTAAACTTAGCTCCTTTGACTAGCACGGCGACTTGGATGAATGGGAATCTTCAAAGACAAAAGTGAAGGGGAGGAGTGTTCTATTTGAGCATTCTATTCTATTCTAGTGTTCTAGCCTTGCTGGGGGTGTCTGTGTAGTCTGTCCTAAGCTGATCCATGGGGCACAGGTGTGCCGCCTGCAGTAGCGATCACATAAACACCACCTGGGGGAATGGGGGGAGGGAGGGAGGGAGGGAGGGAGAGAGAGAGATGGGGGGATGACTCGTCTACCAGGCAGTGCTGAAGAGATCACCATCAAGACAGAGCGTCCACATGGCAAAGCACTTAACACTGTGCTTTACTCACTGTGGTTAAGTCAAATCTGTAGTAACTGGATGCCATTTAATTATGCTGTGCAGTAGTGCATTTTGGTAGTAGCAGTAGAGTCATCTGTTCCCTGTAAATGGACCATTGGGTTAATGTACAGTGCTACAGTTTTGTTTAATATAGAGCAACATACTTAATGTTTTCTGTCATTTTAAATATGACAAATTGCAAAGCACATTTGCCATTGAAGATGTTACTCAATAGCAAAATATCAAACTTGTGGGGAAAAGAAAAAAAAATAGCTGAATATAAATTTCTGCACACATCTGCAAAACGGGGATGATAAAATCTCACACTGCAATCCATGCCATCGTCTGGACTATAAGAAAGCTGACAGGCTCCATGACTCATCCCTGCTTGGCTCTTGCAAGCTTTGAGGACACAGTGTCTGCCAGAGTGAATGACAGAATCTGCTCTGCTGTGCTGCAGCTGAAACTCAAACTCAACTCCAACTCCAAACTCCAGAACGCTATTCATTTCCAAAAATATTAATACATATATTGTAAAAGGTTTTTTTTTCATCTGTCTCAGTTAATATCACTGAAATAAGTGTTTTAATGTATACATTTATAGATATCAGATAACATTAACCTAGTTCCAATTATTATTATTATTTTTGAAAGGGTATTGAAAATTGTATTGAAGCAGCTTTTATAGTATTTTAGAAAACGAGCTCCTCAACTCCAACTTGGGCTGCCCCATGTACTGCTGTCACCTAACAATTATAACAGCATGGAGAGCAGCGAGCGGAGAGCAGAGATCAGAGAGGGTGGGGACCGCTCGCTCAGTGCAAATATAACCGCCATGCTTGATGGGGACACGCAATCTTAAATTACTACCTTTTGCCTCCCTGCTCGTCTGTCTTTACATAGCCCATAATTTCTCATTTCTCTCTCTGTACAACCAGTTCTCTCGGATGGCACACAGTCCATTTGGTTCCATGCAAAGGTGCGGAGAAGGGATGTGGGGTGTGTGGACAATCTATCCAGTCTTCTTAATTCAGTGCCTAAAAATAACACGCCTTCAGATGGCGCAAGATTATGATGAAGAACATTTAGAAAATGATGAACTGACTGCAGCCATAACCATCGGGCCACACATTTGTACAGATGTTATGCACATGGGGTTGTGTGTGTCTGTGTGTGCGCGTGTCTGTGTGCACACCCGCACACCAATATATATACTGTATGTGCACTGTATGTGTTCACATATGTGTGCGCCTACATGCATGTGTGTGCATGAGTGAGTATGAAGCACAATTTTGCAGCCCAGGTTTGCACTGGGGGCAGCATAAACAGCATACATAGACCAGTGCCCATTTTACACCAGACTACAGTACTGTCCTGCAAAGGCAAAGAGCAGTAACAACGCCAATATTGAAACTGTGATAAAGGCCTTCAAAGTGTTGATATTAGGTTGAATATTGTCTGTACAGCAAATTAGGCATAGAAATATCTTAAAAACGGGACACATTGGACCATAAGGCTTTACCACAAGATAAAGGTGTTATGAAGACAATTTTCAGTCTAACTCAATTTTGACAAAATATGTAGTTGCTAGGGGTATAAATCACAGTCTCCATGACGATTCGATTTGATATCGATTTCTTAAGGCAGCGATTCAATTATTTTCGATACTTAAGAATGCTTCACAATACGATATGATTTGATTCAGATTTTCTTCCAATTACCTTTCCACTTCCATTATGTTGTTATGGAGCTAGGGCATTGGGCAGGGGCCTGAGATTCGATTATTTTCGATACTTAAGAATGACCGACGATGACGATACGATACGATATGATTCGATCATTGCCCGTAGGATTGATGCATCGATACAAATCGATTATTATTTGCACCCCTGGTAGTTACCGCATGCTGCCTTTGCAAGGCAGAGAACATGTGGAGCATGTCAAAGAACTAAAACTAATGACACACTCTGCCACTACTCCAGGAGCTGACCTCACTGCCTTTTTATAGTGGCTGCTCATATCAAAGAGCTTCCTGGCTATAATAGCACACGCTGCCCCAACCAACGGCACTGTAAATAATAGAAACGGACATCTATATCTATGGCGTTTGTCGTGATTAATCACTGAGACTAATTCCGGATGCTTTGATGGCCTCATTGAAGCTTACTGGGAGCTAAACTGTAAGAGCGGGTTAATTGCTGCTAATCATGATAATTGCCTTTGTGTTTGAGAAACAAACAGACGAAAAGCTGTCTCGCCTCTCTGTTCTCGCTCATTCACTTACTTACTAGTGTTGTGATGTTCGTGAACAAATCGATTCTTTCCAACAGCTCCTAGAGGTGAAACCATGGGAACCGAATCATAGCTGGGGGAGTCACTCATCCGTTTCTTTTTCGTTCATTATTCACTCATTTTAAGTGTGATCTTCGCGCAAGTACTTTAATTTGGGAAAAAAACACAAATGCATACCCCAGAGAGTAGCAGAAACAGTCTTTAGAAGGAGGAGGACAATCAGTTGTTGTTTGGACAAAATTACCTAGAGGTGGAGTTTAAAATGCTATCTTCTTAACACTAAAGAAATAATTAAAAATATATATATATTTCAAAGGAGACGAATGGGTCTTTGAAAGGACCGAGTTACTACAATAGCCCATTTTCACCCCTAGCTCAGCAGGTGTGGAGTAATAACACACGTACCAAAACACACACACACACACACACACACACACGCACGCACGCACGCACACACGCACACGCACACGCACACGCACACGCACACACACACACACACACACAAAACGCCTTGCACCTCTGTTTTCACATAAACATAAACTCAAAGCAAAGGGTGTGCAACCTACAATTTTACACAACCACTATATCCAAAGCAAAAACTATCCCCTATAGAACAGGATCTTTGGACAATTTTTCAAGGACCCTTGTTAGGGTTAGACCAAAAAAATGACAAGACTTTATTACTGAAAGGCGTCGCTTGAGCAATATGACAGTATGTTGACATTAGCCAAAGTTCTCCTTTGAATTTAGGGTTAGTTACTTGTCCAGTTTCGCGGCACAGGGAATTGTATAGCAACAGTAAAGGTTTTGAAGTACTTGAGAAGCTCTTAACACGTTTGACAGACACCCAATAGTAGTGAGCAGGGCTGCTGACAGCTTTGTCTGGGCCCAGGACAAAGTCATCAGAAAGGGCCCTAAACCCAATACATACAATGTAATGAGAACCCAATTCTGGGCCCCCCGATCTCCCTGGGCCCGGGACAGGTGAGACCATCAGTCAAAGTAATTACATGTTAACACATTCACTACCAAGTCACGTAAAAATATGTTTTGCCTCCCATGCGTTGGCTCCCAAACTGTAAAATTAAGCTTTTACGTTTTTTTTTATTGGATTCTGAATCTACACATTCTAATGCACATTCTGTGTGATTTTTGTAATAATGTGATGAACAGAACTGACATAGATCATGAAAACACTTACAAAATCAAAACGCCTACAAAGTCAGGATCTGGATATTTCATCATCTGTGCATTTTATTACACACAGTATTTGAGTTTTATTATAGCGAATCAAACCACTTCCTGATCACGTCACGTCACGTCTCCATTTACTTCCTAGAGCATCAAAACGAAAACATGTCCTGTCAGCATAGCCCTTGCTAGCTAGCCTGTTCCTTAACATATGATGGAAGGATAAGGAGTTTTGCTGCCATCAAGATAGGTGTAAAATGGAAGGTTGTAATGAAAAACAGCATGCAACACAGCAGGAAGTAACCTAATTTTGGGAGAGTACTTTTATCTACAGAACGAAAACTGCCAGTCAAGTGACATTAGCTAGGTAGCATTTCAGATGATGTAGCTCTGAACAATAGACTGACCAGGTGATTTTTGCATCGAAATAGTTTACTTGGAAGCTACTGGAGTTGTTCTTCGGGAGTGAAAATGCATTTAGATCCGCAATTTAAACTTGGAGTGTCAGAGCGCACCCTTGACAAAAAAGGCTTTATCTCACTTCGAATGTTGAAAATCGCTATTTTTACCTAAACCAGTGCTGGCTTAAAGTGGAATAACTTCGGAATGGAATAAGCTAGAAACAAACCGTAAAAATATACAGACAGCCGAGTTTTTGTGTGTCTGTCATGTGTCTGTGGGTTGAAGACACAATATTCTGTGGCTGTTCAAAAAATGACAAAAAATGATGAAATTGGCTGGGAGTCTGGCTGGTTTTGAATGTGTTAAGTCTCCTCATTAGTCTTATCCAACTTTTAAAGTATTTTATTGGTCCAGTCCCAACTTTTTTGGGACTTGCTGCAAGGGTGAAATTTTAAATGAGCACATATTTTCCTCAAAACAATTATTATGCTTGGCTTTAACAACTGATATGTTGTATTTGCACAATGCTCTGTCTTGAGACTGAGACTGAGTGTTTTGAAAATGACAGCGGCTTCCCTGCTAAAGGGTAGAGAGGGTGAGGAGAGGAGAGTTGGGTTGACTCCGCAGGGCGTGTGCCAGTGTAGACCTGCTGCACACATATTAATTACACATGTGCGGCTCAGGCTCCGCTTGGCTCACGTGCGGTCAGATGCAGGCTGCATGCCAGAAGGCCCCCCGGCACACACACACACACACACACACACACACACACACACACACACACACACACACACACACACACACACACACACACACACACACACACACACACACACACACACACACACACACACACACACGAGGAGGCAGAGTAAGGACAGAGAGGGAGGTAGAGGTGGAGGTGAAGGAGGAAGATGAGGAAAAGGTGAAATAGAGGGAAGAGGAGAAATAAGACAAAGGTGGAGGAGGAGGAGGAAGAGGAAGAGGGGGGGGAAGAGGAAAGGGAGGAAGAGTAGGGGGAGGTGGAGGAGAAGAGAGAAACTTTAATGAAGGACTGGAGGGGCTCCAAGTGCTCAGGCAAATCATCTGAAAACAGAAATGTGCTTTGGAAGAGCTAATCTTTATCTTGGAATCAGCGCAGCCATCCCCACCGCAGGCTATACACCGATCTCTTTACTCACCCGCCGCCACACACACACACACACACACACACACACACACACACACACACACACACACACACACACACACACACACACACACACACACACACACACACACACACACACACACACACACACACACACACACACACACACACACACACACACACACACACACACACACACCAGCCGCTCAGGATAATCACACACGTTTATGATCTTTGGAAGCAAACCATGTTAACCCACATCTTTGAAGCAAATAGCTGCTGAGCGATATGAGAGTACGGCAATACTTGAAGTTAACCTCATCATCAGTCTACAATAACAAGAAGGCTCTTGTTTTAAAGCTGACTGGAGATCACCCGAGTCTTGTATTTTCAGTATTTGAGGATCTCCTGGGTGTGTACATGGCATTCATCTAAGCAATAGTTGTAAAAAAAGGGACAATTTCATGGTTAACATGCTTTGTGCTGATCCGACCCATCCCAAAAAGCCAGAACCCCAGAAACCAGTGTATCAGTCAAACAAGCAAACATGGAACCTCCCATCTGAGAGAGATCTCTCCAACCTCTGAGGATCTGCTGGGAATAGAACAAAGCAAACGGGTGGGAAATGGAGCAAGGGAAAGTACCACACGAAGTTGGGGAAAAACAGAAAGAGAGACAGAGAGAGAGAGAGAGAGAGAGAGAGAGAGAGAGAGAGAGAGAGAGAGAGAGAGAGAGAGAGAGAGAGAGATATGGAGAGACACACCTCAAAGGGAACGGAAAGCGAGAACAGAGGGCTCGATCCTATCTCTCTTCTCCATGTGCTGCTACGGCAATCAGAAGGGGGGGAGGGGGGAGATAAGGGCCAGCGTGAGACTTGCTCAAGGTTGGATTCTGGTCATGGTCCGTATACACACACTCACATCCTCAAATACACACACACACACACACACACACACACACACACACACACACACACACACACACACACACACACACACACACACACACACACACACACACACACACACACACACACACACACACACACACACATACACACACACACACACACACACACACACACACACACACACACACACACACACACACAAGGTTGGGTCCTAGAGATGGAGGGAGGCACCCACCCCCTGGCTGATTACAAGACCACCACTGCCCTGTGCCAGAGACCGGTGTTGCCAGCCCTCCTACATGGCCACTGATAATCACACACACAAACACAGTCCAAGTGTTTTCCCATATTCACTCCCTTGGCTTGGGTCAGCATCCAGGGTCTACATTTGTCATGGTGAGAGGATGATGATATCGCTGCAGTGAAATGGGCTTTGGTTCACCTCAGGGTTACTGAGTAACCTCGGCTCATACTCGCCATCATACTAGCCATCGAATGTCTAATTACTGCAGTTGTTGTGTGTATCAAGCATACAAATGAAATGGACAAAACATAAATATAACATTGAATATAACTTGCGCCTGAAATACTGTAGGCCACACTTGTTTTGCAAAGCTATATTTCAACAGAAGCCAGCTAAATAGTTATGAAGCAAGGGAAGCAACCTACAGTACATGACTAATGGAAATAAGTTTGTGGTCAACTTGCAACAAGTAATAACATTTTCTTCAATATGTGACAGAGAACATATGTCTACAAACACTTCTGTGTTGAATTACATAAGCTTCATAAGTCTTCATATGTCAGTGTAGCCGCAAAACAATATATGCATAAAAACGTTGTGTCACCCGTTGCCAAGGAGCATTGCCACTCTGCAATCAGGTTGGTGGAGGCAGGCTCAAACTACACAACTGGCGGTCCAATTCTCGGCTGAGAACCCCCGTTATGACAATCGGTTGAACATTACCCCCCCCCAAGTCAATCACAAACGTTTGTCGGGCAAGTTTTCTGCATCATGTGCGATGTCCTAAGGTAGGATTTTGCCGGTTCAAAGAGTCAACGCAAATCGTACATATCAAACACCGTTTGATATTTCCGACTCGAAATAGAACGTTGGGTATTGACTGTGTTTACAATCGACATAAGATTGACAGTTGTGATTCTCCTTATGTGTGCGATTTTACGATACTTATGTATACGATTTTAAAGTGGTGTAGTGTGAGCCCAGCTTGAGGGGCGCTGTCTTGTCTGCCCATGTTGGTCAGTATATGTCATGGTATTGGGATGAATGGAATGGTACTATACAGTCGGGCATGCTAATCTGTACACACGCTGGTCTGCATGCCACATGTTATTTCTGTTCTCCGCTCTATGACATACAGGCCTTGCACGTCAGGAATGTTGACCTACTACTGCAGAACTGAGGCTTTGGAGTTTATCAGATGGGAGCGAGCACTAGCAATGACGAGGTACCGGCATGGATTTGCCCCTAGTTTAAAATAAATACATGTATTTGTAATGAATGTTAAGGAACAAATACACAATTCTTGTTATTTTCAACCTCCATATCCATTCACGCTCTTTTGGCTTTATTTCTTTTTCTTTAATTTTTCATGAACAAATGAACACTTTGTTCCAATTTTTTGTATGTTTCAATTTGGTAGAGATTAGTGGGAGGTTATGAATAAAAACAACTTCCTCTCTGCATTTCTGAAAATAAACAAAGGATCAGTGTCCATTTCAAATATAGACAGAGATCCTTTAGCATTCACATCAAGCTGGTTCTCATGCCTAGTCACAGCACCCAATATAATAGCACACATGTCCACAATTGCCACTTGCTTTTGAGTTTTGAAAACAGTCCATCTTCCGGAACAGAAACCCAAGCACATAACTATACTGGTAAAAAGCACAAATGGGTCTTAAGATAGCCATAGAGAGATGCTAAATGTGAACACATAAACCACTGTATAGCCAACGGTCACAGTCATATACGCTTGCCTCCGGGGTGAAACCATGCACAAAATAGTTCTGGACAAATGGGAACCAAAAATGACCTCTCCACGCCCGTCACTCCAGTCAGTCAGTCAGACGGGCAGTCAGTCAGAGCGCCTCTTGTCTCTCGCATCTCGCCTTACCCTGCACTTCCTGTCTGCTCCTCTCCAGTTACGCTATAAGGCGATGGGGCCCCTCTCTCGTAGGCCTGTCCTAATGGCCGATTTATAGCCCAGGTGACAAGTCCAAGTGTCGCCGGAGTTATGAGGTAAAAAAAATCAGAAAACATTTGTCGGCTACAGTGCTGCAGAGCTTTGTCACGTGAATAAAAGAACCGACACGTCACTAGGAATTAGAATTTGTAGAATGACACAACACATGCTTACAGATAAGTCAAGAGTTCCATTGCACTTGACTTGACTTAAACACAATTTTTGACATTTTCATTTTCATTTTGGACTGTTCAGACTTCCTCTCATCCATGTGTAAATTCTTGCCATTCAAATACTTTGAGAACATATTCTTTAAACCTATTAAAAAAATGCATTTTGCAATGCAATGCAATGCCCTATACAAAAATGTCCATTTCCCCAAAGTGGATTTAAGTAATTTTGCAACAAAGTTCTTCAAGCGTTCTGTTTAATTTTGGATTTTTGTCAGAAGCACAGAATTATTACAACACAAAGTCTGTGAAAAAGTTTGTTTTCGATGTTGGGCAATACCTTCCCTCCATCTGACACATAACAGACAGGTGAAGAGCCAATTAGCATAATCACCTTTGTTGACTACACTGCCAGAGGGTATACAAGTCAGGGGTATATCTTTACTTTGAAGCTGGGATTAGCCAGGTTACTTTGATGCTTGTGTGCCTGTAAATATCCATGTGGCATTGCAGGTGCTATTCAGGTGTGCTAGGAATGGCGGTCGAGGTGTGTGTGTGTGTGTGTGTGTGTGTGTGTGTGTGTGTGTGTGTGTGTGTGTGTGTGTGTGTGTGTGTGTGTGTGTGTGTGTGTGAGTGAGTGAGTGAGTGAGTGAGTGAGTGAGTGAGTGAGTGAGTGAGTGAGTGAGTGAGTGCGTGCGTGCGTGCGTGAGTGAGTGAGTGAGTGAGTGAGTGAGTGAGTGAGTGAGTGAGTGAGTGAGTGAGTGAGTGAGTGAGTGAGTGAGTGAGTGAGTGAGTGAGTGAGTGAGATTCAAGGATGCATATGTGCTCAGGGTGTAATGTGTATGTGTGCAGGGTGGGTGCATGTGCAAGTGTGTGTGAGTGAGCCCCTTTCAGTCAAACTGCCTGCAACCAGATCTGTCAGCCTAGCCGTAGCCAGTGTCTGTCTTTGCCTCTAACCCCCCCACCCCCACCCCACCCCACCCCCTCTCGGCGGGCATAAATTTGGTGTGGCGCCGGAGCACTGGTGCCATCTATAGCTCCTCTTTGCTCCACAGGCCCGATAAAGTAGGAGTAGAGGCCTTAATAGTCACTTAACACAGTACCATAGTCAGATGCAGACAAAGAAATAGTAGGAAAGAATATAAGTAAAGCAGGATAGATAGAATAGCTAGGTAGGGAGAGAGGACCTCATCTGCCTAATATTCACCCTCTCTTTCTCTCACACAAATACAGACACACACACACACACACACACACACACACACACACACACACACACACACACACACACACACACACACACACACACACACACACACACACACACACACACCCTATCCCACCCATCATCAGCTCAGTCTGTGGGGGTCAGGTTTCCACGGCATGCCTGCGGTATTATTTTGGCCTCTGCATTTTGTAAGACAAGTTTTTAAAATAAAGAAGGGGCACGCCGAGCTGACGGGACAGGGATAGCAAGGTGACGAGGACAGGGATAGCAAGGTGACTTGCTGGCTGGCACTCGAACACACACACACACGCACACGCACGCACGCACGCACGCGCGTGTGTGTGTGTGTGTTAGTGAGTGAGTGAGTGTCTGTGTGTTCAAAATCAGGAGAGAGAGAGAGAGAGAGAGAGAGAGAGAGAGAGAGAGAGAGAGAGAGAGAGAGAGAGAGAGAGAGAGAGAGAGAGAGAGAGAGATTGACATCCATCTGTAGGATTTTCGATATTGACAGACAACACTATCCTGTCACATAATATGTGACTGTGGCTCCCTCACCCACCTGTCTCTGCTCAGCCTATAAACAAAGGCTGAGATATTACTTCCCATCGCAGAGAATCTCAAATGTTGTGCACCTGGTGTAGGTTAAATAATTTACTGAGCATCGGAGAAGGTTTACAGTGAAAAAGAGATAAACATGCACACCCATAAACACACACACACACACACACACAGGCAGTCAGGCACACAACCACACGTACAGTATGCTTTCACAGACACGCATGTGTGCACACGCACACGCACACGCACACACACACACACAAAAAGCAGGAATATATATTTCACCTGACAGTCATCATTAGGCCCTGGTCATGCATAGGAGTAGGTCCAAGGTCGGATTATGAATAAAATCAGCATTAACAGTATCTCGCTTTAACAACTTCTGCAATTTTATGCTTTGCTGTGCCCTCACAGGCAAACCGCTCGGAGGTAACGATTATCCACACGGCTAAAGCTCCGACCATGAGCCTGGACCACCATGAAATGTGTGTGCATGAGAGAGAGAGAGAGAGAGAGAGAGAGAGAGAGAGAGAGAGAGAGAGAGAGAGAGAGAGAGAGAGAGAGAGAGAGAGATGGGGATTATAGAGAACCCGGCTAGCTAGCTGGCTATTTCACATCAGACTGGCGGGACACCAAAACCACCGAGAAGGATAGCGGCCTGCTTCTTATCAACCTCCCGCAAGCCTCAGCACCTCTACGCTTTCAATGATCCTTTTCCAACTCTATTTGGTGTCGGATGTTGTCCATGACCAGAGGTCTGGAAAACAACAATACTTCTGAGTTCAGGACATGCGGAGCTCAGTGTTCCAGCTTGATCAAGCCAACACAGAATGAGCTAAACTGAAACTATTAAACGAGTTTAAATGGATGTGTAACATATTTAGTAGTTTATTTCCAGAATTCATGCCGCCCATTGACAAATGCTAGTTTTTCCAATGCTAGTACTTACCAACGCAATCAATTTCTAAGCATTCATTATGACTGGGACATTTTAAATACATGAAAAGGTGGATATTCTCCATGTCTGCCACTTAGAATTTCCAGAAAGACATTTTTAGCTGCAAAACTTACTGTACTTTGGTCATACTAGTAAATATCAGTTTATTACTTAGTAGTAGTTATAACTTTCATGCATGAAAATATCAAATTTGGCAATAAGCAGCACAGTTTCAAGGAGCAGCATAGTTGAAATTCCTATTATGGCCACAATCCTACAAAGTGCACCTTTACTGTTTAATCCTAATTCTAATATGACTTATAATCTTGTGGAGTTGCAGGTGGTGTGAGGTAATACCATTATATTCTGTTGCGAAATGAGCAGTCATGTCATTTTGGGAGACAGATTTGAATTGTTTCAATTGTTGACACATTCAATGTCAATCACTGATGATCAACAACTGATTACATGACCCAGCCCTAATCCCACTTGATCAGCTGAAACATGGAAATCTAAAGCTTCAGAAATCCAGAAGACTGACAACATAAAAACAACAACAAAGCAGTACTGAGAGGCGCACACAGACGCAGACACAGGCACAGGCACAGGCACAGGCACAGGCACAGACACAGACACAGACACAGACACAGACACACAGACACACAGACACACTCTGTCTTGTTAATAACAACAAAAGTGGAAATTTAACCACAGGTGTCTGGCACCCACTCTTGCCAGGGGGAAGTAGAGGGGGCCAGTGGAAGTGCCAGGCCCTTGTTGTGGCCCGGGCACACAGAGAGAGAGAGAGAGAGAGAGAGAGAGAGAGAGAGAGAGAGAGAGAGAGAGAGAGAGAGAGAGAGAGAGAGAGAGAGAGAGAGAGAGAGAGAGAGAGAGAGAGAGAGAGAGAGAGAGAGGTCTACCCTTTGTTGTGGCACTGGCACAGATTAAAAAAAGATAGAGGGGGGGAAGAGAGAGAGAGAGAGAAAGAGAGGTGTAAAGAGGAGTTAAACAGCCACATACATCTCTGTGGGCAACTCCCACTGAGAGGTAATAAATCTGCTTATCAGTGTGGCCACTGTGGTAGTTAGTTGCACAACGACGTGTTTTGAGATGGCACCTTTTCTGCACATTACATTATTACAAAGAGGTGTGGAGGAGAGAAAGTTGCAAGCCCCTTGAGGCAGCATGTGTTCTAACAAGTTCAGTAGAAGCGTAGTTTAGTGTACATCGAGAAGTGTATAACTAAAAATGATAAAATATAAAAACAATTGCATATGTCGACAAAAGACGATTTTGAAAGAGTGATCAGTAAATGTTTAACAATCATACATTACAAAAAATCAGAGTGTTTGACCCTTTGGGCACTTACACAGTCAACGCATCCTACTCTTTACACATAAAATGCCAAAAAGCTATGCATCACTATGTTCATGTGCCATTATGCGTCAATGCGTGGCAAAACACATACTCTACATTTTTGATACCATACCATTCTATTTAGCTGACGCTTTTATCCAATGCGACTTACAGGGTATTGGTTACACACATTGGGTACCTGGAGTAGTATGGGGTTGGGTGCTCAAGGGCACCTCAGCCATGGAGAGATAGGGAGTGAAAGGGTGGATTTCGAACTTGGAACCCTGGGATCTTAAGTCCATCTCCTTAACCACTGAGCCATGGCTGCTTTGATACTTCACACACATTTCATGCATTATCATTAGAGGAGATACTTGCGTCACTGTGGAGACTGCCGTAATACATACTTACAATCAGGCCTCTAAATTAACACCTGCCAACCGGCCAAATGCTAGTGAAAATTCAGTTTGGATAGTGGAAAGGAAAACTTTCCTGGCCACTTCGACCAATTAGTGAGTGTGTTATCATGTAGTGCTATCAGCAAACAGTGATCGGGCCCGCAAAGGCTAAAAAAACAAAAACAAAGCAAAAATACGGTCACACGAAATCCAAGAATTGAATTTACGTCCATAAAAATTCCCAATTTCCAGGAAAACAACAGTGAGTTGGTGGCCGTTAGTGCGTTAGATGAGTTTTCAGGTCACATGACGGGTGGGCGAGTGGAGATGGAGGGCCAGCTCTCTCCCTCTCTCACACACACACACACACACACACACACACACACACACACACACACACACACACACACACACACACACACACACACACACACACGCACACACACACACACACGCAAACGGGGGTCTGGGTCATCGCACACAACACACAGCAGTGTGGCAGCAGTCAAACTGTGCGCTTCAAACACCACTGATCTAAAAATACACGGCCGCTGCTCAACTCTCTTTCTGTTCAACACTCTGTATCTCTCTCTCGCTCTCTGCCCAAGTGTCTCTCTCCATCTCTTGGCCTGTCTCTCTCTTTCTCTCTGAATGGATCGCTGTTTGCAGCGAGGTTCCTGAACTTCATGGCCTTGCGTTGGCCAGCATAATGCAACAAGTGAAGAAGTATCATTTCGACCGCTGACGCACAATAGGCCCTCTGTCATAGACAGGCGGGAGATTGGCAGACTTTTTTTTTGGCGAAGGGGAGCGGGGTGTGTGTGTATGATGTGGGGGTAGTATGAACGTGTGTGTGTGTGTGTGTGTGTGTGTGTGTGTGTGTGTGTGTGTGTGTAGATGTCAAGGGACAGAAGGGACAGTGGGGACCCACTGGGGGGGACAGAGAGTGCTTTTGTGCGGCGGGTGTTAGAGCGACAGGGCAAGCTGTGTGGAGCCTGGAGGGACTTCTGGCCGGTCAGTGATAATAGCAGCGCTCACTGGGACAGAAGTGGGTGTTTTGATGGGCCGGACGAGGGCTGATGAGGAGAACTCACTCACTCACTCACTGACTGACTGACTGATTGCTGATGGGAAGTGAGGCAGCTGTGTGCTGGTGTGGGTGTGACAGGACACTTCTGTTCTGAAAGAGAACTATAGGGTCGGAATAGATTCCATGAGTGGGTTTGTGTATCAGGGCTCGACATTGGCACCTGTCAAACAGCCAAATGCTGGCAAAACTTGGCTGTGGCTGGTAATAATTTCTGTCTCACTAGCCACTTTGGCAGGCAACTTATTCTTGGGTATGACACGTCACTGTAGCCTAGATCCTGTCTTTGCCCCGTTGTGTTATGCAAGTTCAAGAAAGATTATTCACATTCTATATCTACGTATATCTCTGCGAAAACCACTAGCCACTGTGGCCAGTGAGCAAAAAGTTAACATCAAGCCCTGTTATGGGTGGTTGGGGTCAACAGGATGATGGGGTTCCATGAGAGGGGGCGTGCCACATGACGGCCGACGAGGGTTGACTGACGGGAACCCACTGATGGAATGAGGGGAAGTGACACAGCTGTGGAGTGTGGGCGTGACAGAACAGGCTCTAGGGTAAGTTTATCGACTGTCGTTTCCAACTATGTTAGACACCCTACTTGGATGCAGTGCATAGGCAGGCAACCAACCAAGTTGCTAACTGAGCTACAAACAACAACACTTTCGAGTGACAGATTCTGTGTTCCATTACCCGTACTTAACGCCCTTTCCGCACTGTGTTTGGGTACGCAGGGCGTTCCATTTCTAATCGCGAGGGTAAAGTGTACTGTAAATTACCCGGATAACGCCCCCAAAACGGCCATTTTTCGAAGTGTGGTGTTACTGTACACTTTTCGCACTCAACGGCCGCCATGTTTGTGACGTAGTTGAGTGTCAGATCTGTCAAACGGTTGAATCTCTGTGATAACAGCATAGTTTTGATTCCAAAGACAATCGCCATGTGTATTAGAGGCAGGGGTAACTTTAAAAAGTGTTAGCATAAGGAACAGTGCCTTCCGTGTTGAATTGCATATTGGCGGTTGGTAAACTCGGATGTCACGCGACCAACCGTCATTTCCGTTAAGTGTATCAGACAGAACGGGAATCGGAATGTACTCACCTCGTGAATTGCGGAGGGTGGAAAGGGTACTTCACTGCACTCAAACAAGGTACACAGTACAGAGGGCGAGTAATGGAACACAGCAAGAGATTCTGCTTGGCTGCTGTAGCACCACCACCCGTGATGACAAGGATAGATAAGAGGACAGTAGGGGTTGGAAAAACTGCTGGAACCAGTGGAAATACTCCAGTACAATAGATGAGGTACTTCCATGTGAACAGGGGAATTCGACTCTTGGAAAAGCTCCATATATAGGGCGACCTAGGTTCCCTGTGGAAACATAACTAGCGGATGAGGTTCCGAATGGAAACTGGATCCCCAAATGCAACTGACAGATATGAACTTTGTGGTTTCCATTCAAGGGAATCCCAGGGAAGAAGAACTAGAAGGTAGTTAAGATTCCATACGGAGAAGGAAAAGCTTGGTGTTAACGGCTGAGCTCAATGTTTCAAATGACTTCCTTGTCTTCAGGCTCGGCAAGGCAGGTCTTGAAACGTTACTAAGTTGATAAAATCACCAGGAGCTTTATTAGTTGGTGAGCATACGCATCTATCTTACCCTCTTGAAGGAGTTGCTACTGTAAGATTCAGCATCTACACAAGCGTGGTAAGGTCACGTACACTTGTTACTGAACAGAAAAAAACTTAAGCATGAACTTGCAGCTTCCCACTCAAAACAAACACAGGCATACGACAAAGAAAATCCCTTCTCTGTGATGCTCAAAAACCACAATTATCCAAACACTAAACATGTTTGTGTGCATGTTCGTACAGGTTCATAAAAGGTTAAACAGGGCAAAACAAGGACTATACCATTTTAAAAACACAAGTTGCAGACATATTTATATGCCATGCACTGCATAATATGGACCTTAGGAACTGTGAGCCCACAGCCTATGGCATGGAAATAGGGACATCACAAATAGTACAGCAAGAGGAACCAAACTGAGTCATGCAGAGCAGAGCAGAGCAGAGCAGAGTAGAGACGAGGAGAGGAGAGCCAAGCCAAGTCTGCCAGAGGGAGCGAGTCTTTTTAAAGAAAGCATCAACAGAGAAGCCGGCGCAGTTGATAGCGACCGGGTGGCTCATTCAGCCTCTATAATTCAGGCAGACCCGCACAAGACTTCTAAAGAGTTTCAGCATCCACAGCCGAGGTGAGGGTGAAAGGCATGATGGGTAGTAGTGGCGCCACACAATTCAACCCGCTCTGCATTTATGGCTAAAGAGGAAAGGAAGAGAGGAGGAGGAGGGGAAGAGGCAGAGGACAAAAAGAGGAGGAGAGGCGGAGGAGAGGAGGCGGCAGAGCTAGGAAGAAGAGGAGAATTTTTTAAATGGAGGAAGGCTGGGGGCTGTGTGTGCGTGCGTGCGTGTGTGTGTGTGTGTGTGTGAGTGCGTGAGTGCGTGCGTGCGTGCCTATCCATTCCCTCTGGTTCTCAGTTTTATCCAGTACCACTATTACTTGACAAACACATCACACACCATGGAGAGAGAGAGAGAGAGAGAGAGAGAGAGAGAGAGAGAGAGAGAGAGAGAGAGAGAGAGAGAGAGAGAGAGAGAGAGAGAGAGAGAGAGAAAGAGAGAGAGAGAGAAAGAGAGAGAGGGACCAGATATAGAAGTGGGAAGAGAAAATAAGCAAGTATCTTTCACTCTCTCACACACACACACACACACACACACACACACACACACACACACACACACACACACACACACACACACACACACACACACACACACACACACACACACACACACACACACACACACACACACAGCGTGGGCTGAGCGTGATGTCTGTGATGATGGGGTCTGAAATCTGGTTTCCAACCCCAATCCAGGAGGAAGCAGCCTGTTGATCATATACGGAAATCCAACACACACACACACACACAGTATGCGCGTGCGTGTACACACACACACACACACAGTATGCGCGTGCGTGTACACACACACACACACACAGTATGCGTGTGCGTGTACACACACACACACAGTATGCGCGTGCGTGTACACCAGGGCTTGACATTAACATTTTCGCCAGCTGGCCATTGTGGCTAGTGGTTTTCCCGAGTCACTAGCCATTCAGCTATTCTACTAGCCACAAATTTGATATTGTTTTTTTTTTTATCATGACGCTGTACATCTAACCTCAGAAGATGAGGTGCTAAAGCAAGAAGATGAGTGCACAGCTTTCTACATGGAAATAAATCAAACAAATAGAAACTGAGTAACTGAGTTTTTTTCTTGAACTTAAATACAAACAATTGATAGACAAGGGGCAAAAAGTGCAGAATACAGGCTATTCTGATATAATACCATAGAATACGCTACCTGCCAAATTGGCTAGTGACACTGAAATTATTACCAGCCACAGCCAAGTTTTGCAAGCATTTGGCCGGTTGCAGATGCCAGTGTCAAGCCCTGACACACACACACACACACACACACACACACACACACACACACACACACACACACACACACACACACACACACACACACACACACACACACACACACACACACACACACACACACACACACACACACACACACACACACACACCTCTCCTGTTGATCCAATGCAAACAGGATCAGGGAGTAAATATGGCGCTGTACTCCTACAGTTTCCGACACCCTAGTGAGAGCAAGGGCGAGAGGTGACACACACACACACACACACATACACACATACACACACGCGCAAGCACACACACATACACATACACATACACATACACATACACATACACATACATATGCGCGCACATGCGTACGCACACACACACATACACGAACACGCACACCGGGGTGAGAGGTGACAGCTCACATCTTTTAACAACTGGAAATCTGTGACCGCAGTGTTACACATAGAGGAAGGGAAAAAAGAGAACCACAACATCCAGACTCTGGTCTGTGTGTGTGTACTGTATGTGTGTGTTTCTGTGTGTGCGTGCGTGTGTGTGCGTGTGCGTGCGTGCGTGCGTGCGTGCGTGCGTGCGTGCGTGCGTGCGTGCGTGCGTGCGTGCGTGCGTGTGTGTGCGTGTGCGTGTGCGTGGGCATGTGCGTGCAGGGGTACGTACGTATGTAGTGGGGGAAAAAGACCTCTGGTGCCCTCCATAAAAGTGAGCAGTAGCGGCCAGGAAGGAAGAGGAGGAGAAGGAGGAAGAGGAGGAGGAGGAGAAGGAAGGGGGAGGAGGAGGAAGATGAGGAAGGAGGAGGATGAGGTAGGAGAGGAAGAGGAGGAGGAAGAGGAGGATGAGGTAGGAGAGAAAGAGGAGGAAGAAGAGGAGGAGGAGGAGAAGGAAGGGGGAAGAGGAGGAAGATGAGGAAGGAGGAGGATGAGGTAGGAGAGGAAGAGGAGGAGGAAGAGAAGGAAGGGGGAAGAGGAGGAAGATGAGGAAGGTGGAGGATGAGGTTGGAGAGAAAGAGGAGGAAGAAGAGGAGGGGCAAGGAAGATGATGAAGATGAGGAGGAGAAAGAGGAGGGGAGGAAGAGGAGGAAGGAGAGGGCGGGGAGGAAGGGTGCGGGGAAGGTGAAGTGTGGCGCTGTGCTGTTCAGAGGTCTGAGTCAGGCGTGAGCCTCTGACGGGCAGTGATGAGTCACCAAGACATTTATTATTTCTCCATTCTCCCCTAATACAACACATAGTAAAGGACTACACACACACACGGTGACTATGTTGGAATAACTCTTTCTATTGTGCCACTGTCAAAAATGTACACACACGCACGCACGCACGCACGCACGCACGCACGCACGCACACAATCTTTGTATTGTGCGACAGTCAAAAATTAACACGAACACAAACACACACAGCCATAGACACAGACACTGAGATACACACACACGGTACACTCGATGACTGTGTGTGGAATGAGTCTTTGTATTGTGCCAATGACATGTCTGGACAGCCCAGGCTATCATCAGTGTCACCCGTGTTCCATCTTAATAAGGACACATCATCCACCTTCCTGCTGAAATAAGAACACACTTGAATGTACTGCGAAGTTCAACGTAATTACATAACTGCATGTGTGTACAGCGCATGCAGACGTGTGTATCTTAAAAGTGGGAGCGTGCATGTGTCCATCTCTCTCTCTCTCTCTCTCTCTCTCTCTCTCTCTCTCTCTCTCTCTCTCTCTCTCTCTCTCTCTCTCTCTCTCTCTCTCTCTCTCTCTCTCTCTCTCTCTCTCTCTCTCTCTCTCTCTCTCTCTCTCTCTCTCTCTCTCTCGTGCGTGCGTGCGTGCGTGCGTGCGTGCGTGCGTGCGTGACTGGAGGTACTGTGCAGCCAAGTAGGTGAGGCTTCCTGTTCAGACCCTCATTTCCTCTCCAGTCTTTGTGTGTTGCAGTGTAGTTTCCTGAGGCCAACTAGGAGGCCAAGGAGCCACTAGGCCACAGTGACCAGCAGAGCCAAAAGCCGGTGACGACATTGTAGAGTTGACACTGGAAATCAACTTTATAACACGTTATAATGTCTATGTAATAACATTTGCCCTGCATACTCCCTGTTGATGTCAACTGTTGATGTCAAACTGTAAGGTGTTTTCAGTGGATCATTGTATGACTGAAAAATATGCAGAAGTACAGACATATACCTTTACTAGACAGTACATATGACCGTACAGTGCCTAGTCTGCACAACAAAGACCTTCTGTAATGAATGTCACCAGCCTAAACAGACACAGACACACACAGACACAGACACACAGAGAGAGTTTATCTCAAGGCTAGAAGTCCATTGTAAGTCTATTGTGTGGCAGCAAGAGGAAATGGAGCCACCTGCCGAGGTGGGAGCGCATAGAGAGACTGGAGTACAGCAGGAAAGCTGAACTCTCACATGGGAACCAGCAGGAGACAAAGGCCTCCTTCATAGCCCAGTTGGGACAAAGAGAGCGCTAAGGCCTATTTACAAGCATCACTCACCACCGTCTATCAGCACCGGCCTTTGACTCATTACATCCACCATGTTCTGTGGAACTATGCTAAGTTAGATAGTGTTATGGTATGAACTATTTTACGATACTATTTTCTGTATAGGAGTGACTGTGATGCTACGCTAATTGTTTGTTCTGCTAGTTAAAGGAATGGACTTCCTTTGAGAGCTTGAAGTTTCACTTTTCTTCCAAACGTAATCTTCATCTCTGACTTGACTTAACTTAAACTGAGAACAGACCTATGATCTGAAAGAGAGCGAACACCTACACCTGTAAATTAAAGATGCCACTTCTGACGTAACATATCAACAATAACAATAACAGCATAGAACAGACTTGTCACAATAATATCAAACATGTTCCATTCACTGGAACAAATCGGACTACTTTTACCAATTACCTTAGGAAGTTTCCATCGTATCAAAATTGGGGTAAAACATTGGTAGATATGTTGCCAACTCTTAACAAACATCCCACAGATGAATGAAAATCTTTATAGTCATGGCTGTGTTATGCTATGGTTACATCTTGAAGCATTCTCTGTGTCCTAAGACTGGCAGTGTAGGCATGCTAATACTGGGTTATGCTAATGCTATGTTTGAACTGTAGCTAAAGCCAGGGAACCTCAATATCAATAATGGCCAACGTTTATAAAAGACTATTCCAAAACCTCTCCCCACGACATAAAACCAGCTCTACAAATTCCAGCCTGACTAAAATAAGCCAAAAGGCAAATTAAGAGTGACTTTCATAACGCTATATTACACTCCGACTGAGAGCAGTGGCCGTGCATCTTGTGGTTTGGGCCACGATCATCATATTACAGTTCAGACTGCAGGATCCAGCACTGGATAGCACACGCACACGATAGTTTTACTATATATTACATGTTCTTTATTATTCGCCATTATTTGCATTATTTGTTATCGAATGGTAGTTCCATATATGAAAATCAGTGTTAAGTAACATTTAAAATATCATCAAAAGCAGAAAATAGTAAGGAAACAATAAAAGCTACAATTACGTGTCATTATGTTTGGGCTGAGAAGTGACCTATAGAGTTTCAATTTAGCCCACACAGACACACGAAAACACATGAAACAAGTTGAATGATATGTTTGCTTGCAGACCAAGTCAAAACCTACTCATTCAAATTGCTCAGACCGCTGTATGTAGAAGAGAGCTGAAAAAGACACCCACAAAAAAAAGTTGCTGAAAGTAGTTGTTGAAATGGACTTTGGTGTTTAAAAAGTAACCACTGCCCAGAGAGGACAACAATGAGTGTGGCGGGCCTGATGTTGATCTAGAAGAGTGGTAGCCAAACTGGGGGTCGGGAACCCTATAGGGGAGTTTGGGGGGTCACAGAAGCACTGCTGTGGAAAGGACGGACTTCGCAATAAAACGAGAAACCCACCAGTTAAAAGCTAACATAATTCCATAAATGATGATGATTTATACTGTATATCGAATAGAGGGTTGCTTTTCCTGTGAATTTCTAGCAATAGCAGACAAACTATTAATGGAAAACCTAAGCCTAAGAATATGGGGGTGGGGGGTCGCGAAGCATTTTAAGTCCAAAGGGGGGTCCCCGCTGAAAAAGTTTGGGAACCACTGATCTACAAGTTTCCAGGACTGAGGGGGCGTGCAGAACAACACTAGGATCTCCAAGGCTCCCCATGATCTACACACACACACGCACACACACGCACACACACACGCACACGCACAGGCACACGCACACGCGCACACACACACACACACCACTATGGGGGCGAGAGTAGCACTGACGTGGGACTTTCCCACAGTCTCAGCACCCTCTCCTGGGTCTTATTTGTCAGAGAAGAATCCTGCTCAGGCTATAGCACAGCACAGCACAGCACAGCAAAGTACACATGCACGCACACGCACACGCACACGCACACGCACACGCAAGCACCAAGTTCGTAAACTAAAGCCGGGCATACACTTACACATTTTCGCTCGTGGGTATTAAGCTCTTGCTCACACTGCACGATGGAATTTCACTATTTAAAAGTTCACATCTCACGACTCACGTCCTCACACTATGCGAGCCAAATGCTTCCACTGCGCGACGCGACAGACATGTTTCCCCGGTCTGCAGAGGAGGGAACATGCGCACCTGAGGTGGAGATGAGGTCGCGCTCAACAGCAAATCGCACAGCCCTATTAATTTGTGCATGTGAAGTGTCAAATCGGGTTGTAGCACTGCTTTAACTGTGCGATTTACGCACGAGCCACGACCATAGCCACATATGATGGTCATTCCGCAGATTACTGACGTTTTTTTGCATTTATGATTTTGGCCTTCCAGAAAAAGAGTGGGACGTGGAACGCGGAACACTGGCGTCAATAAGGGAAGAGAGCATATGACTACGCGAAGGGGGAATATGGCCACAAGTGACGGTCATTCCACAGATTGCTTAGGTTTTTTTCTGCTCCTATGATTTGCTGCTTTCTGAGAAAGAACGGAACGTGGACCGTGGAACGCTCCATTCTTTCATCTTCTGTGGGATTTACCCTCTGAGTCACCAGAGTCCACAGAGAGAGAGAGAGAGAGAGAGAGAGAGAGAGAAAGAGCGAGAGAGAGAGCGAGAGAGAGAGAGAGAGAGAGAGAGAGAGAGAGAGAGAGAGAGAGAGAGAGAGAGAGAGCTGGAAAGACTTGCAGGCGCTTTTGGTTTTTTGCTTTTTTAAAACTTTTTTTCCTCTCTGGTGGTGATTGAGCGGGCTTTGGCTTTTGATTCTTGTGCTGAAATAAAGTCCTGCCTGACTGCCTGACTGAAATCATCGGTTTGCGTCTCAGAGTTGGGATCTGCCATACTGTATGCAGGCAGTGATAATGACGCAGTTTGCCTCTGTTACCGTTTCCAGGCCGACCAGAACAGTGCCCGTGCCCACAGCAGTTACGTTCGGTACTAAAGTGCTTACCTGCGAACCACCAGCGTTCACACCAGGCTCTGAACTTTTGAACACGTGACTGTGTGTCAACCAGATGAACCGGCTGACGTCCACATTGTCGTCACGGTGCGTGGAGAAAAAAACGAGTATTTGTCTGTTTGCATTACGAACCAACTTTCTGGTTTGCGAACACTAAGATCTGGACCTGTTGGCGATTGAGTGCAGCAATGAGCAACGGGGCGGTTCTCAGTCGGCCTGAATGCGCCATGTGTGGCCATCTCACTGTGAGTTTGCAGTGACGTTGACACAGGCAGAGATGGATGTAAACTACTTCATTGTTCACTAACAGAAAAAAATAAATTACTAAATAAGAGCAATCCTAAGGGTCTCTTAAACAACGCCATCTGATTCTGTTGGTCCACACTATAAGAAAATCAAATCTTCCTTGATAAACCATGATAAATTTACCAACTGAAGAAGACATACATATGTATGCGTACTGTACACTTGGTTGAGATGGTGAGAACCTGTTCACAAGTGTTGTTGAGCACAGCCCCCTCATCATTAATCTCCTCAATCAAAACACCTTAAAAGCGGACGGCCCGCTTCACTTGCGGTGATTAAACGTCTCAGCTGTGTTGTTGTTGCTCCGCTCATACGAGGTCATGTTTGCAGAGGAGAAAACTGGCTCTAAACTGAGGGGCCCCCTTTTTCCTTTCCTCTCTTTCCCCCTTTCACTCTTTCTCTCTCCCTCTCTCTCTATCAGGAGGGTTGGTGCTAACAGGCCTGAATCATCGCTCTCTCATCTCTAAACAACCACACTCCAAATCTGCACAGAGTGCCTGGCTGCCCACACATGACGCACGCACGCACACACGCGCACACACACACGCACACACACACACACACACACACACACACACACACACACACACACACACACACACACACACACACACACACACACACACACACACACACACACACACACACACAGACACAGACACAGACACACAGACACACAGACACACACACACACACACAGAGACACACAGACACACACACACATTGATTAACTGATATGTCTGAGCAATAGATGTGACTATTTTCTTGCTTAGACACTGCAGTACAAAAAGTGGTATAACTCATTGTAAACCATCAATGACAATACATCACTGAGAATGAAGGTTGGAGAGATTTACTATGCTACGTTTGACCTTTTCATAAAGCAGAAAACAATCAAACGTACTATGCAGGAATTAGATTAAGACACGCTGGAACTCAGTCATTCCATTGCAGCACTTAAAACAATCAAGCGCTAGATTAAATTTCCTCCCACAATTACCAAAGACACTTCAACATGAACAGGCGTGATTTTAAATGGAGTCGGGAGTGGGGTTGTATGTGGGTTGTTTTCATAAACACGTCTTGTGTCACCAGTAAGCATTTCAATTTCCTGGAGAGTTTTCAGGTTGGGATGATGCAGGGGCGGTTCTAAGGGCTGGCTATACGGGAATGATTTTCTATGCCAGTGACAACGTTCCCCTGGACTAACCATATGAAACCCACCAGAAACGTGGCACAAAACGAGTTTTTTGAATAATGGGTTGCAGAGTGCGAAAATCGAGTAACGCAGGCGTTTGCGTTGCCATTGTTACAGGCGAAACAGATTTGTTTACATCTGCGTCACAGCCACATGGCCAAAAAACAGTGAGGTATCTTCACAGTGACCACTAGCTTTGCGCACAACATTAATTCCATGCACAATGGCATCAGACAACTGTTTGTGTGGACTGTGGAGACTTTCATTTCTACCACGGTCAATATTTTAGGCTACATTTCAAACTGCCCAGTGTGGGTCACTCGTGTTCAAAATCTAAAAAAAACCCTGACTAACACGAAGCAAAGCTTCACATTATCTTTTAACTGCGCACCCAAACAGTTATCAGCAATGCATATTATGTCACTAGTTGAAACAGGCGTAATGGGCAGAAAGAGAAGGAGAAGTAAGCGCGCAGCAGCCTCCAGAGGAGGGAGAAATGCCTGCCCGGTATTGTTATTCAACACCTTAGTTTAAACTTCTCAAATTAAAAAAAGCAGCATAAAGTGTAGAACACAATCAACAGATGCCTAAATGGCAATGATTCGCTACTCTAGTCACTAAGGCTGTAACGATATTGCATCGAACCGAGGGATCGCGGTACGCAGACCCACGAACCCTTATCGCGAAGCTTCCTCACAGAATCGCGATGTGCCCTTTTAAAGTTGTTACCCCTCAGTGTAGAACACAACAAGCAAAATACAGGCAAGAGTTTGCATATATGCGCTTAAAAAGACCAGTAGAAAAAGGGCGCACACGTTCGAGTAACAGTTCCATTCACCCCTTTCTCATATAAAATGCTCCTTCCAACCAGCACCTTGTTGTTATCCATTGCCTGAGCAACCTCCGTGAGACGAAAAACTTTGGCAAACATCGGAAGGTGAAGGACAAATGAACAACAGACCAAGAAGTCTTTTATACACGTGTCAAGATTTGTTTTACTCATGCATGCGCGATGTATTTGCGAGTGGAGTTTTGACGTTGGAGCGGAGAGAGAGAGAGCGCGCGAGAGAGAGAGCGCACGAGATGCTCCGCCTGCCTATAAACCAGCCTGGAATCGCTTGTAGGGAGGTGCCCGAAGTCGGACGAACGTTGAGGTCGATAGGCAGGATATTAGGCAGCATTATTTCTTCCCACATTAATGTTAGGCTATATTGTAAAATTACCGCCTACATAAGCAGAAAGCATGCTCCATTTCAGCCTCTGCATTCATTCTCGCTCTTGACAAAATGTCAAACCGCAAAACAAAACGAAAAACGTGCGCGTTATGTAGCAGTGAGAACTAAGGTTCATTTCGAGTTTTGATTGTAGGCTACGGGCAGGCGCTGCTGCACGATAAAAAAAAGCCACTGAAATATTTAACTTAATCAATATTAAGTGTTGCATTTCTTTAAGTAGCCTAACTTAATACAACATGTTTCCTGACGATATATGACCAGTGTTTTTTTTAATGTTTGGATATTAATTGGATAGGCCAAATGTTTGATAAAGTAAGACAGCTGCCAATGACTATAGCCTACACCCTGACCACCCCACCTCTCTCTCCCTTTCTCTCTCTCTCTCTCTCTCTCTCTCTCTCTCTCTCTCTCTCTCTCTCTCTCTCTCTCTCTCTCTCTCTCTCTCTCTCTCTCTCTCTCTCTCTCTCTCTCTCTCTCTCTCTCTCTCTCAACATATGATCTAAGCCTATTTATAAGCCTTTTTCCTTGGTGAACTAATATCCCTTATTTCTCTGTGTTGTGTTTTGATGTCAACACCTGGAAGCAGGTTGCAGTGGTAGCCTATATCTGCAACATAATTCAGCCTTGTAAACCTACAAAATTAATGCAGGCAGGTAAATGCAAAAAGATATTAATTACAAAGTATATATATCATTTCTTATAATTTTTTTTGTAATTTTTTTCCCCCAATTTTTTTGTGTGAAATCGTGGGGCTTATCGAACCGTGGGTCATATATCGTGATACAAACCGAATCGTGGGTTGGGTGTATCGTTCCAGCCTTACTAGTCACCCCACAAGCTACACAAGGTGCCACATGCGCAAAGCTGGTAGCCTATTTTTCCACGTAGCATAATGAAAAATAACAACTATGCGATGCTGGTTTTGAAAATAAGTCAGCGCGCGCAGCAGCCTCCAGAGGAGGGAGAAATGCCTGCCCGGTATTGGTATTCAACACCTTAGTTTAAACTTTTCAAATAAAAAAAAAGCAGCATAAAGTGTAGAACACAATCAACAGATGCCTAAATGGCAATGATTCGCTACTCTAGTCACCCCACAAGCTACACAAGGTGCCACATGCGCAAAGCTGGTAGCCTATTTTTCCACGTAGCACTCACTTCAGCATAATGAAAAATAACAACTATGCGATGCTGGTTTTGAAAATAAGTCAGCTAGCAGCAAATGCTAGTACACATGTTGGGATAGGAAATTCCTTTAGTAATTTGACATGCTCCTCCTGCATACAAAACATACTTAACTAATGAAAGGAGTAAAGACATTAGACTTACAACTTCGTGAGGGCCAACCAGTTATGTAGACTGTAAACTCCCTGGTGATTGTTCTAATGTCTTCCAAAATATTCCAGAAGTTGCAGCATGCATGCTTATTCTTGTAAGAGCAACTTTTTCACGAAGCATGGTGCTAAGCAGCATGATTCAGTACAGTCTGTATCTAACTTGTCTCTGTGGCATCTAGTAATGTTCAATTATGCAGCTTGCACATTCTGATATTCTGAACCTGCTATGTACGCGCTT
>NC_085870.1:51899329-51909329 GCF_034702125.1 Engraulis encrasicolus | reverse complement strand
CAATGAAAGAAGATGTCTATTAGTCTTAGATGAGAAGAAACATTTTTGTTAAGATTTATGTAAAGGTTTATATGTCAAATATCCTGCGGTGTGACTGTAACATTAAAGACACCTGGAATATAACATATATATAAATTAACCAACAACATTTTGAATAATGTATGAAGCATTTGGCATGATTACATAAATATTAACTTTATATTAAGATATGTGAATGTGAAAAAAACTCAAGACAGTAATATTAACTACAAGTTCAATTTCGTAACACAAATTGCGTCCTGTGGGGTGACATGTATGTCAATGTTTGTGAATGGGCAGCTGCAAGGCCAACTACAAGGGTCTTAAAGACTGGCTCCTAACCAGTCAGTACCTCAGTTATTGGAGAGTGCTGTGGAAGTTTAAGGTGACTATTAACCTCTTAATATGTCTTCATATTGCAATGTTTCTGTCACGCGATGCTTAGGTTCATTTTATGGTGTCCTGTGGTGTGACTGCTCTTATAGAAGAAAAAAAAAGTTTTTTATAAATGAAAACACATATTAAGATTAAACACAATATCATTATCAAGTTAGCATGAGCTCAGATGTCAGTCATGTGTACAAAAGGATTAAAATGGCCATAATGCAGTGAATTTCCTGTGGTGCGACTTCATTTTCCTGCGGTGTGACATGCCTACGCAACGTGTTAATGCAGGACACATTTTCTCAAAAATGGCAAAAATTAGGCGAAATTCCACGGACCACTGAGTGCTTTATTTTTTTCCAATTTTTTCAATCAATTTTTTCAGGAATTGGAAAAACTTTTTTTTGGTTGGCGTTACGTCAACCACCCCAATAAAACTTAATTACTATGATTATGTTTGCTGTTTACTTGCTACGCTAGATTGAAAAGTATCTCTATTTGAATTTTACTATGACCTGTTGCTTCAATTTTATAAGACAGAAAAGTCGAAGTGGTGCAATTGGGTCAATGATGTTTTAGTAGTAGCCCACATCAGGCGATGGGGCAACCACAGCTAATGTCAACTATTGCTCAAATGATTTGCTTGTTGATTATCTCAGATGCGTATTCATTGTAGTATATTATTGACAAATTACTTATCAATTTAGGCACAGAGCTATGGTTGTACCACCTGACAAATCAAAAAGAAAAAAAAAAAAACAGTGAATTTGACCCAACGTGACCAAACGGTGAAATTGACCCAATTGCAATAAAGAGGCAAAGGGTCATGAAGGTCGACTACATTAAACTCCACTACAGTGAAGTGAACTCCAGAAGCGTGTTCACTCCCATTCCCTCACTCACGCCCTCGGCCTTCCTGGCACACACTGGAACTCATCAACCAATCAAAACACAACGCCAGGAGCGCAACACAGAGCCTGCTGGGAAACATGTAGAAGGAGGACAAGAAAAAAAAGAATGAGAAGAATGAGAGGGAGAGAGAGAGAGAGAGAGAGAGAGAGAGAGAGAGAGGGGGAGAGGGGGAGAGAGAGAGAGAAAATGAGAGAGAAACACAAGAAGGAGAGAGGGGGAAAGAGAGCCAAGGAGAGAGAGAAAGAAAGAGAGCGACCACATCCATCCATCCGCACATGCTGAAGAGATTGAGTGGCTTCCCTCTGCTCTGCTGTGGTGATTTATGGAGCTCACAGCCTTCGACAGCGTCAGGTCCCCCAGGAAAAAACACTCCCGCCTGCCCTGTGTGTGTGCGTGCATGTGTGCGTGCGCGTGTGTGCGTGCGTGCGTGCGTGCACATGTGTGCGTGCATGTGTGTGTGCGTGTGTGTGCTTGCCTGTGTGTGCATGTGTGTGTGCGTGCTTGTGTTTGTGTAAAAAATACTCCCGCCTGCTCTGTGTGTGTGTGTGTGTGTGTGTGTGTGTGTGTGTGTGTGTGTGTGTGTGTGTGTATGTGTGTGTGTGTGTGTGTGTGTGTGTGTGTGTGTGTGTGTGTGTGTGTGTGTGTGTGTGTGTGAGTGTGAGTGAGTGAGTGAGTGAGTGAGTGAGTGAGTGAGTGAGTGAGTGAGTTTGTGTTGTGTTGTGTAAAAAAAACTCCCGTCTGCCGTGTGTGTGTGTGTGTGTGTGTGTGTGTGTGTGTGTGTGTGTGTGTGTGTGTGTGTGTGTGTGTGTGTGTGTGTGTTTATGTTGTGTTGTGTAAAAAACACTCCTGTCTGCCGTGTGTGTGAGCGCGCGCGCCTGTGTGTCTGTGTGTATGTGTGTGTGTGTGTGTGTGTGTGTGTGTGTGTGTGTGTGTGTGTATGTGTGTGTGTGTGTGTGTGTGTAAGAAACACTCCCGCCCGCGTGGCCACCCGCTTAATTACTGACAGATGACAATGACATCAGCAGGCAACTGTGGCCGGCCTGGGAGCATGTGGCCCCTGCCTTACCCCACCACACACACACACACACACGCACACACGCACGCACACACGCACGCACGCACGCACGCACGCACGCACACACACACACAAAATTCCCTTGTGGAATACCATGGATGTGCTGAGAAGCGCCTTCAATGCACGGGGATGAGTGTGAGGCATTTTGAAGGATACATGATAATTATCGTGTGTGTGTGTGTGTGTGTGTGTGTGTGTGTGTGTGTGTGTGTGTGTGTGTGTGTGTGTGTGTGTGTGTGTGTGTGTGTATTTGTATTTGTAAGTCTGCATCAGTGTGCAATGTTTCATTTTCTTATGTTGTATGTGTTCATATAACTAGAATGCTGAGGTGTCAAAAGAAAAAGCAAAGCTAAGTTCATTAGCTACCGTACATTGTGTTGGTGTGTCAAGCCATTAGTCTCATAGATGGGTGGACTTACTATCTGTGAGCAGGCAGTACACTTGTCGAAGGCCAGACTTGCCGGAAGTACGTTGTCAAAACGGGACAGAAATCCTCGGATCTGCAGAAGGAAACACAGGACAACAGAGGGAACTCTGAGCATTAGAAAGTTTTTGTTCAGCATGTGCTAGACAACAGCACCACCTGCTGTAGAAGCTAGAGAATAGCATGCTGTTCCTGAGAGGACTGACTGATGTTGAATCCTCACACTAATACCATTCCCAAATCATCTGGTTTGACCTGTGGACTTGCAGATTGTTTTTAATTCCAGAGAAAGAAGATCTTTTATTCTGGTATGCATATACAACAACAACAAAAAACAAATGCTACCAGCTTCTTCAGCGCATCTTTGTGGGTCTTACACTGACAAGTGTTAAATCAGATGAATTAGTTTGGTAATACTTAAGAGTATGTCAAGAACCTGGCTAGGCAGTAATCCAGGTTATGTTAACCTTGAGGTAGTGGTAAATTATCTAAAACAAGAGCCTGAAGTCCTTATCTTTTTGACTAAAAGACAGCTGTGGCCTGTGGATTTACAACTTCATGCAGGTTCACCTAACCATGGTCTTGGAATACTCCCCTGGACAGTCTGGACTGCAGCATGCTTCATAATCAATGAATTAGACCAGTCGTGGTTCCCAAACTTTTTTCCTTGCGCACCCCCTTGTACATTTCAATGTGGTTCGCGCACCCCCTAATCGAATGTTTTGGTGTGCTGATGGCCACTCAAATATGGCTTAACTGCACAAGTCATTGTACATTATGCAGAGTCATTTAGGGAATCCTCATTTTCCAATAGACCTCAATATTCCTAAAGCATACAATTCACCATACATTTAAAAACGACTTCATTTTCTTTAAATCTGTATAGAAACACATATCCACCATTGCTCAATTCAGCTCGCGCACCCCCTTGTGGCAGGCCGCGCACCCCAGTTTGGGAAACCCTGAATTAGACCATAGCTGGTGGCATAGCTGGGTAAATGAGGGGGAGGGTAGAATAAAATAAAATACTAAACGGATGGGTTGTGTCGAGGAGAGGAATGTAATGTATAGGTATGTAAAGGAGTGTATATGAATAGATGTGTGTATATGTATTGTATGTGAATGTCTGTGGACGTTTATGTGTCTATGTGTGAAAATGGTGTCTATATGTATAGGCAAATGAGATGTGTACTACAAGATCTAACCTGATGGAACTGAACAGTCTGATGTGAAAACATATCCCTATGGGACAATAAAGAATCCAATCTCATAATGAATAATATCATAGATATCACCAGTAGGGCTGTAATGATACACTAAACTCACGATTCCTTTCGTATCATGATTTTTGACCAACGGTTCGATATACCCCCCATTTTTCAAAATGTATCTTTTTCTATTCAATAATTTGCTTTTCTCCACATTGGCCACCATCATAAAATAAAATTAAAGGGGAACTTCTGCCAATTTCAATATGCTACTGTATTGCTCACACTACCCTTAACTTGTCAGTACCCGGTGATTCTGTATTTTTCCGCTCAGCCCTTTCCGAGATCTGAGCTATTCTAACAAAGGCCTTCTCCAAACAAATATTATCCCAAAAGGTATTGCTGTTGATAGTTGTCTGCTGATGTTGCATAACCTTTTGGATGCTATTGGGAATAAATCAAGATGTTTTTTTGAAATGTGAACATTCTCTTCCCACGTTACAATGACCAGGATCTCGGAAAAGGCTGAAGAAAAAAAAAACATCTCAGGTACTGACAAGTCCAGGGTAGTGTGAGCATTACAACTGCATGTCGAAATTGGTAGAAGTTATCCTTTAACACATAAACACTATGATAGTTTACAGGTAAAAAAGGCAACAAGAGGCAACTAATATTTTAAGTTTAAAATAACAATAATGATGATTTAAAGCTTGGAAGCACTCTCATATCATATCATGTGCTTGTTTTCTGGACTGAAGGATAACAGAAAATTGAAAGGGCATATCACGATACTGCCTTCTTGCTCCATGATAAAGTACTGTGACTGCACATCACGATTTCTTGGTTGGATACAGATTAAAAAAAACAAAAAAAATATCTGCACATGTGTAATCAAAACCTCAGGCTCTTCCTCTAAATAATCTACATTACTTGGCAGGTCATTTAATTAACAGAGGGTTAACAGATGTTAACTAAACCTAGCCTCTCGGTCCATAGTCCTGTGATGTTAGCATGACAGAAAAATGAAACAAACAAAAATAACTACACTCATTCCAAGTGTGTGTGTGTGTGTGTGTGTGTGTGTGTGTGTGTGTGTGTGTGTGTGTGTGTGTGTGTGTGTGTGTGTGTGTGTGAGAGAGAGAGAGAGAGAGAGTGTGAGTGTGTGTGAGTGAGTGAGTGCGTGAGTGAGAACTGCTAATATTTATGTAGTAGTAGTAGTAGTAGTAGTAGCCTTTATTTGTCCCAGTATGGGCAATTGTTTTGCAATTGTGGTACACCTCTCACACCCGCACACACACGCACACGCACCCACATAAAACATTTAACAGACATAAATAACCGTTTAAAACGCATAAAAAGGTGGAGGGGTTAAGATAAAAGTGTGATCTAAAAGAAAGATCTACAGAGTAGGGCTTAGAGTAGCTAGACATACAACTCATGGCTATCTATGCTTCCTAGTGGAATTTAGCAGCTGTATAGTAGAGGGTAAAAATGAATTTTTACATCTATTTGTCCTAGCTAATGGGCATTTAAAACGGGAACCAGAAGGTAAAGACTGGAATTCCTTATGCAGGGGATGGGAGTAATTTTCTAAAATACATTCGGCCTTCCTTATTACCTGTTCCTCGCACAGCGCAGTCATGCTTTTCTGTTGAACACCAGTAATGTTGCTACAAACCTTAATAATCTTTGATATGGCATTCTTGCTCTTAACATTAAGGAAGGCATATTCAATATGTTTATAGGTGCACTGTGTAAGATGATGGCCAGAGTAGGTATTGCAACTATGCTGCTCATTGCAACTGTGCCGTCTACTGCCAATTTTGATCCTTTCATGAATATTTACCGAATAATGAACTAATATTTACTAGTATGACCAAAGTACAGTAAGTTTTGCAGATAAAAATGTCTATTCCAGGAAATTCAAAATGGCGGACAATGGAGAAGATCCCCCTTTTGATGGTGTTAAGTATTAATGAAAAAGGTAACATTTGTGAATGGGCAGCATGAATTCTGGAAATAAATGACTAAAAATAGTACACAGTGCACTTTCAATATATGTGAAATAATCTGTATAAAATGTATGCTATTACACCTTAATTTCCTTCGGGATTAATAAATGTTACTCTACTCTACTAAATTCAGTCCATTTTTGTATAAAAATTTTGACCTTAGTCCGCTACTTTGTCCATGATTTCTCTGTTGGCCCACTAGCACTGTGAATTTTGTCCCTGAATTAAATCGACCCCCTTCTGATTAGAGAAAATTCTGTACATTTCATGTTCTTCTCTGGAACCAGCAGGGGGCAGTGTGGATTCACGGCATGAATCTCCCATCAGCAGAAATGAAGGCTGAGTGAGCCAATGCAATGAGCCATCTTGTCAAATACACTCACATGGAAAACACTTCCACTCCCACACGCGAGCCAAGCACACTCTGCCTCTGTCACACTGAGCTAAGATGGCAGCACAAAAACAGGCGGCCGAGGGGAGCGAGACAGCTCAGTGGAGTGCAATGCTGATCTGCATCAAGCCGAGTAAGGGTTGTTGTAGCGCTTACGCTTACACTTACTCAGGCCCAAACCCAGCAAACCTCCATACATTGAATGCTTATAAAAACCTCCAATAATCCAAGTGTGACAGTTTTCCAACACCCCACCCCCCACCTCAACATTACCCATATCCAGCTTCAATGCCCCCCATCACCCATGTGTGTGGCAGTGTCACACAGCTGACTAACGCTGTGCAATAATTAATCGGGGTTAAGTGTGGAGACTAAAACGCACACAATTAGGCCTACTTGGCACCAGGCAGCACTGGACTGGCAGTGTGGCATGGTGGTTGTTAAGCAAACCTAACCACATTGCCATAACACACAACCATGCTGTTGTGACACACTATGCAGCCAGACACACACCAACCAATCCAGGGTGCTGTGACACACATGGACGGCGGTTGCAGTTGTGTACAATTGTGGTGACGTCCATCATGAAGCCTGGACGTCATTGACTCTCAATGTGTTGCCGTGATACAATCTGTGGTGCTGTGGGGGCTAATACCAAAGCTCTGCTTAGCCTCCCACTGCATGACTAACAGTATATCCCCTCCTGCCTCTTGAGCAGTGGATCTTGCTTCTTGGTTCTTCTTCCTTAAAGCACCCCCCATACCTGTGCCCAGGATGTCCGCGCACCCCCAACCCAAACTTCTACAAGTATACATGCACAAAAAAATGATTTAATTTATTAATTACAATGATTCTTGCTCTTGATATTAATTAATACCTTAATGACTTTCCATGGCGATGAAAACCTGTTTTATTTGGCCTTACCGTATAATGTCTGCAAGCAGAATTTTGTTCACAACCTCAACTCAAACAAAATTCCACAGACCCCCTGTAATTTCAGCCCCACCCCCAGGAGGTGTTGCCTGCCCCCCAGATTAAGAACCACTGCTTTGGCCCTACCGTGGCCTAACGGTAGGGCACTGGGTTACTACGCCGGCGACCCGGGCTTGATTCCGGCCTGGGTCATTTACCAGTCCTTCCCTGTCTCTCTCTCCCCACTCGTTTCATGTCCCTCTCTCACTATCCTATCACAAATAAAAATAAACATAAAAATATCTTTTAGCCAGTAAGCACCGTTACATGCACAGAGTGTTCAGTTTATGGAATATTGTCAGTATCAAGTTCCAGAATGTTCCATTCAGTGGAGGAGCGTTGTTTGGAAGAGCGCTGTGGTACCGGAATACGGCCACAATTGGAATGATTAAGGCATTACATGACTCGTGCGTAAACTGAATGCTGCCAATGTTTTGTTTAAAATCGGAATATCCCCTGCATGTAACTGCACTCAATATCATGCAGAATTCTGAATGGAGCTCCTAGTTTATTACATTCTAGGAAGGCGGCGCCTGGTGGTACCCCATTCTTCTCATGAGGAAGTCTGTGGTCAAAACATTCTTGATGACTTCTGTATCGGTTATGCTGATCTTTTCTCAAATGAACTGATGCGCGGGGGAAACGGCAATCAGGAAAAAAACTAAAGCAGGAGGATATGTAGGCCTACAGAGTATATTGGTGTTGAAGGCACATCAATGCAGAGTACCACACAGAGCTCTCTATGGTGACTATGAGCTTTAGCCCGATTCGCGTGGGATAAATATTACCTATGGACCCCTGGGAATTCGCAATTACCCTGGACCTCAGAGATTTTTCAGGGCACATTCAAACGTCTGTTATTTACTCAATTCACAGACATTATAAGGGCGTGCAGACGGCGCACCTATGTGAAATTACCCCAGGACGTCTGTGTTTCTCCGAAATACAGTAGGTAATCTGTGGCAGAATTATTACCTCACAAATCGCGGACATGGCACATTCGCACAGGACTAAGAACTCAGACATTCTCTGGAATTATTCCAAATTACCGGGGGTCCATAGGTAATAAAAGTCCCATCCGAATCGGGCTTTAGCCATGAATTTTTAGGTCATAAAAATCAGGAATTCCTAAATGATCGGGAAAAATCACACTTGTGCAAAGTATAGTCCTCATACACATCCTGAATGACATTAAGGGTAGAGTAGAGATAATATATTGATGTACGTGTAGTGAAGGAAATTGAGGAAAGGAAATCAACATAAACTTAACATATCATTACTAGGGCTGTAACTATACACTCAACTCACGACTAGGTTTGTACCACAATTTTCGACCTACGGTTCGATACACCCCACGATTTCTGAAATGTATTTCATTCAAAGCTTGGAAGCACTATCACCTCGAATTAACGGTTGTTTTCTGGACTGAAGGATAACAAAACTTTGAAAGGGCGTATCACGATACTGCCTCCTTACTTCACCATACAGTATTGTGACTCAGAGTATCGTGACTGAATATCGCGATTTCTCAGTTCGATCCAATATTGTTCCTGCCCTACTCATTACCCATCTCAGCAGCTAGTCAATCATGACAGCCCAAGGTAGTTCATTAAGATCATGCCACATTGCAGACTCTAATCAGTTTTGTATGTCAAATGCCTGCAAAAAAAACAACATTAGAGAGCCTTTGCACAGCACCATGTTGTATACAAGACATCACAACACCGATTTTACAAGTCCAACGTCTTGTCTGTGATGTACAGAGGCAGGCACTTTGGGAACATACACACACATTGATTAGCCAGACTTGCAACACGCATCCTGTCCTGCCCTGTTCTGTCAATGAGGACAGGGAGAGGTGACACACTTATCCACTCTGCACAGGCACTGACAGGGAGTTGTGTGTGTGTGTGTGTGAGAGAGAGAGAGGGGGGTGAGAAAGAGAGAGAGAGAGAGAGAGAGAGAGAGAGAGAGAGAGAGAGAGAGAGAGAGAGAGAGAGAGAGAGAGAGAGAGAGACAGAGACAGAGACAGAGACAGAGACAGAGACAGAGACAGAGACAGAGTACAAACCTGAGACCTTGGTGTTGATTGTCTTCCCCTCTCCATTACAATCAATAACACCCCCCACCCCGCACACGCACACGCACAAGCACGCACACACACACACACACACACACACACACACACACAAAAGCGCTCCCTTGTTTCCTACAGATAAAGGCTGGAGACAAACAACAATGCAGGACGGGCGGATAAGAGAACTGGTGTGCGTGCGCACGAACGAAGGAAGGAACGAATGAGAGGATGAGGAGGAAGAGGGGATCGGCGAATGAGGTTGGCGGCAACTCCAAGCGCGCAGCGGGGGAGGCTTTGAGAGGAGAGCGAGAGCCATTGACAATGGATTATCCAGATGACTTCTCTGTGTGTGTGTGTGTGTGTGTGTGTGTGTGTGTGTGTGTGTGTGTGTGTGTGTGTGTGTGTGTGTGTGTGTGTGTGTGTGTGTGTGTGTGTGTGTGTGTGTGTGTGTGTGTGTGTGTGTGTGTGTGTGTGTGTGATCACCCAGATGACTTTCCTCTCCTCCACTTCCACCAGGCCGTCTCTCC
>NC_085870.1:51879329-51896829 GCF_034702125.1 Engraulis encrasicolus | reverse complement strand
GGGTAGTCAGGGACAGAGAGAATGATGAGAGTTACATAAAGAAAGGAGGATGAGGGGAAACCAAGGGAAGGATGAAAGGAGAAAGGAGAAAGAGAGAGAGAAAGATAAATAAAGAGAGGTAAAACAAGGGGGGGGGTATTTAAATGAATGTGATGTTTATCTCTTCACTTTGGTGACACTTCATCTTATGTAAATAAATAACAAAAGCAAATTCAAATTTGGATTTGATATTCAGTAGAGATACGGAGGAAAAGACAGCACAGACATGAAGTGAGAAGAGGGGGTCTGAATGAGTAAAGAGACAAAAGATGTTCTAAAATCTAAAAAGAAACTGTTCCAAAAAAGAGGAGGGCCGTCAGGACACCTCAACGTCATGGGGACAGCGGCTCTCATCCCTGATGGGACTCGGCGGGTCGGGATCAGTCACCCTTCCTCCCGGCTGTGTTTCAAAAACAGTCTGAGACGTGTCGCCAACAACCCAGCTGTCTAGAACGGTCCATTTTTTTTTTTTTTAAAGATGTGTGTTTGGGGCTTTTTTATGCCTTAAGTCAGGACAAAACAGTGCTAGACTGTGAAATGAGTGGGGGAGAGAGAGGAGAAGGATCAGCTAAGGATCTCAGGCCGTAATCGAACCCGGGTCGCCGCCGTAATGGTACAGTGTCTATGGCGTCCCACTGAGCCATTGTGCCTCAAGAGCATCCCAGAGCAATGCTTCTCATCATGACTTTTGTTGACTTAATTCATTTAAATGAAGCTTAATTACCAAAATTGTCGTTACACCATTTTAATGTCTCTGCAAAATACTGTAATTTTTTCATGTGCTGTCCGTGGACCCAAACAAAAAAATATGTATTTATTTTTTACTCTGCTTTGCCTCCGATCGGAAATGGTGAAATTGAGGTACCCGAAACCTTCATCATACAATGAGAGTGAAGTGGTGCTGATGTTGAATCCCACAACAATGGGCAGTTATTTGTGCCACTGCAACTCAAAACAATAATTTGTGTGCGTGTGCGTGTGAGTGTGCGTGTGCGTGTGTGTGTGCGTGTGCGTGTGAGTGTGCGTGTGCGTGTGCGTGCTACTCAACTGAAGAGTTTTTGTGCTCGGCAGCCATGTGGATGGGACATGCGTCTCTTCTCCTCCAAAAAGCCCTCATGGCCTCTCTCTCTCTCACTGCTGCATCTTCTCCACTCACAGTACCTCCATCAAATTGGACCGACAAGGACTTCTCAGCCCTCCTTCTTCTCCCTGCCTCTCCACTCCACTCCTCTCCACTCCACTCCACTCCATTCCCAGCCACTTCCTGTTCCTCTTTGGTCGGCCATCTTTTTAGTCTCCCACAAGGCCACTTATATACCAGACACAAACACACACGAGGGCTTCATCCACAGCACTGACAGCACTCTGCTGCTAGCTCTGGTCCAATTAATAGCTCCTTGAAAACACGAGTATTTTCTCGACCAAAAAAAAGACCTCTTTTCTTCCCTTGGGTTTCAATGCTCTCCTGTTTGTCCATTCTCCAGCCACTCAGCTGATGCTCAGCTAGAGAGTACAGTGGTGGCCATTGTAAAGACAGCATTGGGCACCAGAAGTAGTGAAACAGGATGTGATGCCCTGCTCTTGTCGTTCTATTCCAGAGATACGTAAATGGCAGAAATACACTATCCAATCTTCAGGTGAAGTATTTACTTTATGCACAATGTTGTTCTGATCCTCAGGACATGAGGTGTGAGTAAAAATGTAATATTCACTTGGGAAAATAAGACAGAGAGCAGAAGGTAATTAAAAATGTTTTTTCAAAAACTTGAAACGAGCAATTTGAAAATTGAATTGAAAATAAGGTTATTATCTTATCTCCATAGGTTATTGGTCACCTCCACCGCATCTCTTCAATACAAACAGCCTTACGAGGGCGTGGTAACTCAATGAGCTAAGACATCGTACCATTACACCCTTTGCCGATCCTTTCCCATCTCTCTCTCTCTCTCCCCTCTCGTTTCCTGTCACACTCCCATACTGTCCTCTCAGATAAAGGCAGAAAAAAGCCCAAAAATATCTTATAAAAAAGAACAGTCTTCCTATTCATTAGAAATACAAAGGCATCATCATGACACACTCTTTGTGTTGTCAGTGGACTTAATGCTGTAGTGATATGACAGGCATGGAAACCCTCATAGCCAGTATGTTCCTGTTCAATGCACCATTATCCTGGGCTGTCTGTGATGATGCTACACTGCACTTCACGTGCAAGCCAGCAACAAGCACTACACATTACATCATTGAAATCAGTGGTGTGATTGGGTGCAGCTCTTCATACACATCCATTGAGCGAGCCTCTCATTTTCCTATACGTCATATATTTTCCCAGACCAAACTCTGCCTAGAAGTTTTCTTTGACAGACTGGCTAGCTACAGCCTCTACAACAACGTCAGACTCATGAATCATCAATCAGCTCCAATCACAGGAAACAACAAGACGTTGAGCTGCTACACCTGTCCCTGCCCCCTGAGGGCAACACCACAGTCTTGCTGTTGGCGCTGACGGGTCAGGCAGCATCATTTCATTAGAGCTGAACCATTAAATGCCTCCAGGGGAAGTGAATCATCAACACAAACACAAACCCGGCAAAAGGTCAGCACTTCCTGTACTCCCCGTGTTGATGTTTTTGTCCTGAAGAGAACTCTTGTTGTGTCACACCACACGCTATGCTGTCCTACAATGGCAAAGTGCAGTAACTACGCCACTGAAACAGAGAGAAATGCATTCAAAGCCTTGGTATTAGGTGGGATATTGTAAGGCAAATTTGACATAGCAATATCTCTAAAAACAGGACACATTTGGACCACAAGGCTTTGTCACAAGATAAAAGAGGTGTAAGGAAGACAATTTTCGGTCTAAACTCAAAATAGTTACTGCACTTTGCCTTTTGTAGGGCAGTATGGTCCTCTCACGTACAAAAAAAACAATATTCGATGTACGTTTGAATTGAGAATAGTCCTATTGAATTAAAAGATTCTAAATGTCGATATCGAAATCCACAATCATAAAAATGCAGACCCCACATACAAATTCTGTATGAGCCTCCCTTGCTGTGTTAAATTACTCTGGAAATGAGTGCAAACGTTTCATTAAATTGCTACACTTGCTCAGCGAATATGAATGGATCATCTTTCATTTTCAACACGAAAGGCATGTCGGAAAGTCCCACGCTCACTCTTTACCGACAGGGAGAATAATATTTGAATATTATTCGAATATTCGAATAGTGGCCATCAATTTTAAAATAGTGTGTTTGCCAAAAATTCCCACCCCATCCTTGGCTGCACCATGATTGTTCCTTGCCGGGCCTGGCCAATCTCCATAAATCCCCCCCACTTCTACCAGAGATATTCTATAGAGATATGCCAACATAATGTTTCTATGGGCACCACGCGACCAGGTTCCGGTCTGCCTAAAGGGGCGTGTCATAATGCTCCTACAATGAATAGAACAGTCCTTAGGTCTGCCTAGGTCTGCCTAAGGGGGGCCATAATAGAACCAGGAAACAATGGACCAATGGAACCTCTCTCTCTCTACTCTCTCTGTTTCTACTACATCACAATAATACTGTATCATGGACTTATCTGTCAACACTCATTCTTGGTCACGTTAATCTCTTATCTACCACAACTCAGAAAATGTGTTTTTGCTGACTGACTGACTGACTGACTGAATTGACTTTTCATTTTTTTTCCTGTAGTTTTTATTTTTCCCTCCCCAACTATTACCCGTGTTATACAGTTTAAGTTATACTGTATGTGTCTTGAAATGTCCAGGTGGGCATTATGTGTATTTATGTAAGCTATTGACACCCCTGGGGATCAATTAAGTTAGGGGAAAAAAATGAGTGGCTTCTACTGTAAGCAGCTTCCTTACAAACCGATACGTCTGAGTAGTCTCCTTACAAACCAATACGTCTGAGTAGTCTCCTTACAAACCGATGCTGTACGTCTGAGCAACACTGAGCTGATTTGACACCAACGTCCTTCACCAAAAAATGCCATATTTATCCACTATCCCAGTGAATGTCTGAACAGCCTGAGCAAACCATTCCCCATGCCTGATGACGCATATTATAAACTGGTACTTGTCACTGCCAGTATGGTTATGGAGGAGAGCAGTCCAAAGCAGATGGGCTTTCTAAGGATGGGCGATATGCAGGCAGTGCTGAGGCTGAGGCTGAGGCTGAGAGATCCTTTCTGCTGTCTGCGGCTTTATTGGCTCTCTCTTAGCCTCCTCTCCCCTGAGCTCTTTATCGCACCCCTGCACAGGCAGGCTCTCCAACCCCAAAGTCTAGTGCCTTTACAGACACTCACGTTTGTCCTCCCAAATCTCACCGTCTTTACAATCTGAGTTAGCAGTATGCATTCCCAAAGTCTAGTGCCTTTACATACAACTCGTGTTTGCGCTCAAATGCCAGTGCCTTAGCAGACACTAAGAGTTTGCAGCCAGCACTATCTTTGCATAGAAGTACATATGCATGTTTGCCCCTACAAAGCCCATGACTTAGCAGACACTCATGCCTGCCTTGCCAAAGCCCAGTGACTTTAAGCACAGTGGGCTGCCAGCTCAGGCCGAAGCGCAGGGCCTTCACAAACACTCATTTAGAAGCCAGTCCCACAGTTATGCAACTGCATACACTTATCACAGACACAATAACACACAGGGACACAATTACACACACACACAGTGAGGTGCACACACACACACGCAGGGCCGGATTAACGCACAGGCTAGATATGGCTGCAGCCTAGGGGCCCCAATCTGCCAGGGGCCTCCTGATTGCCCAAAAGTGAAAAATTGAAGAATTGGGACAAGATGCAATATTGAAAAGTTGATCCACCGTGTTGAGAACAGTTGGCAGACATGTTATGCTGAATTTCTAGGTCGATATGATGACACTGTCTACAGTGTTTCCCATACATTGAGGAAACTATGGCGGCCCGCCATAGTTTAAATTTGGCCGCCATAGTTTACGAAAATGTAAAAAAAAAAAAAATTTTTTTTTTTTTTTTTTTTAAACGATATCCGTTTTTGTTAAAAACGATTTGAATTACGATTTTGAATTTCCTTCGCATTTTCCTCCTGGAGTAAATACATTCTACAGACTCTGTGTTACCTGAATTTCCCCCTGGGGATCAATAAAGTTTCTCTACTCTACTCTACTCTATTGGTTAGATAAGTATCCCACGGTAACAGAATGAGGGGAAAGCATTAGGAAGTGACCGTAAGGGTATTACAGTTGATTCATGTGCGCACACATGTAACATGTGCGCAACGATGCGTTATGACACGCCGATATGCGAGGATCTTCGTCCAAATCGCTAGTCGCATGCATCATCGCTAACTGCGTTTACATCGCGTGCCGCGTGTAAAAGAAATGTTTGTTGTTGACATGTATGGAATTCACTTCAATTTGTGCTGTTTCTTGCTTCAGTTGTGGACAAAACGATTGGCCAAACTCACAATAGAAAGCCTTTGCTGTGCTACTGCCCCAGAGAGCTGAAAAAAAAAACCTTCATAGAAGAAGTCACTATTAACAGGGGTGTTAACCAATCCAATGAGTTCTCTCATTGCTCTCTCTCTCTCTCTCTCTCTCTCTCTCTCTCTCTCTATCTCTCATAGTAGCCTACTATTTACCCATAACAAATGGTGAATTTCTGAGCCCTTTTTAATTTGTAGCCTATACCACTGAAGGCATGATAATGCTTCATCATATTTTAGAAATAGGGCCTATGTGCCTTTTATATACCAAATGTTTATCATTTTGAAATTGTTTCAGTTGTTTATGACTTGTGTATGACTGAAATTATCTCTGCATACTATCAGTGCTGCGCATTGCTTTGTAAAGATAGGCTATTCAACACACTTTAAAAACACACTGAAAAGATACGGCCATAGTAGCCTACTAAAAACATTTTGTTCATAATAATGGTGATTAATAAATGGTGGTCTTAAATTTTCATACTGACATCCTTAAATTTGACTTGGTAGGTCACGGCAGACCATCAACTTCAAAAGTATATCTTGGTTAAAAAAAGGTTGGGCACCCCTGTTATAGAGAGAACCACAAGTGCTTGAAAGACAGGGATCAAAAGCCTAGTCAAGTTGTTGTAGTTAACTTGGGTTTGGGAGCTACATAAAAAACCTTCAGAGAAGGGACAGTTGGGATGAGTTTACATACACTCCCTAGGCTTTGTTTTACAGTTGTAATGAGTTCGGTGACAGACATGACACAGCAGAGGAGACATCTGGCTGCATAGAAATTAATGTGTAATGAATGTGAATATAGACATAAATGTGTAATATGTTGTTCAGCCCTTTTAATGGGAGGAATTTGGAAAAAACTGGCCCTGTGACCAGCACCCCTCATGAAGAATGTGTACGCCTACAGATATGTGTGGGGGAAAAGGCATAGCCTACCCTCTAAGACCCTTTTTGTCTATGCGTTAACAATTTCACAGTGCTCTTAAATTCTTATCTCTGCTCCTATTTTGTTTTATTATTGTTTCCCAGACCCCTGCATGAGGGACGAATGAAACTGTGTTGTAAACAGAAATTATTCACTGTACTGCATTTTTTGACAATGACAATGTACTACTATTATACAAGTCATGGGTAAAATCTTATGTAGCCTTAATTCTCAAAATATAAATGGTTGAAATATAGGCCCAGGCCTACAGTTTCTCCATGCGCCAATGTCATACTGTAGTCATTGTTTTGCCGTTTTGCATTTACGCTGCAAGAATACAACCCCCCCCCCCAAAAAAAAAAGGCCAGCGTGAGAACTACACCCCCCCGGACCAAATAAACCCCGGCTGCCCCCATAGTTTCCAAAATTTCTGTGGGAAACACTGGTCTACGTACATTTTTCACTAAATTTGCCTTGCCCCAGGCCATCTTAATCCGGCCCTGCACACACGCAAACGCACGCACACACTAAAGATAGATGGAAGTATCCAAACAAATCTTAATTACTTTCACAACACCAAAAATGGCATGGGCCAGCCCAGTTCATTTCCAAACGCTAGTACATTCAAGTTCAAAAATGGCCAAGGTCACAGAATACAGAAAAGGAGAAAATGTCATGTATTTTGCTTTGATTTTATCAGTAGAGGCTGTTTTTAGCTCAAAGCTCATAAACTATGCTTCTTAAATCACAGCAACATTTCAAGGGGGAAAAGAGCTGGGGGCTGGTTGCAATGCAACCAATGATAGCAGGATTAACGTCCAAGAAATATCTCTGTGTGGCTATGGCCGCTCTCCCATGAAGGCCAAAAACACCAGTGCCAAGTCTGTGAGCAGGGCACACAGATTAAGCCCTTGTCGTCTTTGCGTGTCTTTGCGTGTCTTTGCGTGTGTGTGTGTGTGTGTGTGTGTGTGTGTGTGTGTGTGTGTGTGTGTGTGTGTGTGTGTGTGTGTGTGTGTGTGTGTGTGCCACCCATCCACCATCTCCCAGCTGGTCTCTAAAACCCAGACCAGAACCTCAAGAGCCATGCCTTGTTCCCCTGACATCCAATCAGAAACTGCGCAGCAAGTTCTTGTGACAGGGAAAAAAAGGCCTTTCAAGCTACAAAAGAAGTCCAATTGCTTATCTAGAAATGTAGACTTTCATAGAAGCAGCAAATGTAATTCACTGCCAGAGGGATCTAGTGAAAATCCATAGTCATTTTGAATTGATGACTGGCCAACAAATCACTGTGACGTGCATGCTACAGTGCCCTCCATAATATTGGCACCCCTGGTTGAGATGTGTTAAAAGCCTTAAAATAAATTCAGTGTTTATTGCAGAAGAATACTGTCACACTGAAAAAGATAGGAAAATGTAGCCTTCAACTCAAATGAATTGTAGGAAAATAAAAAAAATCCCTGACTAAAAAATAATTATTTTTCATTAAATCACCTGTTCCACAATTATTAGCACCCTTAACAATTCCCAGGAAATAAATATAATTGAAGCATTTCTGTCATTTCTACAGTAGTTTACAAAGTTTACCAGAGTATGTAGGAACATTTAATTAGTAATTCATCACTTCCTGTTTCCCTGGGGTATAAATATGATGTGACACCGAGGCCATTTCTCTTATCCACTCTTAAACATGGGAAAGACAAAGGAACACAGCATACAAGTGAGGCAGATGTGCGCCGACCTTCACAGGTCAGGCAGAGGCTACAAGAAGATTGCCACTCAACTGCAGCTGCCCATATCCACTGTGAGAGGAATAATTAAGAAGTTCAAAACAACTGGAACAGTGGTAAACAAGCCTGGACGAGGACCCAAGTTTATCTTGCCACCACGCACAGTGAGGAGGATGGTAAGAGAAATCAAAAGATCTCCAAGGCTCACTGTTACAGAATTACAACAAATGGTAGCATCCTGGTGTTACAAAGTCTCCAAATCAACCATCAGGCGCTGTCTACACGCCAACAAGCTGTTTGGGAGGCATGCACGGAGAAAACCTTTCCTCACCCACAATCATAAACGCAAACGTCTGGAGTTCGCCAAGCGGTATTGGGGCTTCAACTGGGACCGTGTGCTTTGGTCAGATGAGACCAAGATTGAGCTTTTTGGCAACAAACACTCTAAGTGGGTCTGGCGTGCCACGAAAGATGCGCATGCTGAAAAGCACCTCATACCCACTGTGAAGTATGGGGGTGGGTCAGTGATGCTGTGGGGCTATTTCGCTTCCAAAGGCCCTGGGAAGCTTGTCAGGGTGCATGGCATCATGAATGCTTTGAAATACCAGGACATTTTAAATCAAAATCTGTTGCCCTCTGCCCGAAAGCTGAAGATGGGCCGTCACTGGGTCTTTCAGCAAGACAATGACCCTAAACATATGGCCAAATCTACACAGAAATGGTTCTCCAGACACAAAATCAAGCTCCTCCCATGGCCATCTCAGTCCCCAGACCTCAACCCCATTGGGGCGAGCTGAAGAGGAGAGTACAGAGGAGAGGACCCAGGTCTCTGGATGATTTAGAGAGATTCTGCAAAGAGGAATGGCTGAAGATCCCTCTTTCTGTCTTTTCCCATCTTGTGAAACATTATAGGAGAAGATTAGGTGCTGTTTTGTTGGCAAAAGGGGGTTGTACAAAATATTAACAACAGGGGTGCTAATAATTGTGACACACATTATTTGATGTCAAATAATTATTTCTTTATGTGGGATTTTTTCCCCACTGAATAAATGCACTTGTAGTAAAGGTTGGATATTTCTCTTTTTTTCCATTAAGGTCCCATATTATTTAGAAAAAAATAATAATAATTGGAAGCTAAAAAACACATCTCAACCAGGGGTGCCAATAATAATGGAGGGCACTGTATGTGCCATCCAATTTGTTGTGGCGATTGATTTTAGTGCTAAGCTGTTGCATGCTCACATTTGGGTAAAGACAACCTTTTGGCCCATCCCCTAACTATGACGAGTTCCTAGACACTATCCCCATTTCTCAATGTCACGTGTTCTAGCCTTGGTAGTGCGTGAAACACCTAGTGATTGGATACTCTATGGAGTTCACCAAAGAGTATCCAATCACTGGGCATTTCGCGCACTACCAAGGCTAGAACAATTTGGAAAATGGGTATACATCATCTCGATTTGATGTGAATCTAGCACAAATAGGCTACCAATTGCCCACAATTTAACTCCTTTGGATACTACAACCATGAAGAACGACTATCTTCACAGACAAACTGACGAGGGTCTTTGGATCAAGGATGACAGTTCATCAAGATCCAAAAAGACGTCTACATACGTAGTTGCTGAAAACCAAACTCCCTTGGTTGCATTGGTGTCTTAACAGAAAAAGTAATGAAACTCTTTGAGTGCAGGGTGAAACGTGTTCAAGCTCCAAACAGATGTCCTCTTGCTTAAAACCAAACTCCCTTGGCTGAATCTGAATCTGCACAGACATCCTGTCACCCACAGACCCACCCACCCATGTCATCTCTCCTACTCCTATCCGACTGAAGCTGATTATTATTCATCATGCTGGCTCGTCATGACCGTGCCGCTCCGATGGCGCTGCCGATGTGATGGGCTGCCACTTGTGTGCCATGTCTCCCCTTTCTCACACTCATGCAGCCCGTCATGAGACTGGCAGTGGAGGACCACTACATGCACATGCTCAAGGGAACAGTTCAGTAGCAGCAGTAGCAGTAGCAGTAGCAGCAGCAGTAGCTTACAAACAGTTAACATTAAATATCACAATATGTATCTTCAATACTGCTGAATTGTAAAAACAATTCTTCATTTTAAAACAAAAAAAACCTTTTTTACTTTTAATCGTGTCCAACGATGTGGACAAAAGCATGTTCTATTTTATGAAAAAAAAAGTTAAATATAGGCAGGTTGTTCCAACACACTGCTGCACACAGCCATGACCTTTGGCTATGATAATACTTATACTTCTATATTTTAGATTTCATTTTTTTTCCCTTTTAAAATTAAAACCCGTTTTAACAACATTCTCAAGAATCGGTGACATGCTCAAGGGTCCAGTTCAGAGGCAGGAGCAACAGCTTACAAATAGCTGGGCAAATATTAGGGGTGTACCGTACTCATCTCGATTTCACAAAAACAGGAAAAAATTATACATTTATTATGTGTATTAAATTTTTAAAAAATTATACATAGATCTTACTTTTCAGTTGTAGGCTAAACATGCGTAGTATTTATGGAAATATTGTTCAAAATCTTACTTTTCAAAAGGGGTGTACTCATTATCGATGTACATGCTCAAGGTTCGAATTCAACAGCAGCAGTTTAGCTGGGCAAATCAGCATACAAGACTTCAGTCAACCCAGAAGGAAGGTGTTAATTGTTTAAAAAAAAAAATGAAAGAAAGAAAGAAAGAAAGAAAAGGTCCACAGTCAAAGCCTGGAGTGACTATGAATGTGTTACATTGGCAGATCAAAGACCTTACTAAAAAGTTGCATAAAGTAGAAGTAGAAGTACTCTTACAACTGTAATTTCAACACTAGTAGCATGATATTGTATGGTTTCAACTTTATAATATAATACTACAAGTGTTGTAAGTACGTCTGTAAGAGAGCTTCTACTTTATACAACGAAAATGTTATACCACTTACTCCATTGTACCTAATGAGGTCCACTACAACCTTGATCAAACCAGTGCAGTCTCTCGTATAACAAGTACACAGGTCTACTGGTTAATCAGACAACTTACCAGTGTTGGAAGAAACCGGTGTTTCTTATTTTTACTTTTACTTTTGACACCTCTACCTACCAGATGCTAGGTTCTGGCATGAGGCCCTAATCTACTGAAAGCTTTCAAATAACTAAATTAATATTGACACTAGACAACTCAGGTGAGAGCATTTCAGTTTCAATAATGAGTCCAGAAAATGTTGCATTAGAACCCCAACCAGTTCCATACAACCAACTCTGCCGTCTGACAGGTCATACATGCTTTTATACAACGCATTCCTCTCCCCACCCAGAAGGGCGAGGTGACATTTTCTTTTGTGTTTGTTTACCAGTATGGGTCATTGAGTGGGTATGACAATTAAGCATGTGGTCAATAAATAAGGTTTTGGGAAAGTTTTGTTTCGTCCCAGCTGAAGGTATTTATGACCCCCTCGTACCCCTGTCTTCTTGTGGCTTCCATTTCCTTCTAATGTTAAAGTTACCATACCCTAATTATCTAGAAGTCTAACAAATAAACAGAGAAGTCTAATCCTATAAAGTTATAATAAAAATGAGTGCCGGTACTACAGTCTTACCCCTCCGGATGCTGCAGGATAGAGACCATCATCTCCACGGCGAGGGCCCCTGCGATCATGGCAAGGCCCGGCCTGCTCACCGTGCACTGCTGGTCCAAAGTCCGGTCCCGCGTGGACTACAAAAAACAACCACACAAGGGAGGTATACTAAGAACATGGTTTAGTGATAAACCAGGAGTGCGTTGCAATATGCGACCTTGCCTCCTCCACTTGCGCTTGTCTCCTCGTCCCGCCTCCTGGCCCCTCCTCCGTGGAGAAAACGATAAAGTTTCCCAGCTGTCAGCCTAGCCACAACAACTTTTGAGGGACTGTTTTTCATTCACCATCCCAATTGCAAATGAGGAGACTCTACAATTGAGCTTTTGCAAGATATTGAAATATAATGCTGTTTTCAGTGATGTCATCATGACGAGAAGCAAGTGGAGGAGGCAAGTGGAGGAGACAAGGTCGCATATTGCAACGCACTCCAGGCTTGGTCTACCTACAGGAAGTGGTAAACCTGCTAAGTTAAGAACATGAGGGCTCCACGCTCTTCTACTAGATGATTTACCTCTACCACAAGTTTAACTTAACCTGGTTTACTACTGAACCAGCTTCTTAGCATGCACACCCAAGGAGAGGACGCTCAGATGTACAATAGCACACCATGTCTATTTGCGTAACAGTGTTTTGTTGCAAACTATTTCATATTGCCTACACGGACATAGCAAATTTAGGTTGTGAAAATCGATTTGCACAAAAATTATAATTTAATGGGGGGGAAAAAGAGCAAAAGGACAGAGTAGCATAGCCAACCCAGTTTTGAACGATTTTTGAAACAGGTTTTCAGGGCACCAAACATGACGGCAACATCAAAAGCTTGGCTCCTAGTATGGCAGCCCCAATACATTCAGGATGACACTACAACGGCTGACAGTCATTGAAATTTAATTCAATTATTCATGTTTAATCAAAACAGAACAGTGGGTTCAGATGGAACATGAATGTCATAATAGTGAATCTGTTGCATAACAGGGATCGCCATTCATTTACATTTGCAGTTCCCTGGTAGGATCTAATTAAATATCCATCACACACCAGACAAAAGAATAGCCAGACTAAAATTAGATGAAGAAAAATAACGACTTGGTCCATATCACACCCATCACATCATCTGTTTACATCCCCATCATATCACAGCGACATACGGCCTATTTTTAGGCATCAATGTATTTTGTATGTATTTTATTTCGTCTTACATAAATACTGATTAAACCCATGCCATGGATACATACACTTACAAGGACCACAATGGAAATAACTTTTAGGAGCATTCTTGTGCAATCCTTTAGCACATGATGTGTTAAAGATTCATATTTATTTTATTTTCATCTTTGCTCAATGTTGATGCATTTCATAATAGCTATACCTGTATATCAGTCAATCAATCAATCAACCAACCAATCAATCAATCAATCAACCAATTACCCAATCACCCAATCAACCAAACAACTAATCAACCAATCAATCAACCAGTCTACTCACGTCTCCAGGGGCGACCACATCGTTGCAGAAGTAGCAGCCAAGGCGGTGTCCAGGGATGTTGGAGAAGAGGGAGGCCCCGGTGAGGGAGGATGGGGCCCCGCCGGCCGCATTGGAGGAGGGGGAGGAGGCGGAGGTGCATGAGGAGGACGAGGGGCTGGAGTCTGCAGACTCAGCCTGGGGACGCTTCAGGCCGTGACGCATCACCACAAACGTGTCGAAGCCGAGGGCTGCATTCACCACCAGCTGGAGGGGAGATAGCACACAGGTGCATCGCTTGTTAGTTTTACCCAGAGTTGACTCAAACGCCAGCTCCTTTCGGCTTTTTGTGTTTCCCAGTTTGACCATTTCAATCCCTAAACCCTTGTTATATTGATTTTAAAACTTTGCTTTCTTGTTAATAAAATACACATTGGCTGAACAAAGCCAGGGATTTGACTGAGATTGTAAAACAACAAAATAGACTTGCAAGTTACATAATGTGACAAAAGCAGTTGTGTTGTATCATTTCTTAAGACTAGACACACAAGTAAAACCTGCATAACAACCATAGATTGTATATAACTAACGTTCTATGATAACAACAAATCTCAGTGAAGAAAGAGCTAGGGTACAGGGCAGAAAGTGCTAGCACACCAACAGATGCACACACAGGCACACACAGATACACACACTCACACTCACACTCACACAAATATGCACATAAGGAAAGGACATCTATGCAGCAGTGTGGGGCTTGGGCCTTAATGGATGGGGTCATTAGCAAACGTTCCTACGAACTCTAGAAGATTAAAATGGTCTTAAGAGAGGGAAAATGTCTCAAAACAAAATTCCTTTTTCATCTCCATCTCATTTTCCAAACCCTGGAAAAACACCTTAAACTCCTTTACCCCTTTCCAGCACTGACTGTGCTCTACTGTGTATGGCTGGCAGACCCTAGAGGAATATCTAACACAGTGTTCCTCAAAGTGTGGTCTGCTGAAGAAGTCTGCACGCATCTTCCACATTTTAACAGCTACCTAGTGCAGGGGGTTCCCAACCTATTCCGACCCTGGGCCAACTTGAAATTTTCACAAATGTTCGGGGTGCACCTCTGATCCAATAAATAACACAACTCAAACAGTCAATCGTAACACACTTGGAATACTTTCAAGGCCCACCGTTTGAGAATCACTGACCTAGTGTGTTTATAGCCTGGGAAATCCCATGCTTCTTTGCATAATCGTTCCGATCTGAAAGAGAGCATCGCAGCTGCCCTAAGCAAGGAAGCCTGAGCAAGGGAGCCAATCAGAGAGTGGGGAGGGGTGGAAAGGCTTGACAAACGGAACCTTGCAGTTTGGTTGAATAGATAAGTCACAACTGACACGATTGGCAATGGGCTACGTATGTATATGTCAAATGATACATTCGTAACGCCCAATAAACAGCCATGGGCAATCATAAACCACACCATCCTACAAGCAATTGCATAGGTAGCCTCCACACTCCCATATGTGATCGCCTGAGTTTGTGTGTGTGTTGTCTGTGTTTGTTACTTCGCTGCTCTTCCACTGCCTGCCACAAGGTGCGCACGGTGAGCACTGAGCAGAGGCATGCCTGCGCCTCAACGAAGGAACAGGGAGAGACTCTCTCCTTACCCGCCAGCTTCAACACCAAGTGCATTTCACCTAAAAAGTTGTTCATCCGCAGGCAGTAATCAGTCCTGTCAAGTAAATTACCACCGCTACCAAAAATATAAAATTTGTGATGTGTGGTCCAGGCTATGTTATCATTGCTGTTGCGAGAAGGACAGTGACCACCCCCGCAGATCGTTTAGGTTCACAATGCTGTCGAATTAATTACGTTGTCAAAAATATGGAATATGTGATCGTGTAAGTTCACAATGTTGTTGTGGACTGTGACTTAGGTTCACAATCTTGTCGAATTAATCAGGCTACCGTTGCAAAATAATGTATGACTGGCCTAGGCCTGCGCCATTCTTAGCAGTAAAGAACAGGGTGGGACTGTTTCCTTTGACGCCAGCTCTGCACCAGTCCTATCAACCTAAAAAGTTGCTCATCAGCAGGCAGCCTATAGCTAGGCTATACCCTCGTTGAAGTTAACAAACAATCATGTCAAATTAATTACCGCTGCCTAAAATATGTGTGAAGTGGAAGTGAATTGTTGCGAGATGGACAGTGACCACCACAGATCATTTTGGTTGACAATGTTGAATTAATTGGGTAGGCCTACCATCGCCAATAATATGGAATTTGTAGCTGTGTAAGTTCATAATGCTGGTCAAACACCCCCTTCACTAAATTTAAAATTAAGCCCAGTTGCGAGATAGACCACAAATTCCGACAGCAATGCCCGTGGACTGATTAACAACGGTGAATAGTGATTTCCCATGAGGAATGCGGGGGCAAATGCCGCTTCAACCGACAGCGCCAACAGTGGCCCATGAGAATGATGCATATTCCATCGTAGGCAAAAAATAATAATAAAAAAAATAGGCCTGACCCTTCTGTGGTTGTTTCAGTTTTGTTGGTCAAAATCATTACATTCCCTTCACTAATTAGGCTAAAGTTCTATCAGCGGGTGATCACAAGCTTTCAAAAGAAGGTCGATTTTGCAAATGACTGAAATGACATGAATGTGTCATTTTTAAAGTCTGACACAGGAATATAGTCGTTCATATTAGCAAAGTCATTATTTTTGTCCATCATCTAATTATGCCATGCCTTGGCGGAGGTATGTGCTCTCGGAGCACTTTTCTAGTTACAATATGTAACACTTTTCTAATATCAAAAGTGGCTTGCAGTTACATATTTAGGTATTGGAGCCATTTTGAGTTAGATGTCTTAGGTGCCCACATTCTTCCTACTAGTACAAGATTTGAACCTGCAGCCTTCAGATTCTAACAATTAGACCAGTGTTTCCCAACCTTTTTTGACTCGCGTACCCCCTAAGCCTTTTTGTTGTACCCTATCCGATGCTCTCTATTTATTCCTTTATCCCAGTATGACTGTACTCATTCAATTGGCAGTATCACATTTTTCGCGTACCCCCTGAGGTGTGCTCGCGTACCCCTAGTGGTACACGTACCCCTGGTTGGGAAACACTGAATTAGACCATGGCTGTATAATCCCCACTGTGAAGCAATGATCTATGACAAGAGTAGTGTCTCCGAATCCCTGAACCAAGCTACCCCAGTGTGCGGTTTAAAGACAAATCAAGTTACCTGTTGACAAAAAAAGCTAGGAAGGACAGTAAGAGCCCTTATAATCTGAGCCAAAACAGCCCTTCACTGAGTATGAATTGCACAATAAAACTAAGACATGAAGCAGCAGCAGAGGATGGATGCACTTTCGGTGACCTTAGCGACTTCAAAATCTCCATCCCTCCATACCACCAATGGGAGGTTTATGTCTTTTTCTAGGCAGGCTATGGCCTCCTAGTGAGATCTTAGGTGTTGCTACTAGTCAGGTCAAGAGCAATGCAAATACTTTCTGAGCCCCGGAAAACTCGGGATCGCCACCCATTTTGACGGGAACCAATCAACTTTGAGCAGCGCCCTGGGTAGAGGCGTGTTCAAGGCAGTGACGTGGTTTAAGCAGAGACATTATATTGGGACTAAGAAAACCCTGGCTTAAACTTTGGCACAACCTTTTCAGGCCTCGACCAGTAGCTAACAAAGAGAAGCGCATTAACCAGGCTGTTTGGAAACGTTGTTCGCAATGAGATTTGAGAATTGTACGAGATTTGGAAGTCGATGATAATTAGGCTAGTCTTTTTCAGTAAACACATTTTCAACATATTAAAAAAGGGAAGGTTTTGCCTTTGGCGAGCACTCATTTACACTAAACTTTGACTAGTGACCCAGTGAAGCATTTCTCTTCTCTTTTTGTTTCATCTTTTTAAGATACGTAGTTTGGAATGACAACTGTGACCGTGTTAGCCACAGGCTTTAAAACTCAACCTCAGTCTTGGGGTTCATTTTGTAAATCTCTTCAATCTTCAAGTACCAAAATCTGAGCTTAATGAGACAATGAGATGATAAGATAGGGAGGGATCTGTTGTATTAAATAATGATACTAGTAATAGTGCAAACCTACTAGAACAAGAGTCTAAACATGACAGATCCTATTAGACTAAGGCCGAATCCCATTTCTTATTCCAACCCCTATCCCTACACCTTCCTCTTGCCCCTC
>NC_085870.1:51826829-51874329 GCF_034702125.1 Engraulis encrasicolus | reverse complement strand
GTGAGAGAGTGAGAGTGAGAGTGAGAGAGTGAGAGAGAGAGAGTGAGAGAGAGAATAGGGAGAGACAGACGGCGCACACGTACACATACAGTGAGCGAGCAGAGTGAGTGACAACCCGACTACTCCAAACTGCAGATTTCGCTACTGAGAGATTACAGCAAGTGCTGAATGTGATGTGTCAGGCCGGCTGTATTGTGAGGGCTGCTATTAAGGATAATGCAATCCTGCTTATCTCAACCGATACTGTAGGAGAATGGAGGAGAAAAATGGCAGACTCAGGACTCAATTTAGCCTGTCTGCCGAGTCACCGGCATACCTTTTTGGGTCCATGCATTCGCTCAAATTGACACTTCTGGGTCCCATCGCCCCTTTCTGGTTCTTCTCCCAGCCTACACTTTTAGGACAACCTGGACAGACACATTGAAAAGGAGAGAAAGAATCAAATGCTGAAGATGTTGAAATAAAAACGACGAATGAGCTGGCATTTCGTGCTCCAGGCCACTTAGGGCTACTTGCCTCCACAGCATTCTTCTTGGTCAGGGAACACATCCAGAAGCAATACAAACCCAACACTACACTTTCGCCATCAGAGTTAGGGGTTGGATTAGTTTCTTAAAGCCGCCTAAGAATTACGAGTCTGTGGGAGGCTTGCCAGAGCAAACTATCCATCAGCTTCATACAACAGCCAAACTAACATGTTAATTCAGGATGAAATACGTGTTGACGTCAGACGGCCCTTGCTAATGTGAAAGGAACAGAGTTTAAGGCAACCAACTTAGTAGTATAATGTTAACATTTCATTAACATTCAATCATTCAGGCTAAAAAGTCTCTTACTGTGCACCAAATTAGTTTCAACAAGCATTCTGTACATCACACATTTTAATAGTGTCAAGAGAGACTTGAAAACAGAAAACCACTTTCATCACAAAAGCCCTTCTGAAAAAAAAAACCGGCAGGCTCAAAAACCATTTCAAACGACAAAGTAATCACCTTCGGGTAGTAATGCAATTGGGTTTCTTTCACCTTTTCATTCAAACTGACAGGAGGACATGAGACAAGACTCAGCCTGGAGGGGTTAATCAAATCCAAGACAAGAAAAAGAGACAGAAAAAAAGACCATGAAAGGCACTGGGCTCCGTATTAACATTTAAATAGCTTTCATCCCCTGCTCACCCTAAGATAAAAGGGAGAGCACTTCTTTCTCTGACCCAGGAGGGTTTGCTTCACACTCTCTCGTTGTGCGGCGCTGTGCGGCGGGTGGAAATTACCTGTGCTGGCGGAAAGGTCCGGAAGCTTCACCTGGAAGACGATGCTGTGCTGCACAGAGCGTGTGCCTTGAAGTGTCCTGTCCCTAAAGCACACCACCTCCACCACATCCAACTGTGAACCCCTGAACAACACAGAAACACAATGTTGAGAGCATGCAAATACATGTAAAAAGCAGACTTTCAACGTTGACATGACAAGACCATTGACATGTAGACATTGCAGACATGATTTCATTATTTTCCCCTTTTCATTTGTGCCTTGCTTGTCTTGTCCATAAAGCAACACCCTTTACATGCTAAGTACAAATTCTCTTGCTCATCAACTCTTTCTACAGTTACTTGCTCAAACAAATACATGGCACTAGGCTGTAAGCTCAGATAGCCGTCAGGTCCATCACTGGTTTAATATGATAACATGTCATGGGTATTTATCACAGAACATGAAATGCTGTTATATACGTAAGCCATTAGCGGCAATGGTAAGGAGGCTGATGGGTAAATGTATACCATTTGCTGGCAATGAGGATGAGGAAGTTTCGGAGGGGCCAGCCAGGGTGCTGAGCCAGAGTGCAGGGATCGTACACTCCCACGGTCACCTAGGAAACCGACCATAAAACATGAGTCAGTGAATTACTCTCCTCAGAGACTGATAGACAGAAATATGCCCAATAAAACATTGTTACAATGTAGGAAAAAAACTATCTTGCTCTCATCAAGGCCCTGAGTGTATGTTATTTTTAAACAAATCCTTCAAAAGTGTACATTGAAGACAAGATTCTCTGTGAATGAAAAAAAATCAATAAAGAGTTTTTCAATCTATAAATAACAGGGACTATTGTTCTTTTGCGGCACTGTCATAAATACAGCTGTCCAGTGTACCTTCTTGAAGTCTGTGAAGAAAGTCTCCCATTCGTGTATAGGAGCAACCTTCACTTCCTCCTCTGTGTATTGGATGAGGAAGTAGGGGAGGGCTGTGATGTTGCTGGCAGTGCAAAGATTGTCATAGGCTTCCTGGAGGCCAGATATCTACAGCAGCGAAATACAAACAAAGTATACAGAATCAAGTCATAGATTCAGAATACAGACCCAGGTAACAGTTCTGCCATAAAAACACATAATCAGAGGTGGTTTTGCGAGTTAAGTATCAAGCAAATACAAATGGGCCCCAAATGTCTCTGTAATGGATTTGTATAATCAAATATATTAGTTTTCAAAATGTATCCCACCCAGAACTGACCTGCTTGGCAGAAAACTTCTGACTAAGAGCGACGGGCTCCTGAATGACTGGAATGGCCTCCGCGAAACAGAGGACGGGGAAACAGAACCAGTAATAGAAGTGGTACTTCTTTAAATCCTGCAAGAGAAGAAACAATACATTTATCACCAAAACCATAGGAGTCATGTGAAAGCCTTAAACAAATATATAATATACTTTGTAAAAAGATAGAACACTTACCGCAAAGGTCAACAAAATGAATTTGTTTAGAATTGAGGGATTTTGTAGGGCAGCGCCAGACTGGATTTCCTTCCATATCTATGAAGAGCAAATTCAAAACTTCACTTCAAACGCTTTTTGGATGAAAGATCCCACTTTATACAACTGAGCTCTTTTGACTACCATGAACAGGATAAGTACATCGATATTGAATCTTAATCCCTGTCTTTCTGAGCTGACACAACTTTTTAAATCTTAACCTCAGACGCTTCGTTATCCAGCAGGCCTTTCTTGTCGATAGATCTGAAGGCTTCCAGAGTGTTAGTGTTGTACAGAATGCCAGAGGCTGGGCAGCAGCGCAGAGGAGTGGGCCCATCACTGCAGAACAACAAAGAGATCAGTCAACTTTGGGCATTTTTAGCCTTTATTTTCAGCATTTTCAGTAGGCGTTACATTGACATGATTACATGATATTTTACTGATCGATTCTTTTGTGGACGCAATATATTTGTTTTTCCGGTTCCAAAAAAATCTTTTTCATTCCGTTTCATCTTGTGTGGACTTGGCCTTAGACATGATGCACCTGTGTGTGTGTGTGTGTGTGTGTGTGTGTGTGTGTGTGTGTGTGTGTGTGTGTGTGTGTGTGTGTGTGTGTGTGTGTGTGTGTGTGTGTGTGTGTGTGTGTGTGTGTGTATGTTTGTGATATGAGTGAATGTGTCAGAGTGAATATGTAAACTCATGTATGTTACTACTGCACTGTGCGTGTGTGCGTGTGTGTGTGCGTGTGTGTGTGTGTGTGGTGTGTGTGTGTGTGGGTGGGTGATTTATGTCAATGTCTTATATGTATGTTTAGTTTGTGCAATTGCAATTTCAAACTTCTGTGCTAACCCTGTTACATAGATTTTTGACAATAACGTACACTTGACTTGACTTGACCTGACTGGAGATGGAGACAGGAATCTAATGGTAGAGAGATTTGGGGCTGATTTGGGAAATGACCCAGGCCGGATTCAAACCTGGGGCCCCATGGGTATGCAAGCCCTATGTGGTGGGGGCTTAGCCAGCAAAGGGCTCAGTCTTACATCTTCAAACCATTTCTACATTTAAATACATGTATCAAAGATTTTCTAGGTCCTACCGTCTCTGCATGTACTGTTTAATGCCTTGTTTTGACGGCCAAATACCAATGGATCAACATCACAAACACTCAGCTTACTAAGAGAACAACCAAAGACTAAAGACTTTGAATGAATGAGGATACATGCAATTTGTACTTTAAATTGAAAAAAAAGGTTTACACCTACACTTCAAAAGCACTGAACTCCAGAGTTAGGCGAGTAGGTAGTCCAACAGGATCCCCTGTAAAATTCAACATAAAATTTAAGAACATCAACAGCAATATAATCTGTTCTGTTTTTTGAACTAGCCAATAATATTTTGTCATAAAGATCATGGGAATACAAGTCACTACAAGGAAGGAGAGTGGGGTTGCCCCGTAGGGAATCGAACCCAGGCTTTCTGGAATACCAAACTAGGGCTCTGCCCACTAGAAAAAAGAGAAAAGCTCCATCATGTGATGGTAAGAAAGGACACACACCCTAGTGATGGTCACTCCACCACAGTTGTACTGCATATGTGCATTGTGTAACAATAATTCATTCATCAACTCATTTCCCCTTCAGTCATTCATTCAACTAGGGCTTCCCTTGACAAGAGAAAAGCAAACAGCTTTAGGCGTGTCACCACTGCACCTTTAGTATACACTCAAGAAATCTGCACCTTTAGTGTACACTTTGCCAAAGTAAAGAGTACCTTTCCAAAGTTTAGTCACTCATGCTGCTAAAAAATATTTTAAATCATAGTATAAAATCAGTTAAAATATCCATCTCTGAGAATGAAATCATCTCATGTACTATATTACAAACTTTCGTTTCACAGAGATTTCTACACTAGGCTACAGTATCATGGCGCATGAAAATAAACGGCTAGTATATAAAATGCAATATTTTTTTTTAATGATAAATGTATACTATAAACTATGGCAGCAGTAGAGTATATCATGTGGTTATGAGCCAAGTCCAACAACAACCATTACCACCTGAATAAAAGGCCTGCTCACAAACAACCATACCATTACCATACCACATACCATTATAGTAGTAGCCTTTGATGCTCTTGGGACTTTCATCCAGGCGATAGTCATTCAGCTTCTTCTGTGTCAGCTGATGCCAGAAACCAGCTTCCAGGGCACTGCAGAACGGAGCAAACTGCAGCTTTGGGGTACCAGCAGCCTTATCAGTTGAGTCGTCAGCCATGGTGAAGCTCATCTACCGCTGTTCAATAAAGTGATACAAAAAATGTCTAAGTGAAGACTGATAGCAGTCAAGTTGCTTTGCAACCACTTGAGATAACATAGGATTCTGAGAGGATAAAAACTGAGACTAATGCATTAGGGGTCAATATGGGGTTCATTCTATAAAGGCTCTTGAGGCTCTCTTTGAAAAGTAACATTACATTACTAGATAAAAGTCCTTAAACTTCCTCGCAACAGAAACTATAGGCTACACACGTTGCTGTTGGTCTGCAACTGCAATGCACAGATTGTTGGTCTACCTCGTCCAGTTGCCCCCATCAGATTATTTTATCATGACAGTGACTAGATGGTTTCGTCCTCAGACAGCTCAACAGGAGAGAGAGTAGGCTACACTGAATGATGCACAAGACAAGTCACAGTGCATTCGTAAGCCGCATTGGGCTGCTGGCGAATTACATGAATAAAACAAACTTCATCTGTCTCTCTCTTCATGTGACTTCCCAGCTCATGTGATAACGCTGATGATTCAGAATTTGTGTAGATAGATCTAATAACGACCGTCTCTGACTTCCGCGCGACTGAAAGTACACATCAATACAGTGTCATTGATGCGTTGTGGTTGGTCAACACATTACGACAGTGCAAAGATTTACCAAAACAGTAAGTTGTGCATTAGTCTTGGAAAATGAAAATCATCACAAACCTCACTCACCAAACGTTGACTTCCTTGTTCGATTCACGTGATCCACTGTCAGCCGTGACGTCAGGCTCTATGCATTCAGCAAACAAGCTAGTAGTGTGTGGATTTATCGTAAGAAATGTTCTACAGACAGGTCCAGTTTCTTGAATGTAGTGTTTTGTTTTGTTTTTAACTAGTCTTGCCTGTTGGGAAGTAAGCAAAGTAAAATCCAACACGCTGGTTTGCCCAGTTAGCTACGCTCATTCATTCAGGCTATTTTGCAAAATATTTGGGCGAGCTACCATGACATTAGAAGTATCATTTCATTTGTCAAAGTGATGGCATACCTGTTATTTATGCTGTTATTTGGCTGTTTTGCTGAGTGAAGTGCACGCCTGCTCGCATAACGTAATAATGACTACGACCTACGGTGCCAACATTAGAGAATAAAACACGAAAAACCAAAAGACGAATAAGAAAGCACAAACAGCAAGGCAAGAAAATACTGACAGAAATCGATAGGTTCCGTTTCTTCTCATGTCTATTGAGCCGGAGGACAACACGTCTGGACAGTATAGGCTAACAACTACATAAATGAAGTCTGTTGGGAGTAAATCGGTCTAATTTATGGTTCTACCAAGACCGTCTCTGGTTCTACTGTATCTGTAACGCGCCTGTCCGGCTGCATAACATGCAGGAATGCAACACGCATTGTTAGGAACGTCTCCTAATCTAAAACCCAACAGACCAGTCGACTGTACCAATAGGCTAATACACTGGAATATTATGGGCTCATCTCTGGATAAACTACTATGCCACAATGCGTGAAATGAGTATGCACTCAGATTTTTTTTTCTTGTGATAGGCTATAGGCCTAATATTAAATAAATCATCCAGCAAATAGGGCCTACCGATAGTCTGTGCAATTGTTTGTTGGTATTATTATTATTATTATTATTATTATTATTATTATTATTATTATTTATTCTTTTATTTATTTATTTATTTATTTATTTATTTTATTCCCATTTTCATGGGAAACAGTTATGCAGGGTGATGTCAAGAGATGGTTAAAATTTGCCTATGCAAAGAGGAGATCTTGGGAGACCACTCAAATTACTCCCTTCACCAACCTGGCAGGTCAGGAGTCAAACCGGCAACCTTTGGGCTACAAGACTCCCATTTGTCATGGATCAGAGGGTTATGAAGGGGTGCAGGTTCCATACTGTGGCCTGCCAGCCCAGTTGGAGAAAATCTGGATGGGGGAATGAATAACCACAATAACTAGTGCTAACTCATAAGGTGTAGGCTACTCCTATACCCATGTCTGAGACATCGACTTTGTTGTGATAAAACAGGAGGGCTGCCCTCTTCAGCCTCTCCAGATTAGGGCACCATAAACAGTAGCCCATGTTCCCAACCTTTTTTGCATGGGATCCCATTTTGACATCCCCAATTTCTGAGGACTCCATCCCATTTATATTTTTTCATGCCAAAAATTGTAACATGACTGAGCGATATAAGTTGTAGGCTATGTATAGATTTTTATGGTAGTCTAATATTGTAAAGGGTGTTTCAAAGAGAATATTGAATAGCTATGTTATATTAGTAATATTTATCAGTGTTCATCAGTACATTTCAGACGACCCCATTTGAATTCCAGGTAACCCCAAAATGGGGTCCCGTCCCGACCCCAGTCTTGAAAAACACTCCAGTATCCTAATGTAGTGCTTTGCAATGTGCCATCATGTTCATGTACTGGAGGCCAACTAGAGTGTGGCGTGGGAACTCCCAAAGCAGCTCATACACTATCGGTAACACTGAGCTATCAAACAGGGCCTGTAGCTCAGCGGTATTGTGCTGTGCCTCCCATGCCCATTCTGGGGCATTGATTAGAAGGTGGTGGATTTGTGCCCGGAGTGATAGACTGCGCAGGAAAACCTCAGTTACATTTATCCACCAGCGGATAGAATTCCAATGGGTCATTTCACGTGAAATCAGACACTTTGGGACCCGACCGACACGGATTTCAATCATACTTGCTGTGCCTGTTTAGTAGCAAGGTAGGTGAATCTGACACCAATATTAAGGGAGAAACAGACTAGCAAAGGTTTACATGTGAGGGTCATCTGTCTTCTTTATTCATTTCAGAGATAATGGGACATAAAGGTTGAAATGAGTTGTAATGAAGTAGTAATAGAGTAGTGTCAGGGACAGGGCTGGACTGGCCATCTGGCATAACGGGCATTTTCCCCAATCTCTTATCATCACCTTATTGCCAGAACCTTGCTGAAAAAGTGAGTAGGCCTAATTATTCTAATTAGAATCCACTGTAATTGCTTATCAAATGTTTTGCACGCTGCCTTTCACTCAAAAGTGGTTTGGACTTTTTTAAGCAAGGAATACCCATCTCAAACAGTTTACATTAATGAATGTTAGCCCTTTTTCCAGTCACTCCCAAATCAGTCATCAGTCGTTTTTTTCCAGACTGTATTTATTCCCACATTACAGTTGGTTCTATGTGAGGGAAAGTTTCCGTAACGACAGCTTTACTTTGCTGGCCATGTCAGCACATTTCAGTCGTCCAGCGAAACTTATAGACTCAGAAGTAGGCCTACCAGTGTTTTCAAAGTACTGTGTGTGAATACATTTTGAGTAGGATATGGGCAATGAAAACACATGAACAAATCTTGACATTTACTGTCTTCTTCACTTGCGATTGTAATGAAACAACTGCAAGCAAATGTAGAAGGATGTAGAAGGATTCTTGTTTTATACTGGTGATGGTCTCTAAAATGTTCTGTAGATTCAAGTAGGCCTATATGGACTCACCTATTCTGCTAGGGACCTACGGGTCATTCATTTAAAATCTTCACAATACAGTATTGTGAATGGCCTCACTGCTCACAATTGACTAGACTTTACACATTGACACAGCTTCGTCTCTTATCTGCAGAGTCTAAATAAGGCGCAACTCTACTGCCACACTTACACCATGACTCTCCTCTCAGTATTAACACTGTTAAATAACACAACGTTTCATCTGATACAGATTATAAAGCATACAAATGGTGATGAATTCTAGTATGGATACATTGAGATTTCCACCAACATTCAAGATTTCCACAGATGTGGGGCATGGGGATGGTATATTGTCAACATTGTTTCTGCATTCAGTGATGGGCAAAATGGATTCATTAGTCGCAGTCTGATGCCAGAGTTTCCAAATGACTTGGTTTTACCCAGAGCCATCTAATAAGAGAGTTACGTCACTCCCATAGACCTCAATGGTCCAATCTTTCCACAGCAATGGCGGCTCTCATGGAGCCTCACAAGCGTTTCACATGTAAATCGCCATTGACCATAGTTCCAATAGAAGTAGTTACTTAGGAGGTGGCCATAGAACACAGAAAATGTGGTAAAGCAAGGTACATGTAATTCGTTTGTACTTAATCTTTGTTTGGTATGTAAAGGTTCTGTGTTAGTCTCTGCACAGAAAGTTGCTGTAAAATATTTTAATCTATGTGAATCACATCATCACCAGCCGACGTCCTGGTCCCCGGTTGTCACAACTCTCTTACAAACCCCATCTCCATAGAAGTTGGGACACAAGGTAAATTGTGAATAATAATAAAATACTGCCATTTTCAAAACGTCTGATACTTACATTAGATGGAGAATGGCACAAAGAAAACACATCAGCCATCAAAACTGAGCAAAATTATTGTTTTGGGGGATATTCATGTATATTTCCTTTCTGTAGTGCTTACAGTGTGACAGGTCTTGACCAAAAGCCCGCCATTTTATCACCTGCGGGTCCTTATGATGGCGTTAAACTGTTAAAACATAGTAGAGAATGCAATTTGTCCTTACTATGTGGCAGTAATTGAAGATGTCCCTTCAAAATATAGAGCATGAGTGGCTGTTCATGCTGTTTAAAACCCATTTATGTCATTCAGCACTGTATTTAACTCTACAGATGAGTGAGAACAACTTAACCAATGCACTACCTCAACCCCATGCCATCATGGAGGCTAACTTTTGAAGTTAAAACTGACACAAGTTGGATGGTCCATTTTCACTGTAGCACAGGATGTGCATAACTATTATTTTCAAAAAGAATGGACTTCTGCAACTTATGTTGACTTCTGCAAGCAAAGTACAGTTTCCCATGTCTTCTGGGTCTATTTCAAGTGAGCTCGGGTGCATAGGAGAATGGTAAACCCCTCTATCATTTTGACACATGAAGCTTTCTTAATATGGTCAATTTTCAATAGTTGTAATTCTTGGAGTGCTAGAGTGAGACTACAGCCAAAATATATTTCATGATGCCATGAACCTATACAATGATTTTAATGACAAAATATCCACTCAATCATCGTGAATCAAAGGGAATTCAAAAATGTATGTAATAACTATGGTAATTATTTGCTTTGCATCTTTAATTCTGAGTGACTCACCCTCTCTATGATGGTGTTATACCTGGACACTCATATTGTCCATCAGTACAATTCATTTTGAAATGTTCTTCTTTGTTGTTTTATCTTATTAGGATGTTTGTTACACTTCACTGATCCCCGTCCCAACTTATTTGAGACGTGTTGCAGTTATCAAATTAGAAATGAGTACATATGTCACCCAAAACAATATTTTTTATGGTTTGAATGTTTTGAAAATGATAGCATTTTGATTTCATTCACAGTTTACCAAATGTCCCAACTTCACCAGAGTTGGGGTTTGTATTAGACAGCTCTGCTTTTACCTATCAAAACAAAGCCAGGGGACATTGCTGGTTGATTGATCACCTGGTTGAATTGATCAGGTAAAACAAGGTCATTTGCAATATGTGGCACTGGATTGTACCTAATGAATACATTTTGCCCATCCCTGTCGACATTCCTTTAGAGATTTTGTATAAAACATAACACATTTGTGTAAAATAACATTCATTTGACCATGTCATTGCAGGTACAGGTGTTGGAATGTTCCTCTTAACAGCCCTGCCGAGAGGGAATATGAAGTATCTTCTTGAAGACCCTTTTGAAGTTCTCGTTACACATGGGGTAGAGGAACGGGTTGAGCGTGGAGTTGAGGTAGCCCAGCCAGATGGTGAACATGTGCAGGTCGTGAGGCACGCAGGTGGTGCAGAGGGCCATGACCATGAAGGTGATGAAGTAGGGGATCCAGCACACCATGAAGCCAGTGATGATCAGGCCCAGCTGCTGGGCTGCCTTGCGCTCCTTGTGGATGCGCACGTTCTGCACCTGCTGCCGGGACTGATCGCAGAACTTCTGCCAGCTGTGTCTGAGGACGGCCGCTGGCTTGGACGGCGACGTCTTCGGGCTTTGGCTCGATTGTTGTCGGGAGTGGTTGTTGTTACTGCTCGTTCCTGACGGACCTAATTGATAGAGTTCAGGGCTGGATGTTGTTGGCTCATCAGCATCGGCCACCGAGTTGGCTACCGTGACTTTGCAACTGTTAACGGACATCCTGGAGTCGTTTGCATCGTCCTCTGGACCTGACAGCAAAAAATCTGTTGGCCGCGCTGACACCTTAGAAGGGCTGTCACTCACAAAGTCACCTTCGTGCACTGAGCCAAAACTGTTCTCGGCACATTGGTTGATTTTAGGAGATATTCGAAAGAGGGAACGTTTTTCAGAGAGGGTCCTCTCCTTCGTCTTATTCTGCACTGTCTGCACTTCTCTGTTTGGTATCACACTTTGTTCTCTGCATTCAAGCTGCTGCTCTAGGCTGTACTGATCCAGGAACCTGTCAGCATGCTTACAAGCAGACAAGCCTCTGTGAGGAGCTCTACTGGCTCCTTTGTGTAAGACTCCAGAATCTTCCTGAGAGGAAGATTCCAGTGGGCTGAAAATTCTCTCCCACTGACGATAGTGTTCTCGCACCGCCAGAAACACTTTTGTATAGAACCACAGCATCAGGACGGACGGCACGTAAAAATTCAACGTGGCCGTCAGGACCTTGAACCATGTCACGAAGCGGAAGTCTGTGTCGCACTGCCTCTCCGCCTCAGGTTTCTGATCCACCTGAGCGAACGACCTCCAACCTAGGATGGGCACGACCCACAGGAGCGAGACGAGCCAGGCACCGGAGATCGTGATCGCCGCCCGGCCCCGGGTGCGGTACTTCAGGTAGCGCAAGGGGTGCTCCACCGAGCGGTACCGGTCCACACACAGGATGAAGAGGCTGAAGATGGAGGCGGTGCTAGCCACATAATCCATGACGAGCCAGAACTGGCAGGCGGCCCGGCCCAGCCTCCACTCGTCGGCCAGCAAGTAGGCCAGGTTCAGGGGCATCACCGTGGCACCCACGATGAGGTCAGCCACGGAGAGGCTGACGATGTACAGGTTCCCCACGGTGTGCAGCATCCGGTCCCGCCGCACCGCGTACAGCACCAGCAGGTTCATGAAGACGGTCAGCAGAGACAGGCCGCCCAGCAGGGTGCCCAGCAACACCGTGCGTAGCTGGGGCTCGCTGTCCCCAAGCCCCTTTGTGGAGAGGTTGGCCTGGGTAGCAGCGGCGCAGTCTGTCTCAGACAAGGCCTTGGGCCATGTGCCATTGTGTTCGCACTCTGCTGAGAGAGGCACGGGTAGGGACTCCATAGAGGTTATCTGGGGTGAGATCACATCATGACCTGAAAGCAAAACAAAAACATTACGAGAAACATTTAGAAGAGTGGTGCGCATAAACTGTACACAGTCTCACCCCTTCGTATTACTACAGTACATGAGCACACCCACAGGCATTTTCACCCTTTGCTGAAAGCACCAAACTACAACAGAACAACAGTCAGTATTAATTAACTAATAAACAATAAGTGATTTTACTCATGACTGATTGCATGCCAAGCAACACAAATGTACTGAAACATCACAGAGTGGTAATGAAGTATTTGATAAGACACTTTGTTTTTGGGAGTTATCCAGACACAGTTAAGTAAGAATTTAAGTGATGGGCTGAGAGTCTCTATTTTGTCTCCCTTGGGACACACAGACATTGATGGCAGTTCTTAAAGGCATGTTTACCAAACAATGCTGAATCACCCATGAAAAACACATAAATCCTCTCTGTTGCTATGAAAATATTTACACACGGTCATGAGTCATTAAAGCACAAGCCTTTCATCATCTTTACTTACATCCAGTCACTCCAACATGGCCATACAGATTTTGTTCCACAAAACTGAATGTGCTTGACAGAATCTGCTTGGATGGCTGTTGTATGCGTAGTTTCAGGCTGCACACACTACATGTAGAACAGGTTTCTTAAAGTCTAAAGGGATAGTCAATCTATGATTTAAACTGTTATTAATTCCTATCAATCTTCTTCCCACATGCAACAAAACTTTAGTCCAAGTGAGGGGCATAGCAGCAAATTGTGGGCCCTATGTACAATCAGCTCCAATGGACCCCCAGTCATAAATCTACATAAATCAGACATTGTGTGCCTCCCCTATGGGGCCCTGGTTGTCAGTCATACCTTAACCCCCTGTTCGACATCCCTGGTCCAAGTGGAAGAGGGGACTGCAAATGTGACCAGTCTCCCCTCAGACTGAATATTTAACATGTCCATCTTTGGTGGATAGAGGAAACTGTTCATTTGGCATCCAGAAAATGTGGGGCCAATAAAATAGCCAGAAATATTTACGTTCATATTTTGATTGCTCCAATAACTCTGCATTGTTCCCCGTTGGATGAATTTGTTTGTATGCTATGTCACAATTAGTCTACGTTATGGATTTTAAAAATGAAGTTAGGAAGGGCAACATCGAAACTATTATGGTCACGCCGTGTTTGTTCATTTTATTGGTCCATAAGCTTGCAGTTGTCCATCGCACACGTACGCATAGTGCATGTCACCAACCTAGAGATCCGGTTGAAATGCGCTCCGTCTCATCGATTCCAATGTCCACAGATTATTGGCAAGCGTCATCTAACTCTAAATTGATCCATATTTGTGGCTACTGCTCAATTTGTTTTCCAACGTTAATGTTATACTCGTTTAAAAAAAAGACATTGCTATTCCAAAACACTTGTGTCCGTATAGCCATTCCCTATGCATAGGACGCACTAGGTAGCCTAACCTTCTGTTTTGATGTAGCATACATTATTCCATAGCCTACAGTTCATGATACATTTAAATGCAACTTTCTTGAAGCACGCGTCACGCCTCAGGCAAATTAAGAGTGTTGGATAACTTTCGACTTAACTTTTCAGAGTTCAGCTGTTCCTGATTTAGGCTAGGCAAGAGGAGAAGATATTCAAACTTACCATTAAAATCTGTTTCCACAAAGCATGGATAAGCATAATATTCCGAGACAGACCGGGGAGTGCTGGTGGTCACAGCTGAAAGATCAGTAGCCTACGAGGATCCCTGAGCTCCCTCCCACCATCTACCGAGAGAACTGATCCTAGGCAGATAATTTCCTCCGGGCGTAACTTTTCCAGTCTTTCAAACCGTTGTTTATTTGATTGGTTAAATAGGCATACACAAACGCTTTAGTACGCAGAATCTTACAGTCCATCACTCAGATAGAAACAGGAAGATCAGAACCGTGCGAGCGATGAATTGCGCGCTTGCAGTGTGTGCGTTCGTTGACCGCGCATGCACGCGCCAGCCTGTTGCGCTTTGGATAGCCTAATACATTTGGATATTTCGGATGAAACGGCTTTCGCTTCTCCATTGCCCTAGCAAGACATCAACCATGCTTTGACTTATCATAGGCTATTGCAAACAAAAGACTCTCAAACTCTTTTCTATGATTAGATGAAAAGAAGGTACCAAAATCTATTGGGGGAAAAGTCTGTTATTGCCTGTTCCCTCCCCATTTAATCACAGACCATACACTAACAGTACACATAAATGGAAAGTTAATTACCTTCATCTTCCTCATCATTCAGTTTGAAATGGGAATAAGGCTAAATATAGGCTACACTGTTTATTAGATTGTGGTTTGCTATTTGTGCTTAACCCATTATAGCTGAAGGTCTGTAAATTGAAAATGATTATTGCCTTGGCTGTAATTGCAAGTGCAGGGATAAAGTGTGTGTGTGTGTGTGTGTGTGTGTGTGTGTGTGTGTGTGTGTGTGTGTGTGTGTGTGTGTGTGTGTGTGTGTGTGTGTGTGTGTGTGTGCGCGCGCACGCATGTGTGTGTGCGTGCGTATGTGTGTGTGTGTGTGTGTGTGCTGCATCAATCTGAGGGCACTACTGATGGAGCACACAAACAAGGTGGAGGTGAGGTGGACCCAAATCCTACTCACATGTTTCCACTCCTTTTGCTGGGGTTTGTTGGTACTGGTAAACGTAGAAGTGTAAAATACATTTCCTTACTGACAGGTTAGGGTTCTGTATTGTTTTGGTTTGGACATAATTTAGCATTCTTTAGCTATTGTTAGGGTTAATATGAATGGGAGTCAATGTGAGGGACCCACAACAGGGTTAATAAGGTGTGTGTGTGTGTGTGTGTGTGTGTGTGTGTGTGTGTGTGTGTGTGTGTGTGTGTGTGTGTGTGTGTGTGTGTGTGTGTGTGTGTGTGTGTGTGTGTGTGTGTGTGTGTGAGAGAGAGAGAGAGAGAGAGAGAGAGAGAGAGAGAGAGAGAGAGAGAGAGAGAGACAGAGAGAGATGTGTGATGTCAGCCTGAGTGTCGAAGTTCCTCCTTAATCTCTCCTGCTACCCATATCTGGAATGAAAACCTGAGTCCTGTTTCAAGCTACTGTATATACAGTATTGGAGGCCACAGATAGGGACAACACATCAACTCATTCACAAAGTATAGTAGGGTGTATGTCCCCAGGGGGAAGTTTGTCTTGGGCTTCAACAATTCCTGCATTACACATCAGTGATGCGCGGGCTGACCCGAAATCAGCGGGCGCTTGCAGTTAACTGCGGTCGACCGCAGGCACGGGTTATGAAATATTATTTTTAATGAAATTCGGGTCGGGTGCGGTCGGTCAGGACCTTTGAAATGATGCCGAATTTTAAAGTAGGCTATAGCCAATACGCTATAGTTTACTTTAGCAGACAGGGACATTTTTTTGCGAAATAGATCAAAGTTTATATGGCTGAATAACTACGATGGTGCCACGCGCTCTGCAGGAGACTTAATGGCTCCTGCGTCGGCCGAATATCTTCTGCGCGCAACTGGTGCAGCAGGTGCAACCATTGAGTGCATTTTGAAGAACACAGAGGGTGCTCTCTAAACAATGCAGTGATGGATATAGCCTACATATTTTCTTATACAATTGTAATGGTTTCGCACTCATGTGTTGCTTACAGAGTTTGTTTTCATTTCCTGTGTCGTACCACGACTACGAGGCAATCCACTTGACGGCTGGCTCCGTCTGCTCACCAACCTACAGATTAATTTCCTCCACAGGTAGGGATTCGAGTGGCTATGCCTACATTGTCGAAATAGAATAGGCTACTATAGCCTATAGCCTACAATGTCCAAATTATTAGCATATTCCCTTTGAATGCAGTGCTCATTTGAGTATTTTAGCCTACAGTGGAAGAACAATGCCCTCGCCACTTAAAATAAATAAATAGGCTAATAAATAGCCTAAATAATAAAATAGCATTGTATGAAGAGCAAACTTGGTAGTCTGGGTAACAGACAAACATATTATGATCGAAATGCTCATACTAGAAAATAATAATTTGTGAGAAAATGTTATCTACTATTCAACATAGACTAGGCTTTGTTGGACAGGGCATGTCGCGATAGCATCGTGAGTGCAACTGTCAATCAGTTGAGAAGGGCTCTGCAGCCTACGTGTATGGATCATGTATGGATCTTTACATTGCAGTCATCTAAGATTACGAAAGTTCACGCTTTGTGTGGGCTAAAAATGATCATTTGCGCTAGAAAGACAAGCGTTGACTATAGTGGCACCAGGCGGCGCAGGTTGCGTTTGTGGTTTGTGCAACACATGTGACGCGATTATCTTTCCCAAACTCCCAAATTCACCGCTTGGTCTCTGGTGAAGGAGGGGGTGGCCTTGGCATCCTGTCCCTCAACTTCGGTAGCCTACCAAACCAAAAGAAGACAAAGTGGTGTAGGCTACATTGCCACTATGGGTGTTTTCATAGCCTACCTGTTCCCTATCAACCATTTAAGCGAACTTACCTGCAGCTCAGCATTTTCTGTGATGTGAAGTGTATCCAGACCCCTCGGAAGTGAACCATGCTGAGACCTTTATTGACGTGATCGCGCTTTGCCAATGACGCTAGGGTGTTCATAAAGACGCACGGCTACTATTTTCAAAGGCGGGTCGGGAAGCGGGCCGGGTCAATATTTTTCATGAATATTTCTTGCGGGCAGGGCAAGCGGGCGGACTAGGGGAAAAAGCGGTCGGGTGTGTCTTGTTTTTTGGTCGGCCCGCGCATCACTGGTTTACACATAGTACTCACTCACATACCCAGCATACAACATAACATAAAAAAAAACATAGAAAGCGTAAAACATAAAAACTGTGCACTGCCTGTGCATGGCATGTCTATCTGTAATTAAGCATTCTCATGGCATTCGGAATAAAGGAATTCTTATATTTGTTCAGTTTGCAGTTCAGTGTCCTGAAAGGAGATGGTCAGATGGTATTTTGTGTGTCTGTGCTAAAAGAGAAGACGTCGGCACAAAGCGGTGGCCAGCGAAGGAGGCTGTGGCTCTGTGTGGTCTGAAGAATGCCCTGCATGCCGTTGCCATCATGCCGATGGTAATTTGCTAAGCCAGTCATCTTTTCCCTCCATACTGAGGCGTTCTGAGCTGCAAATTTGAAGTCCGTAGGTGCCGGAAAGGGGGATGCAATGGTACATTTGCATCTCCACTTTCGGGCTCCCTAAAGGAGGCTTTCTCAACCTCACGACAAATAAGTGGAGTGCAACAGCAGCAGTAACAATGTTAAGGGAAAAAAAATGCACCACCACTTTAAAACTTGTTCCGGCGCCCTTGTTTAACCCATTAGCGCAGAGCCAATGTTACAACCTGACTGTCACCAAAATTGTAATGGCTATGTCTTAATCTGTTACGTAAGACTCTCTGTATTGTCGTAGCAATGTTGTTATGATGTAGTTGAGTATTTTCAGCAAATAGTGAATAGGCCCGATGGCGACCCCATCTGCAGTAAGATACGTCATTCAGAACATGTTCATCCTCAGCATTTTGGGGTTTGAAAAACTGTTCGGTCTTTACAGTAGTCCTCCATGCCCTAAGGGACACCCTGCATGCCAGTAGCATGATAGATACAGTATATACCAGGCCAGTCTTCTTCTTCCTCTCAGCGTAGATTATTGAGGTGTTTTGAGACGAACATTTGAAGTCATTCGAAATCTCCTTTGCAGCCAGTGTTCCTCACTTTCCCAGGGTTTAAAGATGCACTGTGTAATATTTTTAGTAGTTTATTCATGCTGCTCAATTCATGCTGCCCATTGACAAATGTAACATTTTTTATGAATGCTTACCACCACCACCAAATTTTCTCAGTATTCATGATGCCTGAGAAAATTGCACATGTCATAAAAAGGGTGATCTTCTCCCTTGCCTGCCATTTTGAATTTCCAGGAATAGACATTTTTAGCTCCAAACCTACCGTACTTTGGTCATACTAGTAAATATTAGTTCATTATTAAGTAAATATTCATGAAAAGAGCAAATTTTGCAGACGATGGCACAGTTTAAAAAGGCCTGTTAGATGCTCATATCTAAATACAAATATCTACTAGGCCCACTGTATAATGCAGTTCAGGTCTTTTCTCTGTGATGGAATACGAAAGGAACGAAGGACTCACTTTTGCTGCAAAATTCTTACTACGTCTCCAGTGAGACTGTTGCCTACTATGGTGCACCAGTTAAGGATGGAATTTGTGCAGCATTTGTTAGAATTGAGTTTGGTCACTGCATGTGACATTTGATGCACCTTATTTGCACTGAAAGGGGAGATGCACTTATTCTCACCTGTGATAAAGTGACAAGAGGCCACTCTGTAGTTTAATACTTGTAGAAGGTTTAAAGCAACAGACATACTGTTTCCAGCTTAACCCCTTAGCACAGCACTATGGCTCTCTGTAATGTCATAGCAATGTTGTTATGATGTAGTTAAGTATTTTCAGCAAGTGAATAGGGTCGCCGGCGACCCCAGCTGCAGTAAGAAGTTAAACTAGTAGAAATGATATACAAACTAAAACAAACAAAAAAGGGGGCTTAACAGTGATTATAGTTGAATTTGTTTATTGTAGAGATAGTGTAATATGTGTGCGGGATTGTGTGTGTGTGTGTGTATGCGCGTGTGTTGTGTTCTTGTACATGTGTCTTAGTGCGTGTGTGTGTGTGTCTGCTTTGCCTGGCCTGTCACCCCCCACCACATGTCCCTTGAGCCTGGCGCACTGCTTCCTTCAAGTCTCTGGGGTGGAGTGCTAAAGATGAACTCCTCAAGGAGGAGAAGATCCTCCACCGCCTGCCCATGTGGCTGTGCCTCCTTCCCCTGCACCTGTCCTCCTTCTCCCTGGGCCTTAGCCTGTGGCTGGGCCTTCTTGGCTTGGGCCATGGCCCGCGCTTCACCTCAAGTCTCTGGGTTGGAGCGCTTAACATTACCTCCTCAAGGAGAATAACCCCCATCGTATGCACTGTGGCTCCCCCTGCCCCTGTCCTCCTCCCTGGGCCTCAGCTGAAGATGGCCTCCACAAGGAGAAGAACATCCACCTCCTGCTCCTTCTTGCCCCCCCCACCCCCCCCACCCCCCTGTCGGCACCCCTGTCTAGAGTGCTTAAGATGATCTTCTCAGGGAGAAGAGCCTCCAGCGCCTACGCTCTGTCTCCCCCTGGCCCTGCCCCTGCCCCTCTCCCTGGGCCCCAGCCTGTTCCTGGGCCTTCTTGGCCTCAACCATGGCCAGTGCTTCCTGCAGCAGTATCTCTCCATGTTTCTGCTCCTGCTCCTTCAAGGCCTTGATCTGTGCATTGTACTGCTTCTCCTGCGCCTTCTTGACCTTCTTTTCTGCCTTGTGCTGCTTCTTTTTCTCTTTCCTGATGATTCTCTCCAACGGCTTCCTCTCTTTCATCTCGGCTGCCCTGATCTTATTCAGCTCTCGCTCCCTCTCAGCGTGGTGCTCTTTCAGCTCTTTCTCAAACTGCTTGATGTTCTTTTTCCTGATCTTTTCACTCTCCCTGATCAACTTCCCTATCTCTGCATGGCAGGTGAATTCCTGGGCAGAATGAAAATGGCGTTTGGAGGTTAGGGTGCGCAGTGCGCACATCCACAAAATAATCATCCATGTGCTAGACAAAAGTGGTAGACTGAGTGATGAAGTGGTCCACTCTACACACTGAGCATGAGCTCTGAAACATATAAACTTTATAATGATGATATTATAATGAAATAAAGTGTATATGTTTTGGAGCTCATGCCGACTGTGCAGACCACTTTTGTCAGAATGCAGATCGACACCAAAAAACTGGAACCACACATTTTGAGTCTGGGAAGGTTCTCTCAACTAGTGGCAAGATCAAGGTCAAAGTCAAAGTCAACTTTATTATCCCAAAAGAGAAATTCAAGTTATTCAAGACTTAAGAACAAAATAAATGCATAAAATGACAGATAAATAGATGCAACCCCCTCCCCCATGCTTCTCTGACTCCTCCCAAACAGCTAGGCAAACAAGCAGTACATAACACACACATGCGCGCAGTCGCGCGTGCACACACACACACACACACACACACACACACACACACACACACACACACACACACACCAAGTCCCTTGCTGGGAACTGTGTCTTTCATTAACAATTCTGATGGCAGAGGGAACAAATGACTTGCTGAACCTGGTTGTTCTTATTCAAGGGTGCCAAGGGGTACCATTGAGTTGCCTACAACTTATTACTTTGACCAGACATTATAATCGATTCCATTTAAGACATTAAAAAAAACGGGACCATACATCTTGAGTCTGGGAGAGTTCTCTCAACTAATAATGGTCATCGGCGGTGCCAAGGGGTGGTCTAAAACCATTGAGTTGTAGACATTGCAACTGATTCCCTTGAAGATATTAAATCGCAACTGCTTTTGTCCTTTTTGTACTGCAGGACAGAGCCGGTTTTACCAAGAGGCAGACTAGGCAATTGCCAAGGGACCCACCAAAACTGTCCACTGTAGGGGCCCCAGCAGTCAGCCCCGCCATAGTAAATGCCAGCAAAAAATACTTCAAGAAGGCCCCCTTGTCTATAGTTTGCCTAGGGCCCCCAAATGGCTAGAAACACTACTGTGACAGGCCCTACCTTCAATGGTTGGTCTTTGATAAAGGCCTTGCAGTCCTCCCGGAGATACTGCCAGCGATCCCTCACCATCCAGCCTTTCAGGACGGCAGGGATCGCCCTGTTGGTCTTGGGGTCTTGGCGATCCCTAAGCATCCAGCCTTTCAGGATGGCAGGGATGGTGCTGTTGGTCTCGGGGTCTTGGGGATGGTCATCTGACTCCTTAGAAACCAACAGATAAACAAGCAGCTTGTTGGCATTGTTCTGTCATATCTGATCGCTACAGTTCACTAACTTTGAGAGAATGAACATTTGGACCTACAAGTGTCATGTTATATTACATTAAATAACATGTAGTTCACGCTTTACTCCAAAGCGCATTACAGTTATAATTTTTCACTATATTGTGTACAGTCTGTGGTGTAATGCAGGATTTGGTGCCTTTCTGAAGGGCACCTCAGCAATGTAGTGTGCAGGGCCGACCCAAGCCTTTATAGGGGCCTAAGCAAAATTTCATCCGGGGCACCCTATACACGATGTATAGTGGATCCTGTTTCATTCATCGTAGTAAATGGCACATGAGGAAAAATGATGACTAGGGAAACTAGAGGACAATTCATTTCTTCCTGGAACTCCGCTGCTCACGGGGGGCCTTGGTGGTTTGGGGGCCCTAAGCCACTGCATAGGTTGCTTATGCCTCGGGCCGGCCCGGGAGTGTGGTACGGAATGGATGGGTGAGATTTGAACATACAACCATCTGATCTATAGCCCATCTCCTTAGCCCCATTTAGACAAGTGTCATGTTTTCTTACCATCCACTTGGCCGCTGTACTCCTGAATTCATTCAGCAGCTTTTGTTTACGAGCGGCTGTCTCATGCGATCCTGTCAGGGTGGTATCGATGAGTGGCTTGGTCGTCTCGAATGCAACTTGGCCCATTGTGTAGAGTTTGTCCACGTCTCCGGGCATGCGCCGATCGTACTCCGCCTCCTCCTTCATCTCCAGCTGCCACCTCTTCCTCCTGTTGTCCATCCAGAGGGCCCACCTCTCCTTCCTCAGTTTCTCCTTCTTTCGTTCCTCCACTTCTACCTCCCTCTTCATATCTTTGAATGTCTGATAAAAATAATAATGTAACAATAAAAAAAACACACACATGAGTCTCTGAAGTGTCTCTTTTCAAGTACATTGAAACATAACTGAGAGGCATAATGTGCTATATAAATATGTTTGTTTGTTTGTTTGCTTGTTTGATTGGTTGATTGATTGATTGATTGATTGATTGATTGATTGATTGATTGATTGATTGATTGATTGATTGATTGATTGATTGATTGTTTTCTCCCAACACGATAGTGTTTGTCCTTGGGACAGTGAAAATTTTAATTTTCATTGTTCAGTGTGTCCAATGTTAAGAAAAGTGATTTAAAAGTTGATATTGAATTTGACTTGACTGAAGGGTTGTGAAGAAGAGTAGTCCTACCTTATCTTCCAGCATCTCAACTCTCACTGTCCGTCTGGCCAGCTCCGCTTCTGCATGGAGTCTCTCCGTCTCCTCCTCTCTGTGCAGGAAGAAGGCCTGCTTCTCGTTCACCTTGTCTATGATCTGCTGCTCCAGGCCTTCCACAGAGCGGATCAAGTCCTGCTGTCTCTGCTCAGCTTCCCCTATCATAGCGTTGAGCAGTCCCTCCACCTCGACCCGCACGCTCTCACTCATGCCGGATCGGACGTGCTCTCTGAGGCGATCCATGGCAGAGTTCTGACTGGAAAGTTCAAATAAGAGTTGAAAGGGGTTTGTTTTGCTAAATTTTAAAATAGATTCCAAATAATACTATTTGGTTCATATTGTTGAAGGTGATCCTGGCATCTCAGAACATTAAGACAAGGGTCAAATGTAATGTTTATACCTACAGTAAGCTAGTGGGCTGTTATTTAGCCTACAATAATAAATAAATAAGTAAAAATGGTCCTTTTCGCGTCGATTTATTATTATTACTAAAAATCCTTTTCGCGTCGATTTATTATTATTATTATTACTATTACTACTACTAATAATAATAATAATAATAATAATATTCAGCTGATTGTAACTGATAAGCAACTACAATAGCCTAACACAGTGTGTCTAAATGAAGGCCTATTCATACCTCTCAAAGTGCTATGATGTTCTCCTATTTCTGGTAAAAGTAATGCGCTGTCGTTCTGCGTGTGTATGCTTTGCCTTCCAAATGTTGAATGTGAAAGTCGCATGCCTACCTGGCCTTTTATTGGGAAGGTGATGCAAATAGAACATGACACAAGCATTAGAACGTTCTATTTGGGCGTGCAGACTGCGTAACAAACAAATTCGAAGGCATCCAGAGCTGTGTCTCTCGAGTGAGCCGTAACAACGTTCCACACAAAAAATAACAAAACAAAAACAAAAATGGGACGTCAACAGCAACGCCGCAGCATGGGCACACTCTTGCTTGTGGCTTTGTGTAGGCCTAGGCACATCAGAGCGCCTATAATTAATAAATAAGATAAATAAATAAATAAATAAATAAATAAATATGCTAAACAAATAGGCTAAATAAAAATGGCCAAGTAAGAATTTCTTGAAAGGCTGGGCAAGTTAATAATGTTACGAATTGGGATTTAATAGGCCTTTTAGTGCACAATGTGTTTATGCTTTTCATAGCTTTTAGGGCCATCTTGTGGCGTTTATTCTATGTCTACAGGCTTTTGCGCAGCTGCACTTGCCCGACCTACCACGAAGAGGGATAGCCTAGGCCTAGAGAAACCAAAACGGTCGTTAGGCCTACTGGATGGAGGAGTATGGAAACGCGCGTTACAATGTAGGTGCAGCATGTTAGACTGGGTATTGTGCTATTTTAACAAGGCTATACAAACGCTTTCTTCGTATGGTGGTTGGTTTTAACCACATTAAACCAAAGTGCTAGTCGAGTAACTAGCTAGCCCTTTAGGCAATGCTCGTATTTCTGAACGCTCGCCGTTCCGTCCCTCATCGCGCGGATAGGCTACAAGCCAAGGGGTCCAGTGGTCGCTCATGTTGGACACATTAGGCTATATGGGTTAGGGCTAGGCCCGGGTCGGTACATGTATTCGTATCGAACCGACCTCGGTACGGGGGTCACGGAACGATACGCGCATTGCCACGGAGAATACATTCGGTACGCTATCAAAGTATTTATATGGGAGCGCAGCAGCTGTTTGTGGCGCGTGAGAGAAGAGTTCCGCGCAAGCAAGCACTTTGCGTCGGAGTTCTTTAATGTGTATGGTAAGAACACATGTAACCACTGCATGCATCTGTGCACTCCCGATTGGTTTTGCCATCCAAAACCCGCCTTTAAATTTGCTATGCAAAGGTAGCCTACATTATGAATTCGGCGTCATGCGAGCATGAATGGGGAGACAGGGATTTAAAAACCCACCTGCGTAATGTCACTGAAGTAGCATTGAAGTAGTATAATTTTCAGTTTATCATCACCTTGTGCCATGTCGAGCAGTTTGTGTAGGCCCTACTGGTGTTTGACAGTTAAATAGTAGTTCAAAGTCTTTCTAAATCGATAGACTACGTTGCCGACAGTCTAATAACAGCGAATTAATCAGCTGCCGAGTGAACGCGACTACTTTCAAAACAAGCCTGCCAGCGCGATGGAAAACAAACAAAAACACGGTCTTACTGCTAATCAAGTTATTCAGTTCAGCTGTATGTCGTTCCTTAATCGTGTGAAGTATTTAGCAGTAGTCTTACCTGACATTTAACAAGACACGGGGAAAGAATCCTCTGCCTGAAAAGTTTTAACGCCATTGTCGCGCGAGGGCATCCCCTTTGTCCTTGAAGATGCTCTCAAAGGTGTTGTGCTATATAAACTATTTTGACCGAAAAATCGAGCAGAGCGAAGTGATAAGCTTTTTTATTTGGTTCGTCATTACAATGTAAATGTTAGCCGTGTTCCAAATGCAGGAATGTGCTCATAGCTGTGACAGAAAGGCTAGGTCCTTAAAGCTATGTAAAGACTGTCCTTGAAGATCTATATAAGACTACCAAAGAAGTAATTTGTCAAAACTACACTGACAACCAGTGTTTCTGGCCTTTTCAAGATGTGGAAGGGAATCTATATAATGATTGTTGTTTAAATAGCATTTAATAGGCTTTTGATTGTGTGTAATAATAATAATAATAATGATGATGATAATAATAATAATATCCCAATAATAATAATAGTAGTCTAAAATATTTAAAGCACCTTTCAATAAAAGATACCCAAGGACAATGCTTAATAACAATAATTATAATGATAATAAGGATTATTATTATTTATTTATTTTTTTTACCCTGTACCGTACCGAAAATGTACCGTACCGTGGGGTCTGTACCGAGGTACGTACCGAACCGTGACTTTTCTGTACCGACCCAGGCCTAGTTAGGGCCTATAATATATTAACGTATTAAGCGGGCTGTTGTAAGTTTCTATCGTCTTCCAAGTGAACATTTTCGGCCAACCCAACCTCACAGCCCATCCTACGCTGTGCATTTGGTGTTATTGGAGTTTCCCAATGTGCTTTCACTGTTATGGGTCTCTCCACGCGGAGTTGGGCGAGAAGAGTGGGCTACTCAAAATAACATTGCCTACCTGTTGTGTAGGCCTATGTATGGGCTCTATTTGAAAACAATTGCCGAGCACACAAATAATGTGGGAAAGAAAGCAAATAGAGTGTACGATCTAAAAAGCAATCTATCACCCCACTTGAATGTTTTTTTTTGTTAGGCCTTCAGTGTTGTTCCTAACTTATAACCAGGGGTGGTCAACCTCTCACACGCACACACACAACTTTTGGGATGAGTAAGATTGGTGGGCGCGCGCGCGCGCGCACACACACACACACACACACACACACACACACACACGTGGCGTTTATTAGGCCTATATGTCTACTACGACTGTACAGACTTTTGCGCACAGCTGCACTTGCCCGACCACAAAGAGGAAGAGAAACCAGAACGGTATTTACTGGATGGAGGAGTAGCCTATGATAACGTGCGCTATTTTAACGATAAAATGCTTTCTTCGTTGAGGTTGGCTTTAACCACATCAAACCAAAGTGCTAGTGGGTTAACTACACCGCATTCCACATTCCATGTTACGCAAATGACATTTTTCGCTGTTTCCCCAAATAATCAATAGGCCTATAAATGACAGTCATCATAATTTTCAAGTCATCAGCCTTTAGAGTACAATTTAAACGTTTTTAAAAGCTTTATTGTCTAACATGTTGCGATGATAGAAAATTGCCTTTGATTGAGGCCTGTGTGTGTGTCGGTGGATTAATTAACGGGCCTACCGGACCCAGGCCCAGGGGCAGAGGCCCCAAGAGGCCAGGCCAACTTGGCCTCACGGACACGACCCAAATCAGACTTCAAAACCACATTTGCAATACTAATCTTTCCAAGTTGCTTCACGTGCCAGCCAGTATAGTGTACAATGTCCTAGTATAGTCCCTAGGCCAAGCCAGGTTCGGGGGCCCAAGGGGCCCAAAAAGCCAAGGCCCCAAGAGGCCATGCCAACTTGGCCCCATGGCCTCGACCCACAGTGGGCCAGAGGCCCCAAGGGGCCACGCCAACAGGGCCCCTCAGCCACGACCCAAACCGGTCTTCAAAACCGCCTTCGCAATAATCGCAGTGTCCTATTACAGTACCTGCTAGCTGTGAGCACTGTATGTAGTTTTCTTAGCATGTCTGAGTAGCAGGGTCAAGGTGCGTTTTTTGGGGGGGTATAAGGGGCCAAGACAGTGTCTGGCCCATGGGGCCATAATTTCTTAATCTGCCCCTGTGTGTGTGTGTGTGTGTGTGTGTGTGTGTGTGTGTGTGTGTGTGTGTGTGTGTGTGTGTGTGTGTGTGTGTGTGTGCGTGCGTGCGTGGCATGCGTGTGTGTTTGTGTGTGTGTTCTGTGTGTGTATTGCAGGAATGGCTTCCTATGATGATCTCCGTCTGTATGTCCCTCTCTTATGTCGCTGAATAGCTGGATTTCCGTGGGGACAAAATTATTTTAAATACCTCTGTAGCCTACCTGTCCTGCAGTAGATGGCCCACAGTCTTTAGCTCAGGGGTGAGGAACGTTTCATTCGAAGGGCCACTTAAGATTATAAGTCCTCCAAGGGCTGTACTATGAACACAAAGCTAATTTTCCCCCTACGTATTTTGGCCTATTTTGAAGCCACCCACCTTTAAAAACAGAAACCCACTTTCGCTAGGTCTCCTGAAAATATAGCATTTAAATCGTGGGACGGATAAGATGGCCTCACAGGCCATGAATGGCCCCCGGGCCATACTGTAGGTTCCCAACCCATGCTTTAGCTCAGTGGTTCTTAAGCAGGGGGTGCACAGATTTTTTGGAAGGATGCGACCAAAATTCTGCTTGTGAACATTACAATTAGGCCAAATCAAAACCAAATTAAAACATGTTTTGGTCCCAATGTCAAATGATTAAGGTGTTGATTAATGTCTCAAGCAAGAGTCATTGTAATAAATCAGTTTTTAGTGTGTATACACGTGTAGACGTTTGGGATGGGGGCGCGCAGCTTGTCTTGGGCACAGGTAAGGGGGTGCATTAAGAAGAAAAGGTTAACAACCACTGCTTTAGCTGATCAGGCTCCTTTGACTGGCAATGATGGAGTGCATGGCATGGGATGGCTGTCGTTGTCCAGTATAGAGGGCAGTCTTCTCTACTCAAAGTCCTCTTCTTGGCTGTAGTAGTGAGAGACTTCAGGTCCGTCCATGCCCAATACAGACCCTGCTTTCCTCACCAATATTTGCAGACGTCCAGCCAGCGTCTCTCTTCCTGATGCTGCAACCCTAACCAGGCCCTAACTGGAGCAGTGTTCAGTACAATGTGGTGACCTCATCTACACAGCGCAGGTGAGGCGCTGTTTTCATTGAGCCGGTTTACATTACCAAAATAATCAGGTTGTTGGAATAAACTGGTTATTGGAGTAAACTGTTTATTGTTAACATGCAGTCTGTCGGTTGCATGTGTTCCACTTAAGTGTGTGACACTAACCAGAAATTCAAGGCTTGTGATTGGCTGCTTATCATTCTAGAATGTCAGTAACCCGATAATAACCTGTGCAAGGTAGCCTGGGAACTCCCATACTGCCTTTAGTTCTACACAATCGTTTGGATCTGAAAGACTCTCATCTCACTTGTGATTAGGTCTAGTGTTAACCAGGCAATGCGCAAGGTATATACATGTGCGAATCGGATTTCTCATAAACCGACAACTGCAATAAACCGATTACTATTATAAACTGTTTATTCAGTTCATATGAGCACTTGAATAAACCGGTTACTCCAAAGACCTGATCATAAATGGTTTATTGATGTGCACATATTAACGGGTTCACTGTCAATCATGTGACATCATGACTTCTATCAGAACTGGTCAGTGTTATTTTTTATTCATTAAATGTTTTTTTCAAAATAAAATGCCAAAACAAGATGATGTTGATGAGGATGAAGATGATAATGATGGTGGTGGTGATGATGATGAAGATGATGATGATGGTGGTGGTGATGGTGGTGGTGATAGTGGTGGTGATGATGAAGAGGGTGGTGATGATGATGATGATGATGATGATGATGATGATGATGATGATGATGATGCTGATGATGAATTATTACATTCAAGGACATGACGAGTGGCCAACTTGTATAAATGTCACTTGTTATGACCATGTGTCCTCTTACGACTATACCTGATATGTAGCCTCTTACTGCACTTTCAGGAGCATATGAAGGAAGGGCCCCCACCCCATTGGTACACACCCAACCAGGACACTCCAGAGAGCTGGCCCCATAGACAACCATATGCAACTCTTACCAGACAGCACTTGACATGGAGGGACTATGTAAGTACTTGCTATAGGCACACTCACAGTATAAAAACAGAGCTAGCTGGGATATCGTCCAGCCAGCCATATTTCTGAGAAGCACTCATTCTCACCTGTGATAAAGTGACAAGAGACCACTCTGCTGCAGTTTAATAGAAGGCAAGGTTTAAAGCTACAGAATGATTGTGTCCAGCTGAAACTGGAGAAACTATATATATAGAAACTAAAACAAACAAAAAAAGGAGCTCAACGGTGAGTATGGTTGGATTTGTTTATTGTAAATATGATAATGCTGTTAAGTGTGATGTTTGTTTGTTTTTTTATTGTAGAAATGATAGTGTAGTTAAGTGTGTGTAGCCATGCGTGCTGGGATATCGTCCAATCAGCCATTTTACTTCATTGAGTACAAGAAGTCATTCCACAAGAATTCCAAGACCTGAGATCACAGAGATGAAAGAAAGTCAAAGCTTTTTATTTGCTATTTGTGCAAATTATTTATATGTGGAAGTCGTGCAGGCCCTCTGAGTCAATAAATAATTAGTTAAACATGCAGGCATTATGGAGATATTAAAATACATTAAAGTACAATATAGAATGCATTATGAAGATATTAAAATACATTAAAGTGCAATATGATGCAAGATGCTCTTTGTTTTTCCATCAGTCTGTGACTAGAAGGAAGTAAGTTATTAAAAATAAAACATTCTATACTTTCTACCACAGCCTTCAACTTACACTATCCACACCTTGATATTTGTTCATCACACACACTGCACTAAAGCCAACCCCCCCCCCCCCCTCTCCATCATCTCAGCAAACATCATCTCAGCTCCCAACTTCTCAGCAAAGCTCACGAATGAATGTACAGCACATCCATCCCAAGATTTCCTCCGAACCTTATTCTACTCTACTCTATTCTACACCATTCTACACTGGCCTGCTGTCCCTATGTATGTGTATCCCCAGGGGCGCCGCCAGGAATTTTGGGCCCTATGAAAGATTATAATTTTGGGCCTACCCCCCCCCCCCCCCCCTCATTTTTCCATATTTCACTAAGACAAATTTCAATATCATTTTCACCAACACTTAATTAACATGGTGCAGATAGCTTACTCAACATTTTCCTTTTCCTTTCTTTATGCCTACTCCTTGGTATTTGCCGCCTGGGTCCGCGACGCAATTCCATAGGGTTACACTCACAGAGCTTATTGGTAGTCGGCGTCAGTCAGGTAACCATAGGATGTGCAATGCGCAGATCATCCAAACTGCTTTAGTGACGAGCTGGCAATATCTGACCTGCAGCTGTCTCCTCAAATCGCTGTTCATTTTCTGCATCCAAGTTTTCTGTCGGACTGAAACCGAACGTGACCAGATTGACGAGTTTACTTTGAAATGGTGCGCTGTCTATCAGCACCACGCTGACATTAGTCTAATTTAGACGTCCGATAATAAGCATTCATTTCCTGCAAAGGGTAAAACTCTTAGTGATATTATGAGAACAAAACTGTCTCTTGTCCTAGCCATTAGGCTTCTCCGTGTTGTTGCATTGTTGTGTGAGGGATAATTGTGAAATAGGCACCGCTTGTAAAAAGCACCGCTCTCCTGCGCAAACATGATACTTCAATGGATGATGGCAGCATCCAAAACGTAGGCTAGCCTACAGGTTGTTTGTCAAATCTGCGTTCATTTCCCGCACATTAGTTTCAACTGATGCTGTCGGGTGACCAGAGAGAACCAAAACTTTACTGATGAGAGGGTCAAAACCGAACACAAACAAAAGCAGGGCAACGAGTCGCTGTTTGTAACCACTCGCGCTGTCGGTCCGCACCTCGCTGACATTGACAGTTGATAGACGTGCAACAATCATCACGAAACGCGGATACATTTTAATGGTTCTAACGCCAAATTACGCACGTTAAGTAGGCCTATGCGGAGCCCTTAAGACCTCAGTCGCTCTGTAGGCCTACACCTGCTGCCAGGATTTTTCGGATGCCTCACGCGTTACCAGATTGCACCGCACCATTTCGCAAGAGCTCAGGGGGAAGGGTAAATTACAATATAATAAAGGACTGACGAAAACGTTATGAAAATCGACAGTTGTGGGTTTAATACGTTTATCCAATTACAATTTCTTCGTAATTAGACATTTCTGGGGAAAAAAGAGAATCAATATTTTTTAATTGCCATCCGCGGGCCATTTGGGCCGTGCTGCGTTGGTCTGGGCCGTTAGAATCAGTACCACGTTTCCCCCCCTGTCGGCGCCCATGTGTATCCCTATAAGATACACAGCGCATTTCTTTTCTGGATCTGTTGGTCCTGCTGGTGTCAAGTGTGGCATATTTCCACACCATCATACCGTATTTCACTTTCCAGTCTGAATGCCACAGCTATTCACCTAGCCTGGCACGCCAGACAATAACATGAAAAGCATAGTCTGGCACCTGCACCGTAAAGCTGGGGAACCCACTGTTCGCATTCAAACCATAGACATGTACGTTTCAATCTGTTTAACTGCACTATAATGACCAAATTCAGTCAATGTGTGAAGCCCTATAGTAGGCCTATAACGACTGTCTACCCAGGTAAAAAAAAAAAAATCACACAGATTGTGATTACAGGATGGGTTTTGCATCCTTTTGGGTCATCTCCAACAGTGCAGTGCTAGACCAACTTGGAGGGCAAATGGCAACCTCAATGCAATAGGTAATCCTGTCTTGTCACCTGCAAAATGCCTGATAATTGAATTCACTCACAACTCATGATGAGTCAGTGGCTTATAGAAGTACTACATGCATGGGCTTAATTTACCACGTTTGAGGTAAACCTAGTTTGGCCCCTAGCCTGGGAAATCCCATCCCCCAGCATGGATTCTATGCCTCAGATATGGTCCCCGATAGTGGGCTCCAATCAGAGAGCAGGGAGGCGTGGAAAGGCAATGACTGCAGTTTGTTTGAATAGATAACTGACATGATTGGCTATGGGCTACATATGCCAAATGGTAGACATGTCTCCAGACTTTATGTCACATGTGATTATGTGATTAGGTTTGGTGGTAACTGGGAAACTTGTCCCCACCCCCTTATAAATATAATGCAAAAATAGCATACCTGGATAATTAGTAGTGGTGTCAACAATAATCGATTTGGCAATGCATCGCAATGCGGGGGCAGGGCAATTCAATTCAGTGCGGCAAGTGTCATAATCGATGCGGCATATTTTTGCAAGTTTCAATTACTTATGTGGATATTTCCGGAGCAAATGAATGTTAAATTACTGTAAATGAAAGCACTTCAAAGCATTGAAAACTGTAAGACTGATACAGAAAACAGCCAATAAAATGCTGTTCAGTATCTGACTGCTTGTATTGCCTCATCATGACTGATGAAAAATTTCCTTTGCTCTCAGTAGAAATGTAATGCATTGCAATGCATCGTAGAATCGAATCGAATCAAATCGAATCGCTACCTCCCGAATCGTAATCGAATCAAATCGAATCGTGAGGGCAGTGCCAATGCACACCATTAATAATTAGCCATATTAATGTCCCTACCACTTTCCAAGCCAAACCTACGCCTTTGACTACATGTCCCTGGGCTGTAGCCTCTGAGACCAGGAAGACAAACACTGTGGAAAATGACAAATCAATATCCACTTCAAAACCCAGTCTATCCACTGTACATCAGTGTGTAAGAGAAATCTGATGCATTCAAAGCTTTATGTCAAAGTAACTGAATTCAAATTCCCTTGAAATATACAGAGCACACAGCTTGTGTGAGCCTAGCAGACCGAAAATGATTTACTTTAACATTCATTATTGCATTTAGTCATCATGGTTGTCGCATCATTGCCATCTTCTTTCCTGAGGAGAGGAGATGAGTCATGTGGCGTTGGCTCGTGGGCAGAGGTGGGAAAGGACAAATGTCTACAGAATATTCTAGAACATTCAAATGACATTCAGATCTCCCGGTTTAATATTTTACAAACATATGCAAGATAGGGAGAGACATTGAGCCGGTGTAGTGATGACTATGATTATTTTAATATTTCTATCTTATTTTCCTTAGTCAACAGTTTCACATTAAATAATATTTGTTATATGATTTCCAAGACTAGCTGTACTTAAGGGTAGAAAGGGGGAAAACAGCCCTTGTGATGTTGGAAACAAAAAGGACAACAGTGACACCTTCTGGCCACTTTATACACTAACGTATCAGTCAAATCACTACTCTCTATCAATGAGTCAAATCGAAGCATATAGGCCAAGTAAAGATTTATCTAACACATTGTGTACGTTCAATGTTTGAATTATGTTGAATACCTCTATGCTTTTCTGTCCGAATTGTAGTGAGGTTATGTTCAGAGATGTCTGAAATCTCAATCTTTACTCTGTGTGGTGCAAGACACTGATGGCTTAGTCATATGCACTCAGTTTTTTAGAAAATCCTTTGCACATTATGAGGACAATAGCACACAAAACGATAGAAATAGATAATAGAGCAACTAGGCAACATTGTATTTTGGAGGAATAAGTGAGTCATGAACATTATTATTTTCTCTCTCTCTCTCTCTCTCTCTCTCTCTCTCTCTCTCTCTCTCTCTCTCTCTCTCTCTCTCTCTCTCTCTCTCTCTCTCGCTCTCGCTCTCTCTCGTTTCTCCTTCTCGTGTAAAAATGTTTTCTCTTGTCACCAATCTCTGTCAGTTCGCTCTCTGTTTGTGCATGCTCTCCTCATCTCACTACTCTCCTTTGTCATACCTCTAGTCAAACACAGTAATAGGCGGCTGACTAACATCCTTCTTATGTAATTTACCATCTTCCCATCAGCAGTCTCATTCTCAGTGACCTCTCTCTCTCTCTCTCTCTCTCTCTCTCTCTCTCTCTCTCTCTCTCTCTCTCTCTCTCTCTCTCTCTCTCTCTCTCTCTCTCTCTCTCTCTGTGTGTGTGTGTGTGTGTGTGTGTGTGTGTGTGTGTGTGTGTGTCTCTCTCTCTCTCTCTCTCTCTCTCTCTCTCTCTCTCTCTCTCTCTCTCTCTCTCTCTCTCTCTCTCTCTCTCTCTCTCTCTCTCTCTCTCTCTCTCCTCATCCTCCTTACCTTTCTCTCTGCTCATTTTTTTTCTCCCACCTGCATCATTGACATCTCGGTAGCATTAGAAAAACTCCCATCTTGAGTACAAAGTAATCTTACCCATCCGAACATAACACAGTGAGGCTATACTGCTATAGTGTAGATGTTGCATCTGCAAGTCCATTTATACTCTATTTACCAAACATTAGATGTGCATATCAGGATCCCATCACAGATTTTTTACTGCGAAATAGACTTGGATAGTCCCGTTGTCTGTCCACAGGCGTAGTAGCAGTAACAGGGGCTCTGCTAAATGGCTTATAGCAGGAGTTTACCACCATGTGAGAGATGCAGCATGGCATTAAATGGCACCATTAGTAGAAATGGTGTTTATATAGCGGCACTGGCTCATGAAGTCTGCCTGCCCTCTGAGAAATATACATGTCATTTCACTAATCAGCAATGCTGTGTGTGTGTGTGTGTGTGGGTGTGTGTGCGTGCGTGTGTGTGCACGTGTGCATGTGTAGTGTGCTTGAGAGTGTGTGTCTGTGTTCAGTTGTGAATTTGTGTGCGTGCGTGCACGTGCGTGTGTGTGTGCATGTGCATGCATGCTTGTATGTGCGTATATGTGTGTGTGCGTGTGTGTACGTGTGTGTGCGTGCGTGCGTGTGTGTGCGCGTGTGTGTGTGCGTGTGTGTGTGTGTGTGTGTGTGTGTGTGTGTGTGTGTGTGTGTGTGTGTGTGTGTGTGTGTGTGTGTGTGTGTGTGTGTGTGCCTGTACGCATGTGGAGAAGTGAAGACGCCTGCTGCTTCATCAGCGATGTATTGATTCCATTGTGGAAATCTATTTGCATGTAATGAGCAGAGAAGCACCAGCGGAGGGGGAGGAGGGAGAGGGAAGAGGGAGGAGGGGGGAGGGGGGTAGGGTGCTGCTGCCAAATAGCTGCTCCCCTCCACCTCACCCCTCCCGACACGCCATCTGAAAAATTAACTGGAAAATGATTTTAGATAAAATCTTTGAAACTGAATGGGGGAAAGTTAATGGTGGGAGTGCATTTTCTCCCCCCTAGTGCCTTTCGGTGATTTAAACAAATAATTGAAATTCTGATGAAGCTCTCGCTCTTTTCTCTCTTTTTCTCTGCTTGGGGTGGTGAGGACACTTTTGAAAGGGCATCTGGATGGATGGATGGATGGATGGATGGATGGATGGATGGATGGATGGATGGATGGATGGATGGATGGACGGATGGATGGATGGATGGATGGATGGATGGATGGATGGTGTTTTAGGGAAGATTGAAGTAAATGCATTTATGACCTCTATGGAAAGGAATAGATTTGGAAGCGTGCAGTGACATGGTAAACCTAAATAAATAAATAAACAAACAAACAAACAAGCTGATGATGATGAAAAATAGTTATAGATTATAATATATAGCAATAATAGATAATAAAACATAATGCGTACAACATAAGCAATCAAGCTTAAGCTAATTAACAAATAATACAAAATTAGGAGCAACACAATTCATAAGGAAAATAAATGATCTTGAACCGCATTTAAAGGTCTATATGCAGAGCGCACTGCTCTGTCCCGTATCCATATGATTGGTGCCTTTATAACAGAGGGGAAACTATTCAGCCATTCTTCCTGTCTTCTCTTGCTGGAATTTTAGCTTGGAACAAGCAGGGATTTTAGTGAAACTCATTCATTGGCTGATCTGAACTGAGCCGAGCTTAGCTCTGAAGACAATATGCTTGAGCCCTGGCACTCCCGTCAACCCCTCTCCCCCTGCACCACCATCCCCACCTTCACTCTCTCCTTAACCAAAACAGCACCCTCGTCTCTGCCTGGGCTGGCCTGGGCTGAAAAATTGAGGCGGGCATTTTTCAGCCAAGTCTGGTCCACCAGTTATTGAGAGAGACAAGGAAGACATTTTTAGTCATGTATTACGAGTTATTTTGACCAGATAACCAAATAACCAAAGTAAATATTTAAATGGTCAGTTGTAGTGCCATGAGGACTGATAGCGCTATTGAGGCCAAAATGGCCAGACCAGGCCAGAATGATCAACAGTCCCCCGGGCAAGTGCCCCGTACGCCTTATCGCCAATCCAACCATGGTCTCTGCCACCCACCTCAACAACCTCCCCACCCATCCCTCTCTTATGCCCCCCTGCATTCCATCTCAATCCCGGCCTGCCAGTCTGACTGACACAGATAAAAAAAATGATTTGCCTTTGAAAGGAGGGGGTTAGTGCAAAGAGAACAATCCTGCTAATTGCCTCTTAATGGAGGAAGAGGGGTGTTTTTTATTTTTTTGTTTTGCTGTTTTTTGTGGAGTGCGGGGTCCATTTTGATTGACCTGTCCAGCTCGCCCAGCGGCTTCTGTCTACTGCGGTGAGTGGAGGGATGGACAGGAGCAGCCAAGTGTTCCTAATGAAGAGTAATGCACTAGACTGACACACACTGGCCTGTAAACCCCCCTCACTAGCCTACCCACACACACACACACACACACACACACACACACACACACACACACACACACACACACACACACACACACACAAACACGCACGCACACACACACACACACACACACACACACACACACACACACACACACACACACACACACACACACACACACACAAACAAGCACACACACACACGCACACACATGCACGCACGCATGCAGGCAGAAACGCACACGCGTGCAGACACACACACACACACACACGTACGCACGCAGGCACGCACACACACACACACACACACACACACACACACACACACACACACACACACACACACACACAAAGCAGCACTCAGCATGGGCATGCAAGGCCAGGAAAGGCAGGGCCACACTGTGCTGCCCCAGGCCATGTGTGTGCTTTCAAGCTGCCATTAACAGCTCCGCCATTATCTTCAGGACCCCACACACACTCAGACTCTCTCTTTCTTACACACACACACACGCACACGCGCACACGCACACGCACACGCACACAACACAAACACGCACACACACACAAACATAGGCTCAAAGGCACGCACGCAGACACACAAACACACAAACACACACACAAACTCTCTATCTCTCTCTCACACACACACACACACACATACTACACACACACACCCACCCCCAACACACACATACAAACACAGAGCCGTCACAACAAAGCACTCTAACACACACACACACACTCTTACTCCGTTGTGGCTTTTCAAGACCCCCCATCCTTTCGACGTATAGACAGCACAAGCTGCTAGTGTGAACCTTTGCACCACTAAGGCAAGGCGTCGAGGTAGGTCGAGGTCCGTAGCCAAGGACGGATTTACTGCACGGGCCTACCGGGCCGAGGCCCAGGGGCCCAAGAGTCAGGAGGGCCCTAAAGCCCAAGCCTCTATATTTCCATTCTTGTAGTGCATTAAAATTGCACTTTTAACAACTGTATTTTCACATTTTCTTTGGGGACACACCCCTGAGCCCTCAACAATATGAGGTCTAGAACATTTGGCCTAATACCCTGTTTTTTATTTTTGTAAACTAACAATGGTCATGGAGGTGGGGGGAACTTTTCTGTTGTATGGCCCAGGGGCCTGAAGTCCTAATCCGTCCCTGTCCACAGCCACCCAGAGGTACTTGAGCTTGACAGGCTGTGAAGTGCATTTAGAGAAGGCAAAGGAGAGGAAAAGCAGTTAGGCAGCACTCTGTGTGTGTGTGTGTGTGTGTGTGTGTGTGTGTGTGTGTGTGTGTGTGTGTGTGTGTGTGTGTGTGTGTGTGTGTGTGTGTGTGTGTGTGTGTGTGTGTGTGTGTGTGTGTGTGTGTGTGTGTGTGTTCTATTCATTACACCAATGATAATGCCCAGGTCTTAGTGTCATAGTCCTGTGGATGAAGCCTTTATTGGCAACACAATCAATAATGGAACCGGTGATCAAGAATGAAAGAAAAATGTTTTTTTATTTCTTTCTTTTTTTTTCTAACAATTGAACCTCATAAATCATTAGGCATACAGCATGGTGACCAGTGGGAAACATGAACTCTAAAACTCTGTTTCCTCCAGTCTGTCTTACAAGCCATGGCTGCACAATACAGTCTTGCCGTGCTTTTAAAAATACGTTTCCTGATTTAACAGAGTGATTATTTTTGTCCCGATTGTGTTTTAAGACATATCATCCATCATCAGCAAAAACAACCTGCATGTACAAAAGGTAGCACCCCCATCCACACACACACACACACACAGACACACACACACACACACACACACACACTCCCTCCTTACCCCATCACAAATCACTTCCTCTAAAACAAAACTCCATCACAGACTACAGTCCACCATTTGAAAGCGGTCACATTTTTACACAGTGAATGTGTCTCGCCTGAGAGACATATTTAAAAGGGGTCTGAGTGAACGTGTTTGCCTGAGAAACATATTTAGTGGTTTCTTCAGGCTATCCATTCAGCCATCACAGGCGTGTCAGACAGGGCAGCTATAGCTAGCTTGCAAGCAGACACCCGGCCTCTGGATCCAGATCGGCTGACATATTAGTTTGGCACGCCATCTCTCCACAGCACGCCTCCCCCATATCTTCCCTGCATGACCACCCCATCATGCCTCTGAACACCACATACCACATACAGACTACGTCTCCACAGCACGCCTGCACCCAGGGAGGGATTATGACTCCATGGACCCCTGGGTCAGACAACAAGAAACCCCCCACCCCATCCTTCAATAGGTGTTGCTAGTTTACAAAACGATTCAGGGTTTTGGGGCAGGTTTGAAGGTCAATGTTGTCCAGGGGTGTGGGGTTTGTCCCCCGAGAAAATGTGAAAAAAAAAAATTGTATTTAAAGCAGTTGTTAAAATTGTGATCTTCATGCAATATGAGAATAACAATTGAGAGGCCAGAGCTTCAGGGCCCCCTTGCCTCTTGGGGCCCCGGGCCTGGGCCCACTAGGCTCGTGCAGTAATCTGTCCCTGCCTGCACCCCCCATACTGTTTACTCATATCCTCCCTGTCTGCCCACCCCATCTCTCTTCTGATCACCACACATCACGCACACCCTTGGAAAAGGGTTGAGCAATAGTGCTGCACGCTATCTTCATCCAATCCCCCCCCCCCCCCCCCGCCCCCCCTCCACACACACACACACACACACACCCACACACACACACACACACACACACACACACCCTTACCATTCCTTTGCCGAGGCAATTCTAGGGTCAGCTGGGGTCCCAAGCAAAAATGGAAAAAATGAACATTTGAAACAAAATTGCCTCAACTGTAGTAAAGTCTGAGCAGTTATATATATGTCGCCTAGGGGCTTGGGGGCCTCAAGCGACTGCCTGCCTAGCCTGGTGGCAAGATATGACTCTGTTCCTCCGTTTCACCCCCATCTCAATACTCATATCTACTCTGCCTTGTCTTCCAGTCATCCATCCACACTCCCCACCAGTGTTACGCAAACACATGCAGCCAAGCATTGGCACAAGACTGTTGTTACATCTGTCCGTTGTCCGTGCCACCAAATCCTGGTCCTGCTCCCCAGCCCTAAACAGACAGCTGCTCCTCTCAGCTCAGTTCCAATTTGCTCTATTCCGCTCTACCCTTGTCAACTCTGCTCCATCTACTCCGTTCCTCATACTATTGTCAACTCTTCTCAATCTACTTTGCTCTTCATGCCCTGCTTCACTGTACTCTAGCCTGCTCAAATCTACAGTGCTGTACTCTACTATGCTGTCCTACAAAGGAAAAGCGCAGTAACCTAGCCTAGCGCAGCCAGACCCGTACAGCAAAAAGCTGTACCAGGGTCTAGGAGGGCTGGGCAGCAGTGTGGGCGGGATAAACGGTTGCTTCAGCACTCAACGTCACGCAATTGGATGGCAAACAACCAATCCCCACACACTTCTGTGTAACGTCACAGCTGTCTTTCACAACGTACACGCCCCTTTGTAGGTGAAGCGGCAACTTCGAGCCGTCGTAGCAGTGAATGCGTGTGATGACCACAGCCACAAACAAGTTTCCTATTAAATCGTGTTTTCACTTATACAGTTCAAAAATGCATCGTTTTCAACCACATGGCCCTCCTTGATCAATCAGCGAAATGTCGAGCAATTTGGGGCTTGTTAAATGGTTATATTTATGATTGTTGTCAACATGGCATGTTCGGTGTTAGCTAGCTGTATACCCATAACTAATACATGGCTAGCCGCTAGCTCGGTAGACTAGGTGTCATTCCCATCTATTTAGTAAGCGATTTACAGACTTTCAAAGCTCCCAAATGTCTCGTTTTTAATGACATGGATCTTATTAGAATTTGGGGCAGGCATATAATACAAGGCTGGATACCTAGCTCTGCTATTGACGACCGGTTAGCTAGCCACTAGCGAGGGCCTCTGTAGGTGAAGCGGCAACTTCCAGCCGTCGTAGCAGTGAATTCGTGTGATGACCACAGCCACAAAAAAGTTTCCTAATAAATCGTGTTTTCACTTATACAGTTAAAAAATGCCTCGTTTTCAACCACATGGCCCTCCTTGATCAATCAGCGAAATGTCGAGCAATTTGGGGCTTGTTAAATGGTTATATTTATGATTGTTGTCAACAGGGCATGTTCGGCGTTAGCTAGCTAGCTGTATACCCATAACTTTCCCTGATTGTCGCTCCCAACGCAGGACGCTCCCCGGTCAGCTCGCTCCCACTAGCCAGACTATCGATCCCACCGCCATATAAGGGAGCTAGTTATCTTTTTGATGTTAGTTTTTTGTTTCTAACCTTAGTTTTTTGTTTCTAACCCTAACCCTAACCTGGATACCTAGCTCTGTGTTGTTGACGACAGGTCAGCTAGCCACTAGCTTGGTAGACTCGGTGTCATTCCCATCTATTTAGTAAGCTACTCAAAGACTTTCAAAGCTCCCAAATGTCTCGTTTTTAATGGCATGTGTCTTATTACAAATTGGGGCAGCAATTTCATTCTACACCTACAGTAGTGGTCTGATAATAGCGTGTGACTATCTGGTTCTGTAAAATGCTCAACTTAGCTTACCGAGCTAGTTTAAAACATCGAATGATCAAATGGTAATGTGTTGAGATCTATTTGTGTCCGATAAGTTCATGGTGTATTATTACATCAATCCATGTCAGCCACGAAATGTATTATCATCCAGGCTTTTTAAATTAAGTAAACACTTTCGTGCTGTACGTAGCACGGGCGGACACCATGCTTCTTCTTAGAAAGTTTCCTGTTTACTAGGTAGCCCGGCCTCCCTCGCGATTTGATTGGCCCTGTCATCGGATAACTTTCAGCCTCCCAAAACGACCGGGGTCCGCTAGACTGCCCCCGGGAGCAAATTCAATTTGCGGTCGCTAGGGGCGTCTAGATTTCTAGGCTAGCAGTAACCACTTATTTTGTTAAAATTAAGTCTATACTGAAAATGGTCTTCTCAAAAGCTGCTTTTTCTGAAAAAATCAGACTGTCAATGAGGGGTAGAGGTGAAATGTTTGTGGGTCTTTGGGGACCATTCCTTGAGTATGTCAACAAGCCTGATATCTTGCTGTGTAGGTTTTTTGTTGTTGTTGTTTGTCTTTGAATGTTTGTTTTTGTTTTTTTGTGTGTGGGGGTTGTTTGCTCATCAAAAAAAAGAAACTGTGGACTTCCGGTTTTGGCATGAAGGAGTAGGCTGCGTGTGTGAAGAGCTCCGAGCGAATTTGCAATTTATGTGACCAAATGTAATACCTTTACCGTACATTACAGTGTTATGCTACCTTGAACAGCGAATGGCTACCTCCAAACAAAAAAAACCTTCTTTGATGACCACGCGAAACACCTTGGCTAGTAAGCTATCCACCATGGCATCAGAAGCTAGCCCTCCCAACAGCGACGGAATAACCATGACTCAGCTAGTACAAGAGCTGGCCAAGCAGCGAGAAAGTTTAAAAGAAGATATTTCTACCCTCATTCAAGAATCACTGGTGCCGTTACAGACTACAGTGAATGCTTTGACAGAGAGTGTGAACTCTGTGCAACAACGACTGACGGCGGCAGAATCACTTGCAGGTGATAATTTTGACAAGATCTGTGCCGCCGAATCAGCTGTGGAAGCTTTGGCAGGCCAAAATGCGGCACTGTTGGACCGAATCGAAGATTTAGAAAACAGATCACGCCGCAATAACTTGAGGATTTTAAATGTTCCAGAGGGCAGCGAGGGTGTGGGGAATACAGTTAACTTTATGGCGAACTTGTTCATGGAGATCACCGGCGACGGCGACCATGCCCTGTTCGACTCGCCTCCAGTGCTGGAGCGCGCGCACAGAGTGGGCAAGATATCCGACAACGAGGACCACCCCCCGCCGCGACCCTTTCTGGTATGTTTCCAAAGCCACCAGGAGAAGGAGCGATTACTTCAATGGGCAAGTCAGAACACTATCACCTATCAGGGCGTTACACTAAGAATGTACCAAGACTACAGTGCTGCTCTGTCACGAAAACGCGCAGACTTCAAAGGCGTTAAACAAGCATTCTACAATAAGGGTATCAAATTCCGCCTGCGTTATCCAGCTGTACTACGAGTCTTCCACGAGGGAAATACGTTCAATTTCAAAACACCGAAGGAGGCACGGGCCTATTACGATCGACAGGTGGTTGGTGAGGAAGACTGATGTGATATGGACAGTTCACGCGCTTGATAGAGGGAGACGCTTTTCAGCTTGGAGGACGTTTTGAAATATCATTGAACTGGAACTGTAACCATCGTGTTTTGGTCAAACTACTTGGCCACGCTGAAGACTATGGGTAACTAACGGACCTTTTATTGTTTTGTTTTCTTCTTTCTTTCTTTCACTTTTCCCTGGTAAGTGCCTTTAGGCTACCTGTTTTCTTTTCAGTTCTTTCACTTCATTTTTGTTGTCTTTCTTTGAGATAATGGTCAACTGATAGCTTACATGTTGGAGGTTGCTTTGCCAATGTTTAGGCTACCGACGATCATGGCCTATTTTTTCCTACTTTAACAGTGAACGTGACGGTATCGTCGGCAGCATATTTATCTGTGTGCTTTTTCAATTGAATGGTTAATTGAATATGGTTTTAATTTACTACCAGTTATCACTGCTAAATGGTCACTGGCTCTTCACAGTTTAGTTTAGAAGAAGAGGGTGTACCGGAAGGTTCAGGAGTCAGAAGAGAGCCTGCAGTCTGCCTATGTTCCAAGGGCGGGCATAGGATTTGTTATGTTTGGGGTTATGGGGGGGGTTATTCCTGGGGAAGCATCATGGTTTTCTCCTATTGAACAGGGATTTTATACTGCTTTTTTATTTTATTTACTACGTTTTTGTTTGATATTGACAGGCGCTTTGGGGAGCACATCCCACTTTTCATTTTTTAAGCATGTCACATAACATTAATAATGTCAGGGCGGATATAGGTGTAATGCCAACACGTTTCATTACCTGGAACGTGAAAGGAATGAATGGGCCTAATAAAAGGGGAAAGATTTTTTCTCATTTAAAGAGGCTAAATGCAGAAATAATATTTTTACAAGAAACACATTTGAAAATGGCAGACCATATCAGGCTTAAGAAGAATTGGATAGGCCAGAGTTTCCATTCTAACTTCAATAATAAATCACGGGGGGCAGCCATCTTGATTCATAAAAAAATATTGTTTACACCATCTCAAACCATCTCAGACCCCCAAGGGCGATTTGTGATCGTATCTGGGTTGCTATTTAGCACTCCAGTAATACTAGCAAGTGTCTATGCCCCGAACTGGGATGATGTTAGCTTTATACATAAACTTACCTCTCTTTTCCCAAACTTAAACAGACATAAGCTTTTAATTTCTGGCGACTTCAACACAGTTATGGACCCATCCCTGGACCGCTCCAGCCCTAGGACTTTGACACGCTCTAAAATGTCTTTAGCTCTTGGTGAGTTTACTGACAGAGCGGGCTGTGTTGACCCTTGGAGGTTCTTTAACCCTAACAAAAAGGAATTTTCCTACTTCTCACATGTCCATCACACATATAGTCTTATCGATTTTTTCCTCATTGATAAGACACTTCTCCCTTTCACAAAGAAAATTGAATATACTGCAATTGTCGAATCTGATCATGCACCAGTGTCCATGGATATCTCCTTCTCACAAAATGTCACACAACCAAGAGTCTGGAGATTAGACAGGTCCCTACTATCAGACAGTCGCTTCTGTGAATTCATTGGCAAAGCAATAGATGAGTTCATATACTTTAACAGATCTGACTCCATATCCCCATCTATGTTATGGGAAACGCTTAAAGCTGTTATAAGAGGGAAGATTATTTCTTATTCTATTTCATGCAGCAAAGAGAGAAAACAAAAAGAAGAAGAACTACTGAAATCGATAAGACACATTGACCAACAATATTCCATCACTCCAACTCCTGAGCTATATAAAGAAAGAGTTGCATTGATAGCCCAATATGATTTATTGTCAACAGAAAGAACAGAAAAACACCAACTTTGGTTAAAGGGACACTATTATGAACATGGAGATAAAGCAGGTCGTCTTCTGGCTTACCAACTTAAATGCCAATCTGCATCTCGTTTAATACCTCAGATACGTACTATATCACAATCCTTGACCATAGACCCAATAGAGATAAATTACACTTTTAGAGATTTCTATTTCAATCTATACACATCTTCTGCCCCACATGATAAAGCAAGCATGATGACTTTCTTAGACAACATTAATTTCCCACAAGTAGATACAGAAGCCAAAGACAGCCTTGAAGAAACCGTTAAGTTACAGGAAGTAGTTGACTCCATTCACCTGGGCCAGACGGCTATACTGTCGAGTTTTATAAAAAGTTCTCTTCTCAACTCGCTCCCTTGCTACTTGAAATGTTTAATCACTCTTTCGATCAGAAACATTTACCACAAACTTTAACAGAGGCTTCCATTTCACTTCTTTTGAAGCCAGGCAAGGACCCAAATGATTGTGGGTCATATCGACCTATATCTTTGCTTAACGTTGATGTTAAAATCTTAGCTAAGCTGATAGCTTCAAGACTAGAGAATGTTACCACCACTATCATCTCAACAGAACAAACTGGTTTCATAAAGGGTCGCCAGTCCTTTACAAATATCCGTACACTTCTAAATGTTATTCACTCCCCTGCATCCAGAGAGACTCCTGAAGTTGTTGTCTCCATGGACTCTGAAAAAGCATTTGATAGAGTGGAATTCACTTATTTATTCACTGTATTAGAGAAATTTGGCTTTGGCTCAAACTTCATATCCTGGATACGCTTATTATACACATCTCCTAAGGCATCAGTAACTACTAACAAAATATCTTCCAAACTATTTTCTCTCTCAAGGGGTACCCGCCAAGGCTGCCCCCTGAGCCCACTTCTATTTGCAATAGCTATAGAGCCTTTATCAATAAAATTTAGGACAACCCCCTACATTTCTGGCATACGCAGGTTTGGAACTGAACATAAAATCTCTTTATATGCTGACGACTTACTTTTGTATATTTCTGATCCAGTATCATGCATTCCTAAGATTGTCAATATCCTTAATGACTTTGGACTTTTCTCTGGTTACAAATTAAACTTCTCTAAGAGCGAATGCTTTCCCATTAACAATTTGGCCCTTCAGTTAACTGACAACGTGTTCCCCTTCCATGTATCAAAGTCTGGATTTAAATATCTAGGCATACATATCACCCGTGCCTTCTCTGATCTCTATGAAAATAACTTCAAACCCCTCTTGCTCAAATTGGAAGCGGATTTTAAGAGATGGTCTGGCCTATATTTATCTCTTCCAGGTAGAGTTAGTTGTATTAAAATGAATGTTTTACCCCGTTTTTTATATCTGTTTCAATGTCTTCCAGTATTTTTGTCTAAATCTTTTTTCCAATCTTTAAATAAATTAATTTCCTCTTTTCTTTGGGCAAATAAAAATGCTAGAATACGCAGAGAGTTTTTAGAGAGGCCAAGGGATAAGGGTGGCATGGCACTACCTAATATGAGAAACTACTACTGGGCATCTAATATTCAAAAAGTCATATATTGGTACCAGAATCCACAGCCGGATTGGTGTAAGATTGAGGCAAACTCATGCACCTCTACCTCACTTCCTGCTTTGGTCACTGTTGGATTACCACTGTCACCCTCCAAATTCACTTCTAGCCCTGTGGTATCTGCTACCCTTAGGATATGGACGCAATTCAGACAACACTTCAAACTGAAAGAATTTTCTACATACAGCCCTATTTGTAACAACCACTTTTTCCCTGCCGCCAGAATAGACCATACCTTCACTGTATGGAGAAGGAATGGCTTGAGCGCATGTCACCGCTTCTATATAGATGGAATTTTTTGCCAATTTCAATGACCTCTCTGCCAAATTCAATCTACAGAAATCTGATTTATTCAGGTATTTCCAGGTCCGCCATTTTATTCAAAGCCAGAGTCCAACATTCCCTGATTTCCCAGCAGATTCAGGACTTGAGAAAATTTTGCGTCATCCCATGCATTTGGGGAGACATATTGCAAATATTTCCAATATAATAACTTCTCTTCAGGAGACATCATTAGATAGGCTAAGAACTGCTTGGTCTGAAGAACTTGGCTTTGAAATTCCTGGATACTTCTGGGAACGTGCTCAGGAAAGAATTAATGGAACTTCATCCTGTGCCCGGCTTAGCCTGATACAGTTCAAAGTCTTTCATAGAATTTACTACACTAAATCTAAACTCTCAAAAATGTATGACAACGTTGATGACAGATGTGAGCGCTGTAATTCAGCTCCAGCAAATATGACCCATATGTTTTGGGATTGCCCCAAGTTAACTGAATTTTGGTCATATATCTGTAAAATACTAAATGATGCATTTCACACCAAAGTAAAACCATCTGCAGATATGGCCATCTTTGGAGTATTGGTTGACGAGCATACGCTATCCATTGACAAGATGAATGCTTTTGCTTTTGCATCTTTGATAGCCCGTAGAAATATAGTTTTACATTGGAAATCCCCTGAATCACCCAAAGCGTCTGTCTGGCTCACTGAATTAATGTTTTTCTTGAAATTAGAAAAAATTAAATACTTTACTAGAGGTTCGACAAGACAATTTCACAAGATGTGGGACCCTCTGATTGAGTACTTTAAAAATATCAAGACCCTTCCATAAGCCTATGGAGCCCTGAGATTTACTATTGATCTTGCTTAATTATTGACATGTATATGAGCATGTAATACCCCAATTGTCTGTCATTATTATTATTGCTAATGTTTTTTTATTATTATTATTTTATTTCAATTTTTATTTCACTATTTATTTTCAGTTTTCAGTATTATTATTGTTATTGTTAAGTTTTTCCTTTTGGGCTTTGTCACTATAACTAGCATAATTATTATTGTTATTATTATTATTATTATTTCTCTTGAGTTATTTATATAATTTATTGTACAGGAAACTTTGTTTTTTGTACTTATGTGTTTCTTTTGTCTTTTACAGCAGTATATGGGTGTTGTGGGTGGGTGGGGTTTGTTTGTTAAAAAGAAAAGAAAAGTATCCAATTCAAGAT
>NC_085870.1:51746829-51821829 GCF_034702125.1 Engraulis encrasicolus | reverse complement strand
CAACGTTTTCATTAGGAAGGGAAGAAGACGAAGAAAAAAAAGAAAACAAACTATTATAAATGAATCCATCACGTTGCAGCAGAATAATTACTCTCGGCTCAGACAAGTAGTTTTATCCATCTACTTGGCCTACTTCTTTGCTCGGTGATTTATGTCCACAAGTAAGACATAAAGGCTTCTAAAGACATCCATCTTCCTTTTCCCCAGCCCCAGCTCCAGCACCCTCCCCCCCCCCCAGTCCCCGCTCTACTCCGGGGCCTCTGCAATGGGGCAAACTGCGGTTCCCTGGTGCCAGAAATGCATCCTCGTTTCCTCCCTCGCCTTTGGAGTCAATGATCCTATTCACAGCAATCTGATGCATCTTTGTTCCCGAGATTAACTTCAGTTTGATGGATGTAGTGTGTGAAGGCAGGCACACAGGATTGAGCACATCCAGAGATGTTTTTTTGTAAAGGGAAGGGTAAACATGCTGTCTCTCCCTATCCTTTTTTAAGGATTTAAAAGAAATTGCTCACTATTTGCACCAGTTTTTTTCTAAAAACATTATTACCAATTAAGCTATATTTGTGATTGGTTGGCAGAGATGGATTCCACAGTCTGTAGTGTAGTCAGTAATGTGGTCTTTTAAACTGTTAATTGCTGGGAATTTAGGATGTTGTATGTGACACCAATGATATGTGACCAGTGACCACGTAATGCACATCATTAATCTAAATGAACTGCAGCACTATGCACATAATCATGTATGCAAAGACCCTTTTCAGACACTTCCACTCAGTGCCCCTTCCACATTCCCTCTGCTAGTTGAGTCATAGACTACTTTCTGAGGAGATGAGCCAGAATTCAAGATTCAAGATTCAAGATTCAAGATTAGTTTATTACGTCTTATTATAGGTTTGAAGCCTATAAAGAGTAAAAATTGTTGTGTTTTTCTTGTGTCCTCAAAAAGATTTTAAAAATAGAAATAAAAAGGGGGGGGGGGGGGTGGAAAATAGACAAATAACAACATTTTATTTCTGTGATAGTGGGTTGTGTTTAAAGAAATATTCTCCTCCAATATCAAGGTATCCATTGGGAAAAAAAAAAACCTTGGTCCATTCCCTTGAAAATGACTTCAATAATTACAATCAAATATATTTAAATTAAACATGTTGCTTTGAAGGTCACACCTGTTTGTTTTTTTAACCTGGTAATTAAGAAGAAAGGAGAGAGGAATCATGCCATATTTGGAGACTGTTTCCCTGTGGAGCGAGGAGAGGACACAGCTCTTCCATCTTGGCTGAGCACATAACAAACGACAGGCCGGAGCTGTCTGGGGACCCACATTATGTGTGAAATGTGTGAGGGGGTTACTGATCGTCCTCAGGGGACCATTTTTTATTTCATCATTTTTTTCCCCCCCTTTCTTGGACACCTGAAGCCAGAGAGCGTTCTCTTGACATTTATGTCTCCATAGCCCTATGAAAACAAAAGGGGCTCGCCGTCAAAACCACACATGTTGGTAATGTGCCCCATTCATCTCCCTGACAGCGTGCTCCCACACACATTTACACTCGCAACTGAGGCAAAATGAAAATGTATCCTCTGAACCCGGGCGAACCCAGAGACCACAGTCCGGGAGCCCAGAGACCTACAGTGAATATTAATAAAAGCTCTCTTTTTATTTAAAAAATCACTTGATGTTATTGCCATTTTATATTTGTTTAAGAGCTCATAGTAGGGTATATTTCTTTACTAAACTGTTTGGACAGTTATTTTCAAATCTTAGTTTATTAGGGTTAAAAGCAGGCTATTGGAACTGTGTGTGCATCATTGGTTGGCATTGACACTGTTAACACAACGGTGTCTGCATTCAAAATAAATCACAAAAAAAAACAAATTTAGAATCAGGAGTGTGAGCTCACCACAGCTCAGAACCAGGGGGAGGGTCAAACATCAGAATGACAGCCCCGTTAGCCAACCCTGTCAACCTTGTCACTTCTCATCATCCTTCTCCTCTTCGTGTTGCTCTCCAGACATGTGCAGAGGAGATGATAAGGTCGGGGCTAATGGCGGCAACACTTCAAGTTAATTGCTGACTGATCTGTGCAATACATGTCACAGAATTCATTAATTATGTCTGCGGAAGTGTCTCTTTGCCTGAGGCGTGCCTTGGAGAGAAAAGCAAAAGTCTGTTTTAACCTTGCAAAAGCAAATCCTTGACTCAGATAGCCTAGAATCTGAATCAGGTAGATATTCTGATGTTGATTTTTGTGTGACTGTCGACCAAGGTTCTTTTGGTTGGCTTGAATGTCTTCTTTCATCGTTCACATTGGGGTTTTTCAGATGTAGGTTTTGGTTTGGTTGCCGTCAGCTGTTTTCCTCTCTTTGTTTTGTCCTGCGATGATGAAGGCTGAAATGTACTGCATTACTCAGCTGTTGGGTACCGTGGTCCAGTGAGTGTGTCCTGTCCTGCGCGGTCTATCACAATGTACCTTTGCCATCTGCCTTTGTTCCCGAAGACTCACGTCATGTCCTCTGCTGCTGTGTCTTGCTTCTTTTTAAGTCACATGCAGTGACCCGCTATGCCCCGCTATTTCAGTTGGTTCCCCGTTGGTTGTTCGACTCGTTGGTCAGAAAATGGTTTGTTTTTTGGAGAGTTTGCACAAGACATAGGCCGCTTGGCCTAGGCTATCATTGGCATCTATAATGGCTTTTTATAAGACAAAACAGAGCTAAAACACAGCACAACCCAACACAAATAAAAATACATACACAACACAAAACAAACACATCACAACACAACACATCATAGCATGACATAAACCCAACACCAACATCAACACAACACAACACAACACAACACAACACAACACAACACAACACAACACAACACAACACAACACAACACAACACAACACAACACACAACACACAAACCACACCGGAAAATGATCAGCTGACAGCACACTAGACTGGCCAAGCTGACTCAAAATTTGAAATTCTATGTCTGCACTGCCCTACAAAGGCAAAGTTTGTACGTCAACATTGTGACGGAGTAAAATGCCTCCAAAGTTTGCACACTGGCCAGCCAAACACATTGCAGGTATACAACAAGCTCAGAAAGAACACACAAAGTGATATTATTCCCACTGTTGCACTTGTAATGGTTTTTTCTGGTAAAGGCATTTTTCTCAGTTTCAAAGTTGGCGTAGTTACTACACTTTGGCTTTTGTAGAGCAGTACACCTCAGCCAATCACACTATATGACTTGCCCTATACTGTCTTTTACATGACGATGATGGTGATATATGAGTGATTCTCTAATTCGCCTACACTTTTAAGTCCGTGGATTTTATTTGGCAATTCCACTAACTATTAACTGCATCCAATGATGTTTTGGACATTAGAAAACATTTATCTTTCATATAATACAGAAAGTGTAGACATAGCATTATTTCCCTCAGCAAGAATGAATATTTAATACTGGTTTTGGGCGTTTTCATGCCGTCCTGTTTTCCAAATGTCAGATTCAGTCTTCATATTAGCATGTAAAGAAACTTGTTTTGCCCAAGACGATTGCAAATGTTGATTCACAGTAATCATCACAATATGACAAAACTGTCAGAAAGACCACTGTCCTTTCCATTATAAATGAAATTTGCCATTTTGTGTGTGTCCACAAAAACTGTGTTAACCGTGTCACGGTCTGAAACCTCCTCCATAAATCAGTAATGGTTTGGTCTTAGGCCATACGAATAACATCACGTGATGTCATAACCTCTTTGGCAGGATACGGGAAGACTTTTTGGTAAATTTTGAGCTCCATCCTTCCATAATTTAATCCATTCTTTTTCATGTTCTCATAGCGGGAAAATTGCCTGTCAACTGTGTTATCAACATATTCATAAGAATCTGAATTAGAAATCACATGTAAAAAACACAGATAAAGCATACAGATACATGAATTGATTAAGGTGTTGTGGTGGAACTTCTGAGGTCCTCAGTTAGCACAACACCATAAAAATGGCTGAAATGTCAACGGTGTTACCGTCAATGGTGTTACAATTAAGTATGACAGTCAGGGTTGCCAGATGAGGCTGATGATTTCCAGCCCAAAAAATGATCAAAATCCGCCCTAAAAACCCGCCCAATTCTATTGATTTATATGGCAGTGGGAAGGTTTTTCTGATAGATGCCATTTTTACCCGCACACGGCCATCCTAAGCTGCCCAATTGGGCGGGAACCAGCCCAATCTGGCAACACTGATGACAGTTGAGGAGGAGTATGTTTTTGCCAATTTATATCCATATTGACAGACAAACAAACAAAATAATTTGTGTTCTAGGGAGATGGGTTTGTCTGCTCTGTTTTTTTCTCCTAAAAAAGTGCCGACTTGTTCCCCCTGCACTGTTGACCGTAACACAGTTGAGTAACACCGTTGACTGTTTTGAAAGTGTTTTTGCGCTATTGATCCCTTATGTGTTGGAAAAATCCTATGAACATACACTAGGGATTATCTCTGGAGAAGGAAGTCTTGTGTAAGGAGGGTGACTATATTCAAATCAGACGTTACAGGGATTTATGATGAAAAATGTGTCAGTCTGTATCACAGTGACTCATAAAATCCTACTTATGAAGCTCAACAATCACATTTTCTATATCAGTTGCACAGATTAATGACAACATTACTGCTAAGGGACATACGCACTTTCAAACATATATTGTTTCAACTCTGTAGTATTTTTATATATGTTTGAAATGACATAGTATTTGTCCATAATACTGTTGACAAAATAATTAAGCAAATGTTCGCTTTCATTAGAGTATTTATCAAATGATTTAAGATTAAGCTTGGCAATTTGTTTGTTTGGAAACTTAAATAGATACACTATGTAAACATCTAGGTCATTTAGTTGAAAAAAAATACTGATAATTGACATTTTGCTTTTGCCAAAAGCGTAGGGGAATCGTAGAATCACTATTTTGAGCACCAGTTGTTTTACTTTCACATGTGCCTAATTTGTAGGCCAACCATCATGCTTTGGTCCATTTAACCCCTTAGTGCAGAGCCTCTGTTATAACCTTTTTGTCACCAAAATGGTAATGACCAAGTCATAATTGGTTAAGAATATCTGCATTGTCATAGCAATGTTGTTATGATGTGATTGAGTGTTTTCAGCAAAGTGAATAGACCCATTGATGGGCCCATTTGCAGTAAGAGGCTACCATAAAAGCAGCAGGTTTATGATCAGTTCTTTATTTGCATGCATCTTGGTGCTTTGAAAGATTTTGTATCCTACTTTGTAATTGACAATAAAGATAACATAATGCCACAGACAAATTTGTGTTAAATGCATAGAGTTGTTGTGTTAAGTATCATAGTACACGTATGTTTTGAGATTCATCCATCAATAAGGAAAAGTCTTGCAAAGTGGTTGGTTAGCTTGTGAGAAAAGTGGTAGTGCTTGGTGAGATGCTGTTAAAGGAAAATGCTGTTTTAATTCCGATGTAAACACGAAAGTGCAACTCACCTGCGTTAGCCTACTTCTGTGTAATTTTAAGTCCTCCGGCAGAGATTAAGTTGCGCGATATCCACAAAACTGTATCATTTTTATATATCATTTACAGGGTTGTAAATAATAATCGATTTGAATCGATGCATCAATCCTACAGCCGTCGATTTAATTAATCGATTTATCCACAAGAAAATGTATTACCAATCGATCAATCGATTTTTGTGATTATTGCACTCGCTTTGAGAGGCATTTTATTTTGCTCTTGCAGTAATAACAATACGGACCATAATAAAGATGCTCCTCAAATGAAATGCATGCAGATATTAAACGTTTTGTTGATTTATTTAACATGTCACACATAAACCAAGCCTGTAAGGTAAAAAAAAATGTGAACATTGATTTGAATTGAATGGAACTGAATGGAATCGTTGGCCTATGAAATAGATATTGAATCGAATTGCCATGAAAGCTGTGATTTACACCCCAAATCATTTATAATATAATTCTCAATATGTCCATTGTGATACAGTGCTGCTAATTCCATTGCAGTCCCATTTCAAAGTTTTGAACATCCGGTCAATTGCAAAAAAAACAAACAAAAAACCCCACACATTTTCCTTTACTATGGGCCAATGGCTGGGCTTGGGAGCCCGGGTGTAATGCTATGCAAGGAATGCCGAGACCACTTGAGCTCCGTTGCATATTCAGCAGCAGGTCTCCGAGCACCACTGCGCTTTTTAAAAAGAATACATTTGCTGATTGTTGTAAACCACGGATGGGTCTGCATGCGTTAAGGAACCCTCTAAAGGACTGGGCTAAATTAGTTTTTTTTTTCATCAGTCATCAACACATTTGCTCCCCTGTGGGGAATCTGTCAGTACATAAAATGAAATAAAATGTTTCAATTACATTAGAAGTGGTGTCTGCTAACGTGTGTTTGACACACTTTAGTGATGGAACATCACTCTACAGCAAATCCTCTATAACCTTACCACACACCACACGTACACAGTAAATTCTTTAGTGCTCATTTAACACTTAGAGAGTTGATTTGACATCATTTGGACTCAAATGAACTCTTTAAGTGTTGAAGTAACACCGCAATATTTACACACGTATATTTCGTCTTTGAAACAGCATAGCCTGGGGCTTCCTCCCTCTCTGGCCTGAACAGATTATTTTGCTTCACACGGAAATATACAAGGGCACACACACACACACACACACACACACACACACACACACACACACACACACACACACTCACACTCACACTCACACACACACACACACACACACACACACACACACACACACACACACACACACACAAGCAGTCGCATGAGTTTCTGTGTCCTTCCCTAAAATGATAATTTGGGAATTGAATTAAATAGCCTATGTGTGAATCTAACCGTGCAACTGAATGAAGACACGTGAGGACAGCTGTTTATTTAGGACAGGCATAGAATTCTTAATTTGTCAATTGAAAAAAAAACAATCTAGCCATATTCATGTCTGTGTGTGAGTTATTATAACCAAGCATTGCTCTGAATCGCCGGCCTCTGAGACACAGTCTGTATTGCCTGGCACTATATTTGAGATGTCCGATTGGTGGCCTAATCTAATCTGAACTCCATTAATTCTGCTTTAATGGCCTCAGTGGGAAAAGCAAATTGAGTAGCCCAGCAGCAAGCAGACACTACTGATGAAACACCCCTGTACTGACAGTAATATTGGAGAACTAAGCAGCATGACACTTTGGCTGTAACAGCTCCCCTGCCGTCTGTTATTAGGAAATAATGACCTGCTCGCCGTAGAGCGTAGGCTACTACTGTTCAGCCTCAGGCCAGGCACGGCATACTCGAGATCAATAGACTTTGATGGGAGGAGAATCTAATGGGCCCGGCACAGTGTTATTATTTGCAGAGGATCTTACTGGAGATTTGCAAGACCATTCTAATAAAGATTGGCCTCTTGGAGTCAGTTGAAACATAAACCGATTTTGACTTTCTGTAAATGTTCTTCATCAATCAAGTACTTAGTGTTGGTTTAAAGATGGGTAATAACCGTATTACCGCTGCCCTGGACAAATCACTGTTTGGTTAACAGCACGTTGGTTTGAACAGCTGGTCGTCAGCTATTTTCCCAGGAATATTTCATGCATTGGTATTCACATTGTATTTGTTAGTACAGCATGCTTGAAATGTTTAAGTTAGAACCGGTTACTGTGTAACCATCCTTGAATAGATAAAAGTTGATAAAACAAATTGTTCAAGGATGCTTTGAGTCAAAGTTATATTCTATTCAATTCAATTTGATTCTAGCTTCTGCTCAAGGGCAATACGTTCAACTGACTCAAAGTTATATTCTACACTGCTCTATTCATTTCAATTCAGTTCAATTCTGGGGTGAATTTCTCAAAACCAAAGTTGCTTACTACATTAGCTACTTCGTTGCTTTCAATGCATTTTCCCATTGGCAACTACCGAAGTTGCTAACAGGCTAACAACTTCCCTTTTGAGAAACTCACCCCTGGTGTCTACCCAAGGGCACTTTGGCTCAGGAAGTGGGTGATTTGAATAAGTTTCCATCAAACTACTTGATGACATAAATCACTGTGGTCCCAAACAGAGTAATAATGGTTGGACAGCAGTTGCACATGAAACTAATGAGAGTATACTTGTGTGTACTGTGTATGGTCCTGAAAAGTGAGCCGCAATCGTTGAGTAATGGGGTACTAAGGGTGATAAGATTATGCATGCATCATGTTAATTCTAATTTTGGATCATCATTTGATGAGAGCTTGATGAGAAAGACCGCAACACCTTTTATGGATTTATGGATTCCTTGACATGAATTTTCTCCAGATCATTATGGAATAAACACCATCGTACGGTCTTGTTACGGCTTAGATCGTTTTTTCACCGCCACTTTCACATCTTCAGCAGGCCCAACTACTAATAGTTACAGAAGAACAAGAGTTTAGTCAAAGGTAACTCTGTCCTGCATCCTTCTCTGCACCTTAAGTGTCTACTCCGCATGAGCGGCCCAGCCCACTCGCATATCCAGGCCTGTATTAAGATGGCCCGGGGCCCCTAGGCTACAGGTTCCGATAGGCCCCCCGCAGAAAAAAATATTATTACAAAATTACATAGACAGTGTCATAATTCCGAGCTATAAATTAAATCTACCAACTATAGAGAAGAGGAGTAATTTTTCAATACAAGGGTGCATTGCTGGAATGTTAGCATGGGTTGACTGTTTTACTTTGCAAGTTTCTACTTACTTCAAGCCGAAATACGTGAATTTCTCAAAGCCCAGAGAAGTATGGCTACTTTCCTGAGTCCACACGGATACTTACTTTCTCCTCTCTACAGTGCGTGAGCATGGAAGCAGCAAGAGACAACGAGGAATAGCCCTTCTGATTGGATGACACAGCCTTCTGTTTTTGCTGAGTCATGTCTCAGCTGTTTCCTCAACGAACACAACTTGTAATGTCTTTGTGAAAAAACACGGCCGTGGCATTAGAATCTGACACCGTCCGCACCAATAATGCAGTTTTATCTGCATACCGATTGGATTTCGTTTCATTCCGAGGTGGAATTTGTAAAATATTTGGATAATAAAGTTGTGGTTCCTCCCGGAAATTCACCTGTTGAGCTGTCAACTTACTAAAAAAATCTAGAGTAAATTTCATTACGTAGCCTAGTGGTATTCACCCTTGCATCCCAATGGAAAGACATGAGCCATGCAAGTTCGAATCCACATGGTTGCAGTGCCAAAATTATGGAAAAATCTGGCAGAAATAGATAATTTATTTTGTGCATTACCAACAGACATGTGCAGCCAAGGGAAAATGTGTAGGGCACAAAACACGATTTCATATTTTCTTGTCAACATGTTACACAGTGGATTCGAACCCGCGTGGCTCACGTCTTCCCGTTGACAGGTAAATACCACTAGGCTATGAAATAAAATTTGCAGGATCTTTTTTTGAGTAGTTGACACTTAAACCACTGCATTTCCGGGAGTAACCAATACTTTCTAATCCAAATACAGTATTTCACAAATTACACCTCGAAATGAAACGAAATTCAATCGGTATACAGCTAAAAGTATATTATTAGTGTGGGATTCATCAGATTCCAAGGATATGACATATTTTTTTCACGAACAAATGACATGATGTTAATTTGTGCTCTGAACACTCTCGCAGCTGTATCATGACTTTGTGTGCATGTCGATTGTTTTTCAGTGCGTTTGCACCACAGGATTAAAGATATTGACACATTTGTGGTCAAATATGTACCACAAGTTTAGCTAATGGGTGGAGTCACACTCTGAAGTAGACTAGCGCTGTGTGCTACTTGGGGTGGCTGAGGTGATGTCTGGACTCAATGGATCTACTCCAGCTGTACTTCAACTTCACTGTCGAGATATGGATAGGAGGCGCCTTACTTTCAAAGTCAACACTACTTCAGAGTGCACATTACTCCAAGCAGTAGTTACTTTGTGTGCTAATGTTTTTTAGTATCTGCTCTGCAATGTTGCTAAGAAATTAGCTACTTCCCAATTGAGAAACAAACCCCAGGACCTGCAGCAAAAGTGCCCCCCCTTGACCAATCAGGGGGCCTCTGGCTGTTGGGGGGCCCTAGGCTGCACTTGTAGCTTTGCTTGGGCACAATCCCTGGTGCTGAACAAAAAAGTGACCTTTTTTGAAAAAAGATTTGCGCACTTCTTTGGATTTTTTCTTCTTTAAGTTCTCTCTTTCCTGTTATTCATTCATTGGCATGATGATGCTTCTGCCTTGCAGTCTTCCTCAGATTCACCAGGGCCCTAGGCTGCAGACATATCTAGTCTGTGCCTTAATCCGGCCCTGCACACATCATGTGTTCATTCCTCAGTTATCCAGTAGCCACATCTTGATCATGGCTGAGGGCTCTGATGGCCATCGCGGCCAGAGACGGATAATGACTCCATGGGCCAGACAACAAGAAAGCGCATTCCAAAAGATTTGGGGGTTTAACATAGATGTTAGAGAGACTTTGTTGTCTTGTGTGCTGGGGTTTCTACCCCAAGAAATGTGAAACTTTTTAACTTTATTTTTTTAACTTTTAATTTTAATAGAATATGTAGCAGGGAGGCTTGGGATTCAGTCTCTGAGGAAAATTTCGAACAAACAAACACGCAAAAAAAGCATTGGCCCCTGATGATTGTCAGCCCACTGGGAAAATGCCCTGTACGCCAGATTACCACCCCTGCATCTCCTGTTGTTCAACTCACCAGACAGTCATCACTTCACTCTGGCCAATCCCCCTTTTCTACATACGTGGTCAGTTGGTCGGATGCGCGGAGGGACGCACGCATACCCAGGAGCTGGCGGTTGGCGGAAGGAACACTCACCCATCAGACTGCGGCCTCCTGAGCCGGAGTGACAGCAAGGGACGGTGAGTCTCTCCGTGTCCCCAGTGATGCTCCCTGAGTCACCGCCAGCGCCTCCGTCCACCTCCCCTCCATCCACCCCCACCTTCACCTCCACCCCACGCTCACACTCCAACTTCCTTCCTCTGCGCACTGAGGCCCTGGGGCTCCGATCGCTGTTCAGCTCCACCACACCGCAGCCAGCCCTGATATCCCCCACCTCCTACCCCCATCTTCTAGCTCCGATCAGTGTTACTCCACCACACTGCCTTCCCTCCCTCCTCATCCTGCTGTTTATCTCATCCACCACAACACCCCCTCCCCCACACACTCCTTCCCCAACCTCACCAACACCCCCACAACCCTTCGCCCTCAGGCTTTGACCGCTGTTCGATGTTCATTTCCTCCAACCCCCCCAACCCACCTTCCCTCCCTCCCTTCCACACTGCCATCCACGTGGGAGTCTTTAGCATCAGTATGGATGTGAAATTATGCGAGACCAGGGCCCTCGCTGTGCTGTGCTGTACAGTGTATATGGCGCTGCACTGCTGTGTGCTGAGGCGGACATTAGCATAATGATTTATGAGGGAAGTCTGGGCGCGCTGGGCGGCGCGCAGCCAAGGTGGAGGGCCACCTCGGGGCACGAGCACCTGCCGCTGTGGCATCATTAGACGTGGGCACCAAGTGGAGACATGTGGAGTGTCTTCTTTTGCGGAAACTAGACTAGACTCCACATGCCCCATCCCACGCCAGAGACATTCAAATCAATTATTAGGACTAAGAAAATCTTTGTCAATGCCTCCACTGCTTACCCCCACCCCTGTTGCAGTTTGTGGTCTTCACATGTTGTGATGTATCTTAGTGCGCTAATGTGCAGAGGTTTTTTTAAACGTATGTCTCCATATTGTGTTCCCCCGTAATTTGGAGGCATGAGACGTCTTTCAACCTCATCTCTTCCTGCGTTATGCTACATTGTTCCTTCCTTTTACTTCTGGTGCGCCACCGAATTCGGCAGCAAGTCTGAACAGCTCTATTTATGTAAGATGACAGACATCCTAATTTCCCTTGGGATTAATAAAAGTACCCTACTCTACTCTACAATTCACTTCCTTCTTTGCTTTCTTGTGAATCTCTACAAAAGGGCTTTATGAGATCCCCCCCCCCCAAAAAAACTGTTTATCAGAATCAGGTCAACTGTGCTCTGCAGCGTCTCAGTTGAGGTTGCTAATTACCCTCTCTATGCTAACATATGGCAATATAGAAGCTCATTTATAATAACATTGTATTGTTGTCTTAAAATATTTCACTGCTGACTTTCATCTGCATTAGAAATGAATGGGATTGCCAGTTTTTAACGCATAAGGAAAGCACCCTGCAGAGTTTCACAAAGGGGATATGAGACCATGAGATGACTACTAAGTAACTGTGGTAACTGCTTAAGGTAACTGTGGGAGACAGGAACTGTTAGTCATAGTCAAAGAAAGTTAGTCATAGGACAAGGCTGGGTTAGTCACAGAAGATTATACACACAGGCTACAGACTGTGCACATTGTAGGCAAACTAATGAATTATCTTATTATTATGAACTTACTTTTTACATTGTTTTTTTCCTGGTCTCCACATGGTGCAAATGTGCACAGAACTACAGATGAAAACATTAAACTAAAAATGTCTTAAGCTAAAGAGGGCCCAGAGTTTACATGATGTCAAATTAATAATTCAGAATTAAATAATTTATTGCATTTTCATTTGATTCCAGATTGTGAAGTGTTTACATGATGTATTTGAAGTGGAATTACGTTTTCTTCTGAATTAAATATTGATTTTTAGGCAACAATTCTGTGGTTCACTATATGCTATCCATGTGAATACTACAGTAAAATACGCAATTCAAAAAAAGAAAAAAAATAGCCGCTATCCTTTTCCACAGCCACTAGCAAATACTTCTTACTAAGGCAGCTACGACTAATCCAAGCCAAAGAGGAGGCTACTTCATAGAGAGAGAGAGAGAGAGAGAGAGAGAGAGAGAGAGAGAGAGAGAGAGAGAGAGAGAGAGAGAGAGAGAGAGAGAGAGAGAGAGAGAGAGAGAGAGAGAGAGGCTCCTTTGCAACAAACAACTGAAGCTGTGGGCCAGTCAGTCACACAAACAAGACGAGATTTTCAAGCAGCTCAATCTTGGCACGGTTACACCCAGGAGACAAAAATGAGGCTCACAAAACCCAACCTCCCATAACCCCCCACCCCCACCCCTTTCTCCAAACACACCCTCCTATAACTACCCCTCTCCAAACCTACCCCCCCCCCCCTCCCCCAAATCCCTCAGGGAACCAGCATACCATGAGGCTTTCAACGTCTCAACATCCAGTGACAAAAGAGGCAGTAAGCCTGGAGGAAAATCCTGGACTGAGAAGCTTGCTGAGAGAAGTACACAGGAAGGAAGCATGTGCCTCATCTGTGGCCGTGCAGTGCAGTGCAGGAAATGGATCCTCCTGGTTCATTTGATTTTCACATGAAAGTCTGTTGGCACCTCAATAGCAGAATGCTTCATATTGCCACAGTCTCCAGCTTTGCAACATCATCTTTGAGGATTCTTTGATGGCGGTGACTGAGTGTGCGGTGTGCAGTACATTTGTCTCTCTGGCTCTCCTGTTTGATTTTTTAAATTATTATTATTGATATGAAATGCTACTCTGCAGTCACACGCAGACACACACACACACACACACGCAAACACACACACACACACACACACACACACACACACACACACACACACACACACACACACACACACACACACACACACACACACACACACACACACACACACACACACACACACACACACACACACACACAGAATACTTCAAAAACATTGTTTGTGACCCTCACTAAAGCAATATCGCCTGCACACTGGCATACTGTCCTGCTTCACTGCTATTATAGGTTTACAGCTGAAGTTCCATAGCAAGCCTTCTCTGTGCACATTTTGGATAATTGCGTATATAGTTGATTGGTAGATGTGGTGGTACCCGAATGGTGTGAAACGCGGATTAGGAAACTACTTTATGATTTTCTCGTCAGTTACTGGTGCCAGAACAGAGGGCATACGTAGAACACCAATTCACAAACAAGGGACTCAACCCAAAAGTTGTGTGTATCCTACAACAGTCCTTGTAACAAAGTAATATTCACTGTGTAGCTATCGTCAATTACACCTTTTATGAAGTTTAACACTAAGTTTAGTTACTGTAGAGATGTGACAGAACATGGCCATTCATAATGTTAATGTTGGTCCTTGGCCCAATCCAATTTATCTCCTCTCATCAAGAGCCAATGGGGAGTAGGGGGGTGGACGTCGGCCGCTCGTTCCTAATGAGTTGAATGAACACTTAGTAGGCCAGTGTTGGGCAAAACAGTGCTCGACCCCAACAACAGGGGCGCAAGGCTCATTACCTCCCCCCCAGGATGCAGTTTGTAAGTGGAGGATTCTGGGGATTGGCATCCTTCTGGTTTTATTCTGATATATGCACTTTGCTAAATCATTCTGCTCACTGGTAGAGACAAGGACATGATCATTAGTAATTCAAATCCACTGCTTCAACAATGGAAAACAAACCTCCTTTGCTTTTTTGTTGAAAATCACACTCTGATTACCACTATACCTGTAGTGTGCTTGCCTGGGCTGGTTGAAAGTATTGATGATGTACTGAAGGGCAGATTTCCACATGATGCTGTCTTGAATTAGTGTGGTTGTCTGTGCCACCACACTCGTGCCGCATTTCCCTTTCTGCTTTTACCATCAATTTCATTTCATTCTCGATGTGAATGATAAACGCCCAAGACGTTCTGATGCGCCAGATGTTCTGATACTCCTTCATCAACTGCATGAAATCGAGTCCAGTAACATGTCCTGGTATGATGCATGGGTGACTTTAGGGCAGCCATCCTGTTGGACAAGACCTCCTCTCAGCGCGTCTGAACAGCCTCTGTTTCCACACGGCACCATCAAGGGAAGCTATTGTAGTCCATGTTGAGGAATGAGAGAGCAAGGCTTGAGCTGCCCCGCGGCCACAGAGTCTGCTATAGAACTGGGAGATTACACGCACACACACACGCATGCACGTACACAAGCACGCATGCACAGACACACACACACACATGCATGCACAAACACACACAAAAACGTACACGCACGCACGCACACACACACACACACACACACACACACACACACACACACACACACACACACACACACACACACACACACACACACACACACACACACACACACACACACACACACACACACACACACACACACACACACACACACACACAACTTCATATGAGGAGCCCTATTACTCAATACAGGGACTGTAATGTATCAAGCATGAGCATGAGACTTCAGAAACGGCACTTGATCCAAGTCAAGAGATGAATATACAGTTTCAGTGTCTACAGTGTGTGGAGAAGGCTGTGCATGCCCCACTACAATCTCTTCTCCTTTGCCATGTGTTATTACCTCCAAAAGGAGAGTTCATTTATCTGTGTCTCTGTCAGCAACATTACACAAAAACTTATGGAACGATTACAGTTTAATTTTTAGGAATGATTGGCATGCGGCAAAACGGAGCGGTAACATTTTGTCTGATCACAGACATCATAATGTCATCAAGGCATTAGGAAATAAATAACATCCATGTGAAATGAACCGATGAATCCTTACTGTAAGCTGTTAGCCATATAAACCTCCATACAGAAGCTTGTCTATTTGGGGTATTAATAAACATATGCATCCTTAGCTTTCTGGAAATGGATGTCTTTTCCAAGCCATCTTTTCCCAAAAACTCTATGTAGTGTTCCTCATATACACTGCCCTGGCATCTCTGTGCTTCTCACCACTACAAAATATTAGTCAGATCGCGCTCTCTCCAAAATGGCCACTGCTGCCTGGGTAGATTTTCCATTAATAGTTTGTCTGATATAATCCATTGCTTGGCTAAGACTGTGGTTGGTGGGGGTGGGGGCGTGCAGAAATATTCTTATGTCCAAAAAGGGCTCCTTGCTGTAAAAGGTCTGGGGACCACTGCTGTACTGTATACTGTATATCTAGACTGTATGTACACCTGACAAAAGCACAGCAGTGATACTAAGCTGACAGAGAGAACGTCCATCTCTGTCCATGTGCGGCATCTGTCACTGATAATTACCCTGATTGAGAGTGAGCATATTTGTGATTATGGAGTTGGAGCAGGCGGCATCAGCACTATCAGGCCAAAGCACAAAGCTGAATGGCTAAGGGTACCCAAGCGCTGCAGACACGATAAAAACCAGCGTTCCCTGCCAATTAACTCTTGGACTTTCAATTCCTCAAGCAGTGTGAGATAACTGCTCTTGCTCAATCGTTTGTCCAGGTGCTCAGCCACTCTGGTTTATTTTTTTGCAAACACAGATAAAAGACAATTTAGACCAAAAAAATCCCACATGAAAATAAATAATCAGCTGCTGTTCAAATTGCATTCGTTTGGTCATGTCTTAAATTCAGACCATTCTGACCTTGAAGGACAATCCATGTCAAACATACACAGAATGCACCACTGGGCTGGACTGGTGGCCGTTATCTTGGATTGACACATGTGGGGTGCAAACAAAAGATGCATCTCTCTCTCTCTCTCTCTCTCTCTCTCTCTCTCTCTCTCTCTCTCTCTCTCTCTCTCTCTCTCTCTCTCTCTCTCTCTCTCTCTCTCTCTCTCTCTCTCTCACACACACACACACACACACATGTTGGGTGCAAACAAAAGATGCATCTCTCTCTCTCTCTCTCTCTCTCTCTCTCTCTCTCTCTCTCTCTCTCTCTCTCTCTCTCTCTCTCTCACACACACACACACACACATGTTGGGTGCAAACAAAAGATGTATCTCTCTCTCTCTCTCTTCCTCTTCCTCTCTCTCTCTTGCTCTCTCGCTCTCTCTCTCACATATGTTGGATGCAAACAAAAGATGCATCTCTCTCTCTCTCTTTCTCTCTCTCTCTCTCTCTCTCTCTCTCTCTCTCTCTCTCTCTCGCGCGCGCTCTGCCAGAGCTGATAGCTATCACGCCGGCATGGCCAAAGCCTGTCATTATGTTATTTTCAGCATGGGAGAGCTCACCACTCACTCAACCATTTCATTTGGGCAGGGCCGGATTAAGATGGTCTAGGGCCCCTAGGCTACAGGTTGCTGTGGGCCCCCCACAAGGCAAATATTATCAAATGTACTGAACACAACAGATATTTTTTTTCAATGTTGCATCTTGTCTCAATTCTGCATTTTTTAAATTTTGAGCAATCAGGGGCCCCATGGGCCCCTAGGCTGCAGCCATATCTAGCCCGTGCATTACAGTTTTTTCTGATTGCTAAAGCTCAATTTTCGCAACTTTGGCTGCTTTTGCAAAACTCTACACACAACTACAAGAACTTCATACCAATCTAGCAAAGCACTGTAGATGCAAAATCAAACTAAGGTTGAAAAACACTATCCACTTTTGTAAATTTTGCATTTTTGTGTCAAGTCTTTCACACAAACTTCTTTGTAATTAACACACTGCAACTACACACATGCAGTAAAAATGATACACACATTTAGCTTGTGTTTTTCTTTGCACAGTGTAAATCAATTGTAGATCACACTTTTGTCATGAATACTTGTGATATAAAAACAGAGGGGATGAGATTTCAATCATGGATATTTATGGTATTTACGTTCCCCAAAGCAAACTAAAGAGATGTTTTTGACATGTAATTCAAATACAAAAGAAAGCACAAGTCTAACAATGGGAAATAACTGAACATCTACTGTATATGCCTTGCTGGATCTGACAATAAAATGTCATTGACATCACATGCCATGTCTTCAAATGCAAGACAGTGGAGAAAGTATCGTCTTGTATGGCATCCAGTCCTGACATGGTCTCTGGTCAATATCAATATGGACGTCTAAAGTATATTCCAACCTAATTGTTGATTATACCTGCATATGCTGTATCAACATAGTTGCTTTATACATTCTGAATTCAATTCAAATAGATCTTTGTAGACCTGCTTCATGTGAATTTTGTTTCTTTCAACTAGCTATATTGGCAAAGGTTCTGTCATGTTCTATTAGGCCTACCTGCTACTGAATTTCCTGCAGTCTTATTGTTAGCCATCACCATATTCAGATTGTGGGCCTCTTGCTCACGTGTGAACACACAGTTGTTCTCTAACCCCCGCTCTCAGAATTCTAGTAATTCTGTAAAGTAGCAATGCCATCACTTGTACATTACTGTATTTCACACATTACAGTCAGTATTTACTATATTGTCTTTCATATACTCTGTCTCTGTCTGCGCTGTTGAGTATGAAATGACTCTACATACTGGTTCTCTGCGTGAAATGTTCTGCTTATGCTCTCTACAGTGTAGCGGCTCAGATTGGGTTGAACCCTTCACAGAAACCAGATTTCCTGTAGCTCATGCCATGTTTGATGACATGGTCAACAATTGTGTCATCTGTGATTGTGTATGTGCCTTTGTCTCCTTTCTCCCTTTCCTCCGACTCCTCTGATCCTCACTCTTCTGGTGTTTCTTTCTCCTTCCATTATTTTCTACACAGAAAGCTTACCTGTGTCTTTTTTATACAGCATGCCGGTTGCAAGGTGAAGAGATTATCTAAAGGTGTTTCCCCCTGTCTAATAATTAGTATTGTAGTGTACACAATATCCATGAATGTGTATATTTTTTCTAGGAGTGTGTTCATATTTTGCAGATTGTTTGCAAAGCAGTGAGTTGTGTGTACAGTTATGCAAAGTGTGTTTTAAAACATTACAAACCGAGTGCTAATCAGTTTTTGTGCTAGTAGTTTGGCTGATTTGGTTATAGGTTTGTGCATCTGTGTGAGGAGTTCAGCAAAAGCAGCCAAAGCTACAAAGAAATGTGCTTTAGCGAACAGAAAATACTGTAATCTGCCCCTGCATTTGGGCCACGCTGAGTGCTGCTAGCTGAGTGGTGAGTGGCGAGGCTGCCACCGTGTCTCCATTTGTACCTGTACATTCAGCAGCAGGAAATACTCCTCCGCTTGAAGCCAGCACAAGCCAATGGGTCTCTATCTGTTTGCTTTAGTTTTTGCCCACAGAAGGGGAAATGAATTATAAGCACCGGCAGCTGCGTTGCGAGTGGAGTGATGTTATCAGTGGTGGGCATCTAAGTCTGAATGCAAAGTGTCTTGCTGGTGGAAAATGGAAAGGCACAGGGGGTTGTTGGTGGTGTTTTTTTTAGCTCGGAGGGATAAGCATGTGAGGAGGAAAGGAGGAGAGGAGGAAAGGGAGGATGAGGATGTGAGGAGGAGAAAATGAGAGGAAGGATGAGGAGGAGAGGAGGAAAGGGAGGATGAGGATGTGAGGAGGAGAGGAGGAAAGGAAGGATGAGGATGTGTGGAGGAGAGGAGGAAAGGAAGGATGAGGATGTGTGGAGGAGAGGAGGAAATGAAGGATGAGGATGTGTGGAGGAGAAGAGGAGAGGCCCAGACACTGGCTGAGGCTGCAAGGCTCTTTTTGTGTCTGCATCTGTGTGCGTGTGCGTGTGTGTGTGTGCGTGCGTGCGTGTGTGCGCGCGCGCCTGTATGTGTGTGTGCGTGTGTGTGTGTGTGCGCTCACGTGTGCACAACCGTGTGTGTGTGTGTGTGTGTGTGTGTGTGTGTGTGTGTGTGTGTGTGTGTGTGTGTGTGTGTGTGTGTGTGTGTGTTTGTGCATGTGTGTGTGTGTGTGTGTGTGTGTGTGTGTGTGTGTGTGTGTGTGTGTGTGTGTGTGTGTGTGTTTGTGCATGCGTGTGTGTAAGTGTGTGTATGTGTAGGCCTATGTGTGAGAGAGACAGAGAGAGAGAGGGGACGAGAGAAACAGAAAGAGAAAGAAACACTTACAAAGCTTCAGTGACCAGAAGAAGAAAAGGGGGGAGGGGACGAATGACTGAGTACTGAACGGAGCATCAGTGCCTCCTGTAAATCCCTCTGCACCAACCAACCCTGTTGAAATCATGAAGCAGAGCAATAAATCATTACAAATTGGACTTGGTGAGGGTCTTACATGTATATTACATTGCATTTGACTGAATTGCATTGGGACATGTGTTGTATTTCTGACATTGAGTCTCAGAGACTGTATTATTGTATTACATTATATTATATTATATTATATTATATTTTATTATATTATATTATATTATATTATATTATATTATATTATATTATATTATATTATATTATATTATATTATATTTTAATGTGTTGTGTTGTGTTGTGTTATGTTATGTTATGTTATGTTATGTTATGTTATGTTATGTTATGTTATATGACTTGTCTTTTACATTTTCCCTGAAAATAAATGGGCTAAAGAATCATGCAGAGTGAGTTCTGCATCAAGCCGTCATGGATCACCAGTTTCTCCTTCTCCTTAAACTGGCCTTTCCTCGGGCCCTACCAGCGGCCATCTTCCTCTTCAAAAATGGGCCAGAGCCTTCCGAGGGATCTGTAGCCAGTGTACTATGAAATGCGCTAAATGCCGACCGCTGAACACCCTGCCACACTGCACACACTGCCCATTACTGCTGCTGGTGGCAGGGCGCCTCCCTTGTCCTTGTACGGTATTATCCCCTCAGCAGAGAAAGACTCGAGGCGGGTGGACGGCATGAGGAGAGATTATGGAGGCAAACGAAAAGAAAAAAAAGATGAGTTTTTTTTGGTCTGAAACACGTGCAGTGGAACAGTTCTCTACATTTACATAATATGTGCGAGTGAACATACAGTCGTAATTGTGAATCATTTGTTAGTGTCAAATGGCGAATAATTATTTTCTTGCTGTCTACCCTGATGATGATTATGAAGTTACACTTATTTTGCTGCGGTACAGCCGTCATGCAGGGACGGATTATGACTCCATGGGCCCCTGGGACATACAACAACAAGGACCCCCCCTCCATGGAATGATGAGACTCCAAAAAGTCTTGGATGTTTAGCAAAGATGTTAGAGAGCCTTTGTGTTGGGGATTTGGGGGTTTGTACCGCAAGAACATGTGAAAATATGGTAGTTAAAAGAGCAATTTTAAGACACTACTGTGTAAATATAGACCAATAATGAAGTGGGTTTTTTTTTCTAGCGTCAAGGCGTGGGCTTGAGGGCCCTCATGGCCCTTGGGCCCCTGGGCCTTTGCCCATTACGCCCGTCCTGTAATCCGTCCTTGCCGTCATGCCCTTGCTCAGTTCAACATTATTAGCTTAATGCACCACAAAAATTGGGCTTACACTCTAACACTAGAGTTTTGTGATGTTGTAAAACCGCAGCTCATGTTTTGTGTCCACACACTGTATGTCTAATTAGATCGTCTCCCCCCTGGGAAAAGCTCCTCTGAGGAAGGGTCACAAGTGTTGAATTAGCACTCCACAAATTGTGTTGGTTGGTTTTTGCTAAGTTTTTGTAGTGTTAAATTCAACATATTATATACAGTCAAATTGAACACTCACTCTTAAAGGCATTAGGTCCAACTCCAAATGTGCTAGGGCTAAATTAACACGGTCGAAATGAAATCTCTGCATGTCTGTTCTATAAAGCCAAGAATCGGTCGCTACACATTTTCAAGTTTAAACTGTATATTGATTTTATACCACCTCTTTTGTCAGGTGACTAAATATTAACAATGTACATCATCATAAAGAACATCATTTCTCCTACATATTGTAGGGGGGAAATAAACATCTCAGTTTCTGTGTTTGTGTAGTATTTGTATGAGATCATCTGCGTTAGTTCATCACTCTGGCTTGAACCCGCAACCTGCCAGTTAACGCTCCAGTTCGGGAGGAACAGCACGATGCCACTGGGCTAAAGGCCCAGACCGATAGCTCATCTTTTCTATCGTTACTGTGTGAGGGAGGTTTACTAACGTTCTATGCCGCCCTCTGCAAGTTGGCATCCGTTACATTTGCATTTGCCTTTTGTATGGCAGACATTTCTTAGTTGTCTTAGTAAGAACTACCTTACATGGTGAATTATACAGTAGTTACATCCTGTCAATATATTTTGCGATATCTGATTGATTGGATGAGACACGTTCTACTGGCATTCTACACGTCGGTAATCCTCCCCGTAGACTCATCATACCTAATAATCAGTCCGCCATGGATAGAATGTAACCAGGGCCGCGCATTTTGAACTCTCCATCATTCTATCTCATAGCTACAGCGGAGAAAGTGAATGTAACCAGGGCTGCGTATTTTGAACTCAACATCATTCTATTCCATTGCTCCATGCTGGATGATAACCGTGGATAGATGCTATTTATGATATTTGCTGAACATTGTTAGAACTTAAAGACATAGGGAATCGGCCGTTCCAACTGTTGTCGTTCAGAATTCTCCCGAGTGGAGCACGACTTTACATGACTTTACACGAGTGAATAAAGTAAATCTGATTGGTCGTTTATCAAGAGGGCGGGATTGTTGTGGCGGAGAAGGTGCGCTAGCATGTTTGATTGTGGCCGGTTTCTCTTAGCAACGGGCCAACGCCAACGACAATGTCAAGAAGGAACGCGACGTGGAAGAGGACGCCATGATGATTCTCCTCTTTGGCCTCTCTGAAGTCCAGGCGAACAAAGTTGGCACAGCATCGTTTATAAGATTTATGATACCACAGACGGTCTTCACAAAGCACTGCTTCTCAAAGTGCTCAGAGCAAACCTTGATCTCAGCATTGATCTGTAACCATAAATACCAGGATGTATGTATTTAAGTTATCAAAACAACTTGATTTAGGCATTAGTATGCTATAAATAAATACTGGTTCTGGTAGCACACTGTTAGTGGCCATCGGATCGCTTACCACAAAATTGAAAGCATAATCTTGAAATAGCGATCTGGAAATATCATATAAATGTGGCGTTGTGTAATTACGCATTCATATTTTTCATTTATTTCATCGAGGCATTCGCTTCATTAGGCTACGCGAGTCATGACAAGTTTGGCGAGCTAGCTTATTTGTGCTAGCTAATGCGTGTGACTAGCCTAGAAATCTAGACGCCCCTAGCGACCGCAAATTGAATTTGCTCCCGGGGGCAGTCTAGCGGACCCCGGTCGTTTTGCGAGGCTGAAAGTTATCCGATGACAGGGCCAATCAAATCGCGAGGGGGGCCGGGCTACTTAGTAAACAGGAAACTTTCTAAGAAGAAGCATGGTGTCCGTCCGTGCTACATACAGCACGAAAGTGCACTTAATTTAAAAAGCCTGGATGATAATACATTTCGTGTCTGACATGGATTGATGTAATAATACACCATGAACTTATCGGACACAAATAGATCACAACACAATACCATTTGATCATTCGATGTTTTAAACTAGCTCGGTAAGCTAAGTTGAGCATTTTACAGGACCAGATAGTCACGCTATTATCAGACCACTACTGTAGGTGTAGAATGAAGTTGCTGCTCTATTTAGTAAGCTACTCAAAGACTTTCAAAGCTCCCAAATGTCTCGTTTTTAATGGCATGCGTCTTAATGGCATGTGTCTTACTAACACACATGCCATTAAAAACGAGACATTTGGGAGCTTTGAAAGTCTTTGAGTAGCTTACTAAATAGATGTGAATGGCATAGTCTACCAAGCTAGTGGCTAGCTAACCTGTCGTCAATAACACAGAGCTAGGTATCCAGTCTTACTCTTAATATAACCATTTAACAAGCCCCATGGCTCAACATTTCGCTGGTTGATCAAGGAGGGCCATGTGGTTGAAAACGAGGCATTTTTGAACTGTATAAGTGAAAACACGATTTATTAGGACACTTGTTTGTGGCTGTGGTCATCACATGCATTCACTGCTACGACGGCTCGAATTTGCCGCTCCACCTACAAAGGGGCCCTCGCTGGCTAGCTAACCTGTCGCCAATAATAACACAGAGCTAGGTATCCAGCCTTGTATTATATGCCTGCCCCAAATTCTAATAAGATCCATGTCATTAAAAACGAGACATTTGGGAGCTTTGAAAGTCTGTAAGTCGCTTACTAAATAGATGGGAATGACACCTAGAGTCTACCGAGCTAGCGGCTAGCCAATCTGTCGTCAATTACACAGAGCTAATATCCAGCCGTGTATCAGTTATGGGTAGCTAGCTAACACCGAACATGCCATGTTGACAACAATCATAAATATAACCATTTAACAAGCCCCAAATTGCTCAACATTTCGCTGGATGATCAAGAAGGGCCGTGTGGTTGAAAACGAGGCATTTTTGAACTATGTAAGTGAAAACACGATTTATTAGGAAACTTGTTTGTGGCTGTGGTGATCACACGCATTCACTGCTACGACGGCTCGGACTTGCCGCTTCACAAGACAGCTGTGACGTTACACAGAAGTGTGTGGGGATTGGTTGTTTGCCATCCAATTGCGTGGCGTTGAGTGCTGAAGCAACCGTTTATCCCGCCCACACTGCTGCCCAGCCCTCCTAGACCCTGGTACAGCTTTTTGCTGTACGGGTCTGGCTCGCTAGGCTAGCGTGTGACTGGACATAACTAGACTGCCTGTGCAGTCGCCTTCGACTGCTTAAGGTATATCCCCGAAACGCGACGCTTCCAGTCCCCCATCATTCCTACCACTCCCGTCCACCATTTTGTAAACGTATATGATACATACAGACGTGACATGACGTGCATAGGCTTAAAACCAAACGACTATTGTGAAAATGAAGCAAAAAATGGGGCAAATGGTAATACTGTTTTAATGGTTCAGTGGATATACCACATTAGGTACAGTGTAATAACCAGTGTAAAAATATTGAAGACAATGTAATTCCAGTGTAACACCGCCATTTCTTTTACTTACATCATGTGTTTGTGCATAAGTGGTATTACATGGTATTGCATATTGTTACACTGGTATTACACTATATTACATGGTATTGCATACTGTTACACTCGTTATTACACTGTACCTGATATTGCATATTGTTACACTAGTATTACACTAGTATTACATGGTATTAAATATTGTTACATTGGTTATTACACTGTACCTAATATGGTAGATCCCCTGAAATGGTGAACCATTAAATGAAGGTGTTACCGGGCAAATCAATCCAACTAGTCAGAGGTTATGGGCCAAATGAAAATTCCGCCATCTTCAAAGTGTTGTCTTCCAAACTCGAATCAGTTCATGAACCTACCCTAGAGCATTCAGACACACAATCTGGGACAAATCCATCCACCCGGTCAGTAGTTATGGGCCAAACAATAATTCGGCCATCTTGACTGTGTTGACCTCCAAACTCGAATCAGTTCATGAACCTACCCTAGAGCATTCACACACCAAATCTGGGACAAATCCATCCACCCGGTCAGAAGTTATGGGCCAAACAAAAATTTGGCCATCTTGAATTCAGCCATCTTGAAAGTGTTGACCTCCCAACTCGAAGCAGTTCATGAACCTACCCTAGAGCATTCACACACCAAATCTGGGACAAATCCATCCACCCGGTCAGAAGTTATGGACCAAACAAAAATTCGGCCATCTTGAATTCAGCCATCTTGAAAATGTTGACCTCCCAACTCGAAGCAGTTCATGAACCTACCCTAGAGCATTCACACACCAAATCTGGGACAAATCCATCCATCCGGTCAGAAGTTATGGACCAAACAAAAATTCGGCCATCTTGAATTCAGCCATCTTGAAAGTGTTGACCTCCAAACTCAAATCAGTTCATAAACCTGCCCTAGAGCATTCACCCAAAAAATCTGGGACAAATCCAAACATCCGTTCAAAAGTTATCGCGTTAACACGAAAGACCTTACGCGGCGGCGGCGGACGCGGCGGCGCACGTGGCGGACGTGGCGGACGCGGCGGACGCGGCGGCGGCGCACGCAAAACCATTACATCCCCAACACTCCGCGTTTCGGGGATATAATTACGCATCTTACCTTGAAATATGGACCAGGATCCCTCTTGATGTGATTTATCCATTCACGCCGAAGTGCCTGCTCTTTGGGGAAACGGTGGAAAGTCTGTCCACGGTAGGATTTTTTTCTCTTTGAGGACGTACATTTGGGCACACAACAGTGAGGCGCCATAACAGCTGGGTGTGTAGCCGAGTGTACCCCTGAAATGTACCCCTCTCAACATCTTTAGAAGGTTCCGTTGCGTATATTAGCTGCGACATCAAGATGCTATGACCCAAAAAAATGACTGACAGATGACCGTTGAAACATATGATTGGCCAAATTTAGGTGTACAAGCTGACGTATAATTAACTGGCCGGCATTAGATAACGAAAAAAGAAACATAGATTTTAACACAGGGTTTTGTTAAAAAAATATAAAAAATTCAAAATTGTGGGCAATATTGTCTGATAAAGAGTACATTTATGTACATATTTAAGCCAGAATGATTTGACATTTAAATTTGATTTCCCTACGTCTTTAATGTCTTAAAGATGTTTGTTTAGATGCTAGTGGTGTGGTCTATTGACTTTTCAGTGACATTTTGAACTACGTAGCAACAAGCTCCTGTGGAGATTGTACGCTTTCTTGATGGCAGCTCAGCTACAGTCTGCAACACTATGATGTGCTATAAAACTATTTTCTCCTCCTTTTTATATCTTCTGTGCTGTGCCGTTGCTTTCAGCCATAATCTCCACTCCCCAGCATCCACTCAGCATGACGTCTTCACTTTCCCATTTTGTGTCGGGGAAAAAAAAAAATCACACTCACTCACGGATGCCCACGCACACACATACATACTCCTTGCATGCTCGCACACATGTACGCACGCATGTAGACACACACACACACACACACACACACACACACACACACACACACACACACACACACACACACACACACACACACACACACACACACACACACACACACACACACACACACACACACGCACACAGGCACACAGAGTGAGTAGAATGGGGTTGATGATGGCTGACTGAACCAAGTGAAGAGTCTGAAGTGTCAAAAAATCACGATGAACATCTGATTCTCAGTAGGAAAAAGTTGATTGGTGCGCGCAAGCGCGCACGCAGGCACGCACGCACGCACGCAGGCACGCACACACGCGCAGGAGAGAGAGAGAGAGAGAGAGAGAGAGAGAGAGAGAGAGAGAGAGAGAGAGAGAGAGAGAGGTGAAGATCAACACACATCAGTCATTGCTTTTCCAGCAGTTCCATTATCCGAGGATTTGGTCTTTGTTCGTGGTTTGGAGGGCAATGGTGTGTGAGTGAGTGGTGTGAGTGTATTTGTGCTGTGTGTGTGTGAGAGAGAGTGAGAGAGAGAGAGAGAGAGAGAGAGAGAGAGAGAGAGAGAGATAGAGAAAGCGTCAGAGAGACAAAGAGAGAGGGAGAGATAGGGAGGGGGCAGTGCCACAATATTTCTCCCTAGAGTGTGGGGTGTGTCGGAGTAGGGTAGGGGGATTGGGTAGGGTAGCGTAGGTTGGTGGGGGTCACACCACTCCTCCCCACATCACAGAGGTAATTATCTGCAATCAGAGGGGCTCTGGGGAATCTATAGCCCCTTAAAAGCTGCTCCTTATGGGGCAACCTCTTCTCCTGCCCCATTGGGCCCTTCACAGCGACCTCTAATCGCCCCCTCTTGGCTGACCTTGACCTTGTTGTCAATAGCAACCATCACTAGGAACCATCGACAGTGGCATGAGCGTCAGGCAGGCGAAATGGAGTTGATGGAAGGACACGAGAGGCAATAAGGAAAATCATCTGCCACAGAGTTGGGAATGAACAACAGGACGCACAGTGTTTGTGCTGGTTCAACAGGAATAGGAGACATAGGAGACAGGTTTAACATGTATCAGCCATTTGTTCTGCAATGCAAAAGGTCAGGAAAAGGAGGCATTACCATTGTTTTGGAACAATAATCAGTTTGATCATTTGGCCAAATATTCAGATGTGTACTACTGTAATGGTGTCTTTTTAGCTGAGTGTCCCCCAATATCATATTGAATACTTCCAGACGTTTTTCAGTGCACATTGTCTCAGTTTTACATTCTCTTGCCTATTTAATGGCTATTTTGAACTATTCAATGGCAAAATAGCTCCAATATAACACACATAACTCAACAATATCATTGTGTTGCACACGTTGTGTTGCACACGTGATTGAAGGTAACCACTCCCTCTGAATCATTCATACTCACAGAAATGTCTTGCCCATGGTCTAGACTTTAGGGATGTCATGCGTTTATGACAATGGAGCAGAGTGAAACATCTCACAGTTACGTAAAAGTTATTTGTAGCTCCCTCAGTTGTTATGGCTATTTCAACCCCTTTTAGCTGCTGTTTTTCCTGAAAAGCCATCCTGAAATGACGAGGGGTAACAAGGGCATAGGGCATGGATAGGGCGCCTAATTTGCTCTAAAACTACACTTCCGCAGCACTCTGATTCTTCCCCCTCTTCTTGGCGGACTGAGGAAATGATGTGAGCACATTAAGTCCACGCAAGTCACTGATTATGCAAACAAGCCTGTCATCTCCATGTCACAGCACAACTGTCCGCTCTGTAACCATACAACTTTATCACAACGGAAGCGCTCGCTTAGTCTGTTGACTTTGTTTTATTCGTGTTGAAGCTTTGCGTGTCTTCATAATGCAGGCATTGCAGCCCCAACAGCAGACTCTATTAACTTCAGACAACTGAAGATTTGTTGAAAAGAATAATGATGCATTGCACAATGGTCTGTGTCCATGTACTAGAAAGGCATTTGTAGGGAGAAAAAAATGTTCTGAACACCATAACATTATTTCCAATAAAAAGAGGGAGAAAGCCCTGTTTGGCTAAAAGAAAGCCAATAATAACTTGTCCAGAAAAGCAGAGAGCCTGAAGCTTGTGGCTGGGGAGTGTCAGTCATTCTGTCACTTGGCCAACATGTCTAATTAGTGGCTCAGAAAAACGGCATCCTTTTAAGGTTACAGCAGAGTCAATATTTAAGCCAACTAATGACTGAGTTGATTGGAGAAAGAGAAACGTCATCCTTTTTTATTTTTTGGGGGCTTTTCAATCCTTTATTGGTTATTATCAGACAGGACAGTGCAGGAGAGACAGGAAGTGAGTTGGGAGAGAGAGACGGGGAAGGACCGGCAAAGGACCTGGGCCAGGAATTGAAATGCAGAGGTGTGCCCTACCGTTAGCGCCATGGCAGGGCCAGAAACGTCATCCTTTTAAAGTTGCAGCGGAGTCACCATAGGGCCCCCCAACAATCAGCCCCACCACAGAAAAAAGTAATTCAAGAGCCCACCATGTCAGTATTCACCCCCCATGAATGGTTATAACCCCCACTGCGTCATGTGGAGCTATTGCACTTACCTAGCCTAGCGAGCTAAACCGCTACATAGAGCAAAAAGCTGACAGGGGTCTAGTGTAGCTCGGTGGCCGTGTGGGCGGGATAAACGGTTGTCTGTCAAAATGCTTCTGCACTCAACGCCACACAATACGTATGAACGGCCATCCGGGTACTTTGCTCGTGAATGTGCGTTACGCCCCTTTTTGGGGGCGAAACAAACCGAATGTCTCGTTAACTTACATGCTACATCGGCAAGCCTAAATGAACACAGTCTATGCTTCAGCCACAGCTGTTTGGCTATATTGTTTGAACAGCTGGCAACACAACACATTTTCGGTATGTTGAGTGTGAACGACGCTAGTCTACAGGTCATTGTCTTTCGTTTATTCTTTCCCAACCCCACCGATTGACTTGCATTGGCTTTATCCCCAATGTTTTCCCCCAAAAAAGGGCGTAACGCACATGGCACACGTCACACGTCACACCGCTTATGCGTATAGGATGGCGCAAACAACCAATCACACCGAATCCCCACACAGCAAGTGGAGGGGCATGGCCGGCACTAGTTCCAGGAGATGGGTACCTAGTGGGGCAGCTGGTGCGTGTCATCCAAACGAATGCACACACAGGCAGGCATCAGACTCCCAGTCCCTCAGACCCAGCAAGATCACATACATATACAGCTGACGGCTGTTTGCACACATAACCCACTCAGTATCACAACACAATGTCTATATGTATTAATGACTTGCATGTTTTGATCCTAAATAATATTTAACGTCTGTGATGTAGTCCTACACGTACAAGAATTGGTCTTGCTAGCTTGTGACTGTTTGGTTCTGTAAAATGCTAACATTAGCTGACTCGGCTAGCTGAAAACATTCAGTGATCAAATGGCTATGTGACCTACAGTATTTGTGTGAAATAAGTTCATGGTGCATTTTTACATCAATTTGTGGCAGCCACAACATTTATAATCACTCTTTATAATCGCTCTTTAAAGTCAGCAATAACTTTCATTTTGGAAGTCACACGGACAGCTGATATATTTCTTAGAACATTTTATAACTCCTGCCCAAGTAACCCATACGCCCATTTGATTGGTTATCAGACCATCTAATTTATTTGATATTATGTCGTCACTAAGTAGCCCGGTTCCCGATCTCGCTCCTCACGATTTGATTGACAGGCCGTCTTTTGATTTTCACCCTCGCAAAGCGACCAGGGGTTACTACTGCCCCAGGGAGCAAATTCAATTTGCGGCCGCTAGGGGCGTCTAGATTTCTAGGCTAGCATTTACCACTACTACAGGCTCATCCAGGAAATGCTGGTGTATCTTAGTATTTCTCCTAGCTATATGGCTTACCTCATATGAACAGGAGGGTGTTGCGGCGCAGGTGGCGCCAATGACAGCAATAATAAGCATTATTGGGTCAGACGTTAAACGTTATGGGATGACTTCTTATTTCCCTGGACTAAATACTAAATGGCCTGCGATATGACTTGCCTCATAATAACCCATATGAATAGGTGTGTGTGTGTGTTCGTGTGTGTGTGCGTGCGTCTGTGCGTGCGTGCGTGCGTGCGCGTGCTTTCGTGTGCTTGAATGTGACTATGCGTGTGTGTGAGTGTTCATAGTGGCGGCTGTTATATCTCCAGCCTGCAGCTGTAGCGTTGGCTGTGCCGTGATGAGTGGGAACGAGCGGACCCTCTGGTGATGACTTCTTCTCTCCTCCTTTCATGGCGGCGATGATTGACTGTGGCACTATTACAGCTCTTGCTTTCCCACTTCCTTCCAGTGTGTGAAGAGCTCTGAATGCAGCCCTCTCTCTCTTTCTCTCTCTATCTCTCTCTCTCTCTCTCTCTCTCTCTCGCTCGCTCTCCCTCTCTCTGTCTCTCTCTGTCTCTCTCTCTCTCTCTCTCTCTCTCTCTCTCTCTCTCTCTCTCTCTGTCTCTCTCTCTCTCTGTCTCTCTCTCTCTCTCTCTCTCTCTCTCGTGCTTGCATCTCTATTTAGGACAAACGATGTGGCGTCCTGGCCCCCGAGGGTTATTGTTTTATCATGTTGCTGATGGTGTGTTGTGGTGTGGTGTGGTGTGGTGTGGTGTGGGCTGCTGCTGAAGTGTTCTGTAGCATCACTGTGGATGGATTAACAGCATACACACTCGACACCAGCACACATACAGCACAGCAGGTTTGGTGGTGCTTGTGGTAATATACTACCCGATTGCTGACATAATCTATATACTGTATAAACGGCTCTCACTAGCCAGCTAGCCAAATGTGGGGGAGAAAATTCTGTTTGACTGGTATAAAAGAAAACATACTTCCATTTTGACTGACTAACTGGGCTAAGTGTATGTTTGGCAGGTAAGATTTAACATGTACTAGCCAAATTGGCTCATTTGGGAAAAAAATAATAATTCATAGCCCTGACTGTATATTCAAAAGTACACCAATGCACATAAAGCAGATCTGGTATAATGACCCATGCGTTTACACTCACCATATATCGACATACAGTACTGAGTGTATTTATTTGTATTTGGTTGTTTTATCACAGTCTTGATGAATAGTGAGGTGTATTAACACTGTGGAAGGATTAACAGTTCAAACCGACGTCACTTGCTACAGGGAATTTGACCCTTTGTCTTACCCCTTTTTTACTAATCACCATGTATTGACATGATATACCGTATGTGCATTGTGTATAGTGGTATACAATTATTCCACCCCTTGGGCCAAATTATGTTGCGCAAATGAGGCCAAACAAATTGTCTGCCCATATACCTGTAGCCACAGATTTTTCATTGGTTTTCATTTGTTCCAACCTAATGGTGGGCCAAATTTTTGCCATGCCGGGCTGGGTCTGGCCTGGATCTGGCCATTTGGAGACCACAGGTGTATACTGTATTCATTAGTATAAACTAACATAAATTTACTTAGCAGCAAAGCAGTACCATATATAGTATATATAGAGACCTGTGAGTATGTGTGTTTATGCGTTTGTTCGTGTGATGCATGTATACTAAGTGAAGCGGAAGTTCACCAGGGAAACTCCACCTTCTATTGTCATGGTGACACAGCACACAATTGCACGCTGCACACAACGAAATTGCATTTATACCTCACCTGTGCAAGGGCCCAATGGCACCCCAAGGGAGCACAATGCTCAGCGTACCTCAGTCATGGAGGTGGGGAGAGCGCTGGTTAATTACTCCCCCCACCAACCTGGAGGGTTGGGAATCGAACTGGCAACCTTTGGGCTACAAGTCTAACGCCCTAAGCGCTTACCCATGACTTCTCACAGGCATGTACACAGATGTATCGTATACTGCATAACATCACATACACAGACATCATTTTACACATGCTCAGGTGTCTGTTTCCAAAAACCATAGCTGCTAACCATGTCATCTACTTCATTGGGTGACAATTGAATTGTCCTTTTGCCAAACAGCGATATTGCAACTGTGGTGTAGGGAATCACACTGCAGAATGTCTGAAATAAAGGATGTGTTACATGGATAGAAAAGCATTTTGATTTTAATGTTCACACTGCTGAAGTGAGTGAGTGTAGAACAAATTTGCACACAAGCCATGATGATTTACAAAAGAAACCACTTTGGCCACATAGTAGGCCTACATGCACCTATATTTATCTCAATGCTGTGGTATCCTTGCTTTCAAATGAACTACCTCTGGAAATGGTAGATTTGACTATATCATTGTGCTGACTTTTAATGTTTGAAACAATGTGTATGACAATCACTGCAATTTCAAACCGCAGTGGCGATAGAGAACAAAAATCAGTGTGCTGTTATTCATGGGGACGGACCAAAACTTCAGGCCACTATAATTTGCAGCAATCAGCATACTATATGTCAGTGGTTTCCAAACTTTTTCAGCAGGGACTCCCTTATGGACTTAGGAATATTTTCGCGCCTTGTCAATTTTATTTGTCCATTATTAATATTTCTAGATTTTCCATTAACAGTTTGTCCGCTAATATTGCAAGAAATCCACAGGACAGCAAATACATCTATTAGCTGTTAGCTGGATTTACAATTTGTATGCAATGTCCCTTTCCTCCGCTACCCTCCTTCAGTACCTCTGCGACCCCCCAAGGGCTCCCCACCCCCAGGTTGGTAACCACGGCTATATGACAAAGGAAGGCATAATTTCAACATTCAAGGTTGGCCAAAAGCCATAAAATGGATCCAGGGAAGGGTTTTTTTCTATCACTTTCTAGGCATTTTTCACATGACTTTTGCTACTGTTCTGCCCCATATTTGATTGCCTCTAGTGCAGCAAATAACAGAACAGGACATACTGCCATAAAAGCCTGCAGATTTTGACTTTCGTAGGTGCTACTATTAGTAATAGAGTCGTATCAAAGTGGTCAGAAGGAGAACAACAAAGACATTAACAACAACAACATGTATTTACATAGCACAATATCACAATTACGGTATAGTACAATTGACTTAAAGTACTTTCAAACACACATTCTCAAGTTCACACACAGCTCTGGAGACTGCCAAGAAGGTGCCAAGTATTCAGGGCCGGGTTCATGTAGCAAAATACACACACATACACACAGATAGTAATAATAGTCCTAAATTAGACTCTTAAAGGGACACTCTGCAGGAAATGGTCAAAAAAGGTACTGCAACTATGCTGCTCATTGAAACTGGGCTGCCTATTGCCAAATTTGATCTTTACATGAAAGTTTACTCAGTAATAAACAAATATTTTCTAGTATGGTCCAAGTAGAGTCGTTTTTGCAGCTAAAAATGGCTATTTTGGGAAATTCAAAATGGCGGACCATAGAGAAGATCCCCCTTTTCATGTATGAAAAGTGCAATTTTTCCAGTCATAATGAATACTTAGAATTTGATGGTGGTGGTAAGTATTCATGAAAAAGGTAACATTAGTGAATGGGTAGCATGGATCCTGGAAATAAACAACTAAAAATCTCACACAGTGCCCCTTTAAAGGCTGAAGCGATCGTATACATAGGCTAATTTCACAACATCAGAACTAGCCCTACTAGACTGTGTAGTTCTACTTATTACTTCCTACTGTTGTATGGTCACATGACTCATTGCTCTGCCTAGTGTAACTCTTGCTGTTTGGACTCCCGATGTCACTGAGAGTTACAACTGAAACCTGCCCGTGTCCTGCAAACATCACTCAGTCAGCACACATCATTTCCTCTTCTGTGGAGCTGCCCTGGGTGCTGATGATGGGTGACCTAATAGTCTCCTCCTGAGATTAAGTCACCGAGACAACAGGCACTGATGCCTTTCTGATGAGTACAGATGACCTCAGCAGTCGCCTGATTGGTCTGGGAGTGAACTGGAGGTGCAGCGCTGTGATTTGATAGGGGGGGGAAGAGACGCCGGCCGACTCTTAAGTGAGATGGATGTCATCATTTTGCCACCGGCGACCCGGCGGTGATGTGTATCTATACTCTATTTACGGGCCAGTCATAATTCTATCTTTATAAACACTGTCAGCTACAAATACATCCTTGTTATTTGGTGTCATGATTCGTAAAGCCTGGCTTCAGTGTGTGAAATATGGATGCACATTCTGCACTGCACTGGTCATGTATATGTAGATGTTATTTTTTATTACGATGAAAGGATCCTTTGGAGGAATTGCCAGATTGTATTTGTGGTCAGTATTTTTGGGATGTCAGACTTTCAGAAAGTAAAATCTCTTCCACATATTTGAAAGCAACCCTTTTCTGAACCCCACAACTTTGATGGCCAGTCAATTAATCAGGCAGATATATCAATTAGAGTAATGTGTAGTGGCCCATCAGGAAGAACAGAGCTATTTAACTGTTGCTTTGTTTTGGTGTGCAGTGTGCTTGCGGACCCCTTAGTGGTACCCCTGGTTGGGAAACACTGACCTAGGGTACCAGTTACATAATTTCTTGGAATTATATCTCTAGACTTATTACGATGTATCCGGAAAGACCTTCTATAATAAATTCAAATAGCTGAAAAAGTCATGAAAAGCAAATGATGGGTGAAAATGTGTGATGTGTTTGGTTAAGCCCTCTGCGGTGCTTCTCATCTTACGGCCTTGCAGGCATCCCTTTGGTAGGGTGCTTTATTTCGCATATCTTCTCCCGCTCCATGTGGAAATCTGTCATCCTGTCATCCAGGATTTCCCCCTGGCTTTGTCACCAAAGATTTTTCCCCTTCGCTAAATATTTGCACAAACAAACCAGTGTAACAGGTATGCATATATGTGCTGGTTTTATATATTTAGGAACAGGTGCAGTCATGTCATTGTCAGTGTCATTGCTTTTTACATTTCACAACATAATCCACATGAAACCGTGTCCAGGTGCCATTCTTGTTTGGTATTAACGGCTTAACACAAAAATAGAGAATGGAGAGGGAAAAACGGCATATAGCAGGTTTTCCTTACAGTATCACTTCACTTTATTAAATAGACTAATAGACTTCATGGTCCAATTACAGAATACTTGTAAAGACGACTATTCAAATGTACAATACAATGTACAGATACACACAATGATAAAAAAATACAGTATACAGTATATGTTACATTATTTCCCAAACATGGCATAAAGGTATCATACTATTCTTTGTTTCTCTTTTCTGCCATTAAAGAAAAACTGTTCCCATCTATTGGTCATATTGCTGATTTCACTTGTGGCCTCTAGCTATTGTTGTTGACCTTTTCACCTTTAATGTCTCAGAGAAAATTCAGTTCAGTTCCCATGGAAAATCCCCTATCCAACATACAGAACGTGCTAATCCTGTCTCTACCGCCGACTAATCTGTGAGTTTAACATCTTTGTAATATAAGGTTGTGGGATGCTGTGCAAAAAACGGTGTGCAGAAAGGAGGAAACTTAAAATGTACTTAAGTGCATCATAGAAAGTTCAGTATCGCTAGATAATCTCACATCAATGAACACGTCGCCAACCACTCTTCATCTTTAACGTCCTTATCTGAACAAAATATAATCTAAGATATTAGGCAGGAGATGAGACGTCTTACAGAAACTCCAGTTCCCCTCCGTAATCCGCCATGCCAAGTCTATAAGTCATACAGAGTTTGCCAGCCTGCTTTTTGCCTTTGCTGAGCGGCACTGTGCGAGCAGGCAAATGAGCCGCGTTTGGCAGGGGCGCCAGTACGTCTCTGATTAGTATCTTTACAGCTCCCTCTATACCTCCTGATTATGCCTGCAGCTGTGTTGTGCTTCCCCCATTTTAGTGTTCTTCCTCTTTTCTTCAGTCCGTCCTTCCATCCATCTTCCTGAGTCTTCTCTTTTCTATCATTGTGATTACAAGTGCACATTGCCGTTTCCAATTCCGTCGCCGGCTGGCACTTCCTATCGGTGGCGTTTAGGGTCATGTTAAAGGGATGCAGATGCGTGGGAGAATGGCTGTCTTTCATCTCCCAGATGTCATTTTACAATCATGTGTTTTACACTCCATTACATAACAGACGGTTTTTATCTTATGCTATATGTTACATCAGCCCCTTAAAACATGGTCCATGGTTTAAATAGCTGTTACCAGAATGGCAATGACCAAGTTGTGATGCATTACTAAAGGCCCTGTGCACTGTCATTCTGGTGTAATACTATGGTAGTTAAGCTTTTTCAGTGACTACTACAACGTTCCAGTGGTGGAATGGCATGATCATGTGTTAAGGGGCTACTTTCAGGTAATAGTGCATGAAAATGTATGTTAAAGGCATGCATTTGATTCTGAGGAAAGGTTAAGGCCATACGTGGGAGTGCACTGTCTGAAAATATCCTAATTCAGATGTGCCTTTCCTATGGCACTGAAGTCACAGACAAGCTGGTTATAATAATGATTTTACGTTTTACGTTGACACTGTACAACACTTTGGCCAGTTCTCACTGTTATCACATTTTAAAATGTGTTATATGAATTAAACTTACTTACTCACTTATTATGTGTAAGTCTGACCTTCACAGACTACACTAACTACATCTCAATGCTTTACCTGGCAATTTGAAGTACTGAGGAGATTAATAGTGTGGGCTTTAGCTGTAGTTCTCGGTGACATTGCTCAGGGTGCTTGAACCCTCGGCTATATGCTGTGCCATGTGCCACTGTGTACATGTATCAGGTGGCTTTAATCTCATTTTGGTGTACTGTCACTGTACACCCACATAGAGTATAAACTGCATGCACCTGAATTTGTATACCAGTATACAATTGTATACATTGCATATTTATTTACAAGTCTATACACTTCAGTAATACATCTTGGCTGATATTATGCAAGATCAACAAACAGGGGGCATCAGAAATGCACGTAGTAGTTGTAATATTATCAACTGTGCTATTGAACCAGTATAGAGCCACTTTGAGTGGAGGAGGGGGATGCTAGCTTGTAGTCACAGTGAAACATATCGTCTCCTGCTAAGTGAATACAGCACCACAGTAGCACATGCTAACCGAAAAGCATCTGACTCCACCTGCATTCCTTCCCCCATTAGGAGACATGGTGGCAGATGGCCATGTCGTCCAGGTGGAGTGGGGAGCAAAAGGTTGTGCATCGTACAAACGTTTCTTGGAAGAAAACAGCACAACAGGCCCGGACATGACGGTGCTAGTGGGATATTTTTGTACCAGTAGGGATATTTTAGCGACGGACAACTCAGCAGTCCTACAGGCCCCACAGAGCAGGCTACTACTGTAGTGGAGCTGCTGACATAAGGTGTATAATGGGAAGAGATACTGTACTTTTCATCAATGAATTAACGAGCGTTTCAAAAGAAGAAGATATCTGGAGAATGAGCTACTTACTTACTATACACTCCCCTGATCGGTTATGGTTTTACCACTATTTGTTATCGTAGAACATATCATTTACAGGTTACTATAATATAATCACATTTATCTTTTTTTCTTATTTTTTTCACCATAAATACAATGTAAGTAGTGGCATAGTGCACATCTTTTGATCAGTTGAGTAATTGGATAATCCGTCATTTGCAGGACAACAGCAGTGTGTGATAAGAGATGCGTGTATATAAGAGCCTTGTAGTGGGAGAAGCTAATACTACTGTGCAACTGCACCACCACCAAAATCAAAATCTGTGTTATTGCTCAGGTATATCCAAAGAGTTTACTGTAGTTGTAAGCAGTGGACCTCTTGATCAAATAAAAACTGTGTTTCAAGGTCCAAGAAGAAGTACACTTATGATGCTTAGAAGTACACAAATGATGCTTTGTATATTATGACCTGGATGAATGACAGTTTTCATGCTTCTACAGATGAATCTGTCCTAGCTAACAATACATTCTGAACGTTTCCCTCCTGAAATACTCATTGCATCTCTGAACTGAACTATGGCACACATGTCTTTCGTATGTTCTCCTTTAGCCATTTTTGTTGTTGCTCTGATCAGACTGTACAGTAACTTGTGTTCCACGGTTGGGAGTTAGAGTGCTGTGTGCTCTGGAACCCAGTGTCTCCCCAGGCGATACCACTTAATAACCACTCATGCTATTGGTCAACACAGAACAGAGCACCGTACAGCACAAAACGAGAACACAAGAACACATTATGTCCCAGAGGATGCTCTTTTTTCCCCCTCCTCATGTCTGTTTCTCACAAAGGGCTTGTACTGGTGACATACATGTTCTCCATCAAGGGAGCAGAATCCATTTTCTTTGGTCTGGTCATCTCAGAGGAGACCACTAATGGACCTATTGTGAGATATTGGTCACCAGCTACACATGATCACTGTTTCCTTTCACAGTGGGTTGTTGTCGTATCTCAAAAACAACATCGCTTCCTTGCGTACCTGTGAATGTGTGTCTACACGTGCATCATGTCACATGGGAGTAAGAGTCTTTGTGAGATGTGACATGTGAGAGGCTTTCAATCTGATTGAGTAATGGTATGTCTGTATATTTGTCATAGTACCGTACGTGTGTATAGTGACAACAAAACATTTATCTTCTATTCTATTCTATTCTATTCTATTCTATTCTATTCTATTCTATTCTATTCTATTCTATTCTATGCTGTTCTATTCTATTCTATTCAACAGTATGTGTGGAGGGATGGTAATCATGAAAAAAATAATTCTTCTGCATTGAGACAGCTGTGTGTGACAAGCATTTGTAGCCTATGTCTCCCCGTTCGTGTATATCCTTCAGGAGTATGAAGGCTTTCCAGCCAGCAGTCTAATTATACACAATTCATTCCCAGCGTCCCCTGCAGCGATGCACCACAGCTAGAAAAAGAGGGCGCAGAGGAAGACAATTGCACGCTCTGCTCCGCTGCTCTCCTCTCATCGGGGATACGTAGACTATAACGCGAGGGCTTTGCATTGCCGCTGTATGAGATGAGTGCTATCAGCACTAAAGTGCAAGACTGATAAATGGGGTATAATGGCACCCATCAACTGACTTTTAATGTGCATTCTTCATTAGACGCACAACAGGCCTATTTTTAATCGTATAGCCCAACCAACAGTGATCTACATAAATGACTAGATTTGATTGAATGCTTCACCAAATTCTTCCCCTTGAGAACATTTCGTGATGTATTTCATGATGGGTTTTTTTTCATTTTTGGCGCATTTCTCCACAATAGTAGGCCTAATATTAGCAGTTGTAGATCGGAGTGAATTCTGTCTCACAAACTCTCTAATTCCAAAAGCTTCATGGGCCATTGTTGACCTCAGAAGAATTTGATGCCAAGAAACGACTGCCGAGATTTTGTTTATATTTGTCACCATATCTTCTGACAGCCTGGTTAGCAGCAAGGGCATTGGGGGCCGGGGCTATTCCACAATATTAAATGTAAAGTAGTCTGGTAGCCATTTGAAAGTCTAATGCCAGCACTAGAAACAACACTGAGCTGCTTTCGTCGTTGCTTTCGTTTCTGTCATAAAGAATAGAGACAGGGATGGTTGTATCTGAGATACCATAGTAAAGTCCTCTTCCTCTATTCTCTCTACTTGTATCTTTGCTACAGTCTTCAGTAATACTGAGTACTTGTTTTGGAAACAGACGCATTGTTTACAATGTCCACACGTTAGGCACTAACACATGCCTAATGACGGCCTGTATACGTGACATAGAAGACATGTGTTAAAGGCCTACAAGTACCTTTTCACGATTATGTGAATAATAAGAGGCTTATTAGCAGTGAACAAGAAATTTGTGAATACACGCCTAACAAATTGATTTTGCTTAACCCATGTCTTATAAGACACCTAAACAGACAGTTGGACATGTATTAGTTCCTAACACGTGAACCTTAAAATAAAGTGTTGCTGAAATTTTTAATACTACACTCTAGGCCAATGGGATTCATTGACTGTATTCTGTATTCAACTGGTTGCCAATTTAAATGTCTGTGGGCACTGGGCAAGCTGAGCAACTTGCTCACCATCTATCAGTGTTGTGGTGTTACAGGAGTAATGATTGATAGCTACAGAGTGGCCTGTGTTTACATCTTTGTAGTACGTATGTACGTGTCTGTTAATGTGGTATATGTGTGAGTGTGTGTTTATTTGTACCCGTGTCAGTTTGTGTTTGCGTGTACATGTGTGTATGTTTTTGATGTGTCAGTGTGTATCTATCGGTGTGTGTTTGTGTATATGGGTCTCTGTGTGTGTGTGTGTGCGTGTGTGTGCGTGTGTGCACGTGTGTGTGTGTGTGTGTGTGTGTGTGTGGGTGTGTGTGTGTGTGTGTGTGTGTGTGTGTGTGTGTGTGTGTGTGTGTGTGTGTGTGTGTGTGTGTGTGTGTGTGTGTGTGTGTGTGTGTGTGTGTGTGTGTGTGTGTGTGTGTGTGTGCACTATGCACTGCGTTAATGTGTGTGTACATGTTCAGTCAGGAACAGGAAGGAAGCACCTGTCAGCTGTGAGCAAGCAGACAAGAAAACATGGACTCACCCATCCACTGCAATTACTTATTGCAGATTACACACACACACACACACACACACACGCACACACGCACACACACACACACACACACACACACACACACACACACACACACACACACACACAGACCCACATACACACATACACACAAACACCCACGCACGCACGCACGCACGCACGCACCAGTGTTAATTTTGTCATCTTTTTTTGATTTAGTCAAAGTCTTAAGCCCGATTCAGACGGGACTTTTTTACCTATGGACCCCCGGTAATTCGGAATAATTACGGAGAATGTCTGAGTTCTTAGTCCTTTGCGAATGTGCCATGTCCGCGATTTGTGAGGTAATAATTCCGCCGCGAATTACCTACTGTATTTCGGCGAAACACAGACGTCCTGGGGTAATTTCACATAGGCGCGCCGTCTGTACCCCCTTGTAATGTCTGTGAATTGAGTAAATAACAGACGTTTATTAATCCCGTCCGAATGCGCCCCGAGAAATCACGGAGGTCTGGGGGTAATTGCGAATTACCAGGGGTCCATAGGTAATATTTATCCCGTGTGAATCAGGCTTTAGTCATATTTTAGTCATTGCCTTCCCAATTTAGTCTTAGTCTTAGTCTAAATGACGAAAATCAATTTTAGACTTAGTCAATTTTTAGTCATTTTAGTCATTTTAGTCAACACTGTACATATAACTTCTCCACACACTGTTTCTCTTTTTACGTAACATATATCATTGACTGTACAGAATAAACCTTCTCCGCACACTGCTTCCCTTTTTAACATATATGACACTGCACAGAATAAACCTTCTTCACACACTGCTTCTCGTTAGGGGCCAAGCAGCGAAGCTGGCGAAGGCCCCTATAGTGTTAACTGGTATTCTTATTAGGGGCCAAGCAGCGAAGCTGGCGAAGGCCCCTATAGAGTTAGTAGGTTTTCTTCATTATTATTATTAGGGGCCAAGCAGCGAAGCTGGCGAAGGCCCCTATAGAGTTAGTAGGTTTTCTTCATTATTATTATTATTTAGTCACCATTCTTCTCCGACTGTAAGTCTATGGCAGCCTATAGAACCGTAGGTAGGAAAATGCTGTAAATTGGCACACACATTCGGGGCAGACTCAGCATCACCCACAGCGATTTATAGGTCCCAAGCCCCAACACTCTAGCGCCACCAGCAGGTCAAAGTTGCAGGTACATTTCTGCTTGTAACTTTTGAACCGCTTGGCCAATTTTCATAAACTTGGTATCACTGGAATCCTTGGGCCAAGACAAATCCAACGCACCCTATGACGTCATTTTCCGCCAGGATAGTTTTTCCGCCATTTTGAATTTTATGAAATTCAATAAAAATGCTACTACTCCCACAATTTTCGACCAATTCACCCGAAACTCGGTATATAGTATCTCGGGACTGAGCTACACATGGGGTCTCAAGGAATATTGGATAACTTTATCGTTTAGCCGTGACAGCCAATCAAAATTGTCGTAAAAGTGGCGAAACAGGAAGTGAGGTCATATCTCAGCAACCGTTTGTCAAACTAGGCTGGGTTTTTGTACACACATAGTAGTCCATCCCAGGACCTACCACAACAAAAATCATATCCCCAGCTCAAACTCTGTAGCGCCACCAGCAGGTCAAAATTTTTGCTACATTTTTGCCTGTAGCTTTTGAACTGTACTCCCAATTTTCAAAATATTGGTACACAGGTCATCCTCACACCATGTTGCACCCAGGTAATGGATTTTCGTAACGATTGAAAAAACTATCAGCTCACAGCAGCCATTCAAAATTGTGGAAAAGAATGGAGGGATTTTTTCTCATCTCTCTGTCTTCCTCTGCTCCCCTTGCGCACGTTCACTGACACCATTCTCGGCAGGGGGTCAAGCCCCACTGCCCCAGCCCCTGCACCCCACCCCCCACCTCACACACACACAGACAGACAGAGGGAGAGGGAGAGGGGGGAGGGGAGAGGGAGAGGTAGAGGGAGAGGGAGAAGGGACAGAGAGAGAGGGAAGAAGGGAGGGAGGGAGGGAGAGGGAGGGGGGAGAGGAAAGAATTTTGAACACCTCTTGTTGTTTGCCGGTGACAGCCAATCAAAATTGTCATAAAGGTGGCAAAACAGGAAGTGAGGTCATATCTCAGCAACCGTTAGTCAATTTCTGTTAGGATTTTTTGCACACAATCTAGTCCATCCCATGACCTCCCACAAAAAAATCCAGACCCCAAGCTCTCTAGCGCCACCAACAGGTAACAGGAAGTGAGCTCATATCTCGACAACTCTTCAACGGATTCAAACTAAACTTGGTTTACGTGATCACACTCTCGTCCAAGGAATGCACACCAACATTGGCGAGATTTGGACCAAGGGGGGCGCTGCAGTTCCTTCTGTTGCCGTGGCTGCTCTGGCAAGTTTACTGCTTGGCCCCGCATTGCTGCTTGCAGCTATATTTATTATGTCACCTTTCCTCTCCTTAGCAAGTCTATGGCAGCCCATAGAACCGTAGGTAGGAAAATGCTGTAAATCGGCACACACATTCGGGCCAGTCTCAGCATTACCCACAGCAATTTATAGGACCCCAGCCCCAACACTCTAGCGCCACCAGCAGGTCAAAGTTGCAGGTACATTTCTGCTTGTAACTTTTGAACCGCTGGGCCAATTTTCATAAACTTGGTATCCCTGGAATCCTTGAGCCAAGACGAATCCAACGCACCCTATGACGTCATTTTCCGCCAGGATAGTTTTCCCGCCATTTTGAAATTTACGAAATTCAATAAAAATGCTACTTGTCCCGCAATTTTTGACCAATTTGCCCGAAACTTGGTATATAGTATGTCTGGACTGAGTTACACATGGGGTCTTAATGAATATTGGATATCTTTTATCGTTTAGCCGTGACAGCCAATCAAAATTGACGTAAAAGTGGCAAAACAGGAAGTGAGGTCATATCTCAGCAACCGTTTGTCGAATTAGGCTGGGATTTTGTACACACATAGTAGTCCATCCCATGACCTACCACAACAAAAATCGGATCCCCAGCTCAAACTCTGTAGCGCCACCAGCAGGTCAAAAGTTTAGCTACATTTTTGCCTGTATCTTTTGAACCCTACTCCCAATTTTCAAAATATTGGTACACAGGTCATCTTCACACCATGTTGCACCCAGGTATGGATTTTCGTAACGATTGAAAAAACTATCAGCTCACAGCAACCATTCAAAATTGTGGAAAGAATGGAGGGATTTTTTCTCATCTCTCTGTCCCCTCTGGCACCGGCTGCGCACGTTCACTGACACCATTCTCAGCAGGGGGCCTGGACACACAAGAGACGAGAGCTTATGTGTGTGCGTAGTTCTGCTATTGCTTTAAAGTGTCAACCAAAGCCCCACTGCCCAGCCCTGCAGTCTCTGCAGTCTCTGTTCAAACTAAACTTGGATCACATGATCACCTTCCCCTTCAAAGATTGCACACCAACATTGGTGAGATTTGGCCTAAAGGGGGCGCTGCAGTCAATTTGGTTGCAGTGGCGACTCGGGCAAGTTTACTGCTTGGCCCCGCATTGCTGCTTGCAGCTATATTTATTATTATTATTCTCTAGTCACCATTCCTATCCCTCTGCAAGTCTATGGCAGCCCATAGAACCGTAGGCAGGAAAATGCTGTAAATTGGCACACACATTCGGGGCAGTCTCAGCATTACCCACAGCAATTTATAGGACCCCAGCCCCAACGCTCTAGCGCCACCAGCAGGTCAAAGTTGCAGGTACATTTCTGCTTGTAACTTTTGAACCGCTGGGCCAATTTTCATAAACTTGGTATCCCTGGAATCCTTGAGTCAAGACGAATCCAACGCACCATATGACGTCATTTTCCGCCAGGATAGTTTCCCCGCCATTTTGAATTTTGTAAAATTCAATAAAAATGTTAATTTTCCCGCAATTTTTGACCAATTCGCCCAAAACTCAGTATATAGTATCTCTGGACTGAGCTACACATGGGGTCTTCAGGAATATTGGATATCTTTTATCGTTTAGCCGTGACAGCCAATCAAAATTGTCGTAAACGTGGCGAAACAGGAAGTGAGGTCATATCTCAGCAACCGTTTGTCGAATCAGGCTGGGATTTTGTACACACATAGTAGTCCATCCATGACCTACCACAAAGAAAATCATATCCCCAGCTCAAACTCTGTAGCGCCACCAACAGGTCAAAAATTTTAGCTACATTTTTGCCTGTAGCTTTGAACCCGTACTCCCAATTTTCAAAAATATTGGTACACAGGTCATCTTCACACTATGCTGCACCCAGGTATGGATTTTCGTAACAATTGGAAAAACTATCAGCTCTCAGCAGCCATTCAAAATTGTGGAAAGAATGGAGGGATTTTTCTCATCTCTCTGTCCCCTTACCAACGGCACCTGCGCACGTTCACTGACACCATTCTCGGCAGGGGGTCTCTGGACACACCGAGAGCTTAGGTGTGTGCGTAGTCTGCTATTGCTCTAGTGTAAACAAAAGCCCCACTGCCCCAGCCCCTGCACCCCCCACCCCCCCTCACACACACACAGACAGAGGGAGAGGGAGAGGGAGGGGGGAGAGGGAGAGGGATAGAGAGGGAAGGAGGGAGAGAGAGAGAGAGAGAGAGAGAGAGAGAGAGAGCGAGCATTGTTGTTCTCTTGGTTCCTCTGTCTGTCTCACACACACACACACACACACACACACACACACACACACACACACACACACACACACACACACACACACACACACACCCACACTTCTTGTACACCAATTCTTTCTATGTACACCAATTCCTCAGACCAGTCTCTCAAAAGGCTGGCCAACATTACATTGCAGCCTATAGGATTCTTATGTTTAGGATTTCAAGGACATATCTATTTTCAGTAGGCTCCCGTTTTTTTTCCCATAATATTGTATGTCATATAAACAATTTTACTAAATAGAATGATCACAGAGGATTATAATTGCTGTCCAAAAAGCAAGCCTCTCAAGTATAGAAATGACTTCCTGATATTTTATAGACTAATTTGAGAGGGAATGGAAATGTGTTACTCAATATAAATCAAGGGCAGCACAGGCTCTGCCGTGGCCAACCGGTAGGGCACTCGTCTATCATGCGGCTGACCCGGGTTTGATTCCCAGCCCAGGTCCTTTGCCTACCCTCCCCGTCTCTCTCCCCATTTTCCCCTCCAAGGAATGCACACCAACATTGGCGAGATTTGGGCCAAAGGGGGCGCTGCAGTTCCTTCTGTTGCCGTGGCGACTTTGGCAAGTTTACTGCTTGGCCCCGCATTGCTGCTTGCAGCTATATTTATTACGTTGACTTCTTTCCTCTCCTTAGCAAGTCTATGGCAGCCCATAGAACCGTAGGTAGGAAAATGCTGTAAATCGGCACACACATTTGGGCCAGTCTCAGCATTACCCACAGCAATTTATAGGACCCCAGCCCCAACGCTCTAGCGCCACCAGCAGGTCAAAGTTGCAGGTACATTTCTGCTTGTAACTTTTGAACCGCTGGGCCAATTTTCATAAACCTGGTATCCCTGGAATCCTTGGGCCAAGACGAATCCAACGCACCCTATGACGTCATTTTCCGCCTGGATAGTTTTCCCGCCATTTTGAATTTTGTGAAATTCAATAAAAATGCTATTTTTCCCGCAATTTTTGACCAATTCACCCGAAACTTGGTATATAGTATCTCTGGACTGAGCTACACATGGGGTCTCAAGGAATATTGGATATCTTTTATCGTTTAGCCGTGACAGCCAATCAAAATTGTCGTAAAAGTGGTGAAACAGGAAGTGAAGTCATATCTCAGCAACTGTTTGTTGAATTAGGTTGGGATTTTGTACACACATAGTAGTCCATCCCATGACCTACCACAAAAAAAAATCAGAACCCCAGCTCAAACTCTGTAGCGCCACCAGCAGGTCAAAATTTTAGCTACATTTTTGGCTGTAGCTTTTAAACCATATGCACGATGTAAAATATATTATTATCACTAGAATCCTTGGGCCAAGCCGAATTCAACGCACTATATGGAGTTATGTCAACGCAGAAGGGAAATTCCGCCATTTTGAATTTTGTAAAATTCACTGTAAGTCTATGGTAGCCCATAGAACCATACATAGAAAAATGCTGTAAATTGGCACACATATTTGAGGCAGCATCAACATTACCCACAGCGAGTTATAGGTCCCCAGCCCCAATAGTCTAGCGCCACCAGCAGGTGAAAGTTGCAGGTACATTTCTGCTTGTAACTTTTGAACCGCTGGGCCAATTTTCATAAACCTGGTATTCCTGGAATCCTTGGGCCAAGACAAATCCATTGCACCCTATGTCGTCATTTTCTGCCTAGATAGTTTTCCCGCCATTTTGAATTTTGTAAAATTCAATAAAAATGCTATTTTTCACGCAATTTTTGACCATTTCGCCCAAAATTCGGTATATTGTATCTCTGTAATGAGGTTTGTATGGGGTCTCAAGGAATATTAGATATTTTTTATCGTTTAGCCGTGACAGCCAATAAAAATTGTTGTAAAAGTGGCAAAACAGGAAGTGAGGTTATATCGCAGTGCCTTTGACGGTTTCGGCTAGGACTTTTTACACACATAGATGTCCATCCTATGACCAACTGAAAAAAAATTAAGACCCCCAGCTCAAACTCTGTAGCGCCACCAACAGGTAAAAATTTTAGCTACATTTTTGCCTGTAGCTATTAAACCATGTGCACAATGTAAAATATATTATTATCACTAGAATCCTTGGGCCAAGCCGAATCCAACGCACTATATAACATTATGTAAACGCAGAAGGGAAATTCCGCCATTTTGAATTTTGTAAAATTCAATAAAATGCTACTTGTCACACAATTATGTCAGAATGACCAGCAAAAAGGTACACATCATCTTCAGACTGATAGGCATTAGGGTAGTCAAAGAATTTTCGATACCTCTTATCGTTTGGAGGTGACAGCCAATCAAAATTGTCGTAAAAGTGGCAAAACAGGAAGTGAGGTCATATCTCAGCAACCGTTTGTCAGATTCTTTTAGCTATTTTTTGCACACATACTAGTCAATCCCATGATCTCCCCCCAAAAAAATCCAGATTCCCAGCTCAAACTCTCTAGCGCCACCAACAGGTAACAGGAAGTGAGCTTATATTTGTCAGCCCTTTAAGGGATTCAAAATAAACTTGGTTCATGTGAGCACACTCCCCTCCAAGGAATGCACACCAACATTGGCGAGATTTGGGCCAAAGGGGGCGCTGCAGTTCCTTCTGTTGCCGTGGCGACTTTGGCAAGTTTACTGCTTGGCCCCGCATTGCTGCTTGCAGCTATATTTTTCTAAATGTTATTTAACACCAGTTAATTTCATCAGCTTTTTAAAATGTAGTCTTAGTCTTAGTCACAATGACGAAAATCAAAAAAGGGCATTGACAAAATATATTCATAATCATGGTTGACGAAATGAGCAATGGCACGCACGCACCCACGCATACACACACACACACACACACACAAATTTCAGAAATAGCCCGATTCAGCCCTATCATCTAAGGTTCAGCCATCTACTCATATGTGAAACTCATCAAACCAATGCAAATGCATGCAAACCCTTCAAAAAAGACACAGCAGTGTATGGAGTCGCTACACAAGATCATTATCACCATTCATTATATTACATTAGTTTTTTTTTTCATTTCATGTCTTTATTGATAGGACACTGTGGCAGGAAATTAGTGTGTGAGTGAGATAAGGAAGGATGCTGACTCCCCACATCGATAGTATGGCGCCTTAGCTCCATGAGCCACGGCACACCAGCATTCATGTAATTGCATTGAAAAGGAGAGTTGTTGCAATCAAAGCAGGACTATTACTGTAAGGCCGTGGTGCCCCCGGGCAGGGGTGGTGTGGGGGAGAAATAGGGCCCGAGCACTTTTGGCTTAAAGGGCCCCCTCATAATTAGCGGCGCAGAACTGACTCATAAAGGTACACTTGTAGACTATGTCTTTCATTTAAAAATTGTGTACTTCCGGCCCAGGGGAAATAATGAAACATTTAAAGGAGAAAAAAGTTGTTCAAAACGTTATTTTGTTGTTGTTGTTTTTGTTTCTAATATTGACATTATGACAATATTGACAATATTTCACATTGTAACATATTCTACTCACCCCTGTAACATGTCTGACATTTGGAGTTTTGCTGAAGATATTCGGTTTGGTTATACGCATGATGTATTAATTACGGTAAGCTAGTACCACTCATAATGTGCATGTGGATTGCTTGTTTGAAAACGCATTAGTTGTGCGGGTAATACAGTTTTTGACAGACTGGTAAAGGTGGATGTTTGTGGCATGACGTCACATCCGCCTTTGCCAGACAGATCACATATGAAAGCTACATGTATGTATTAGCTGCTTTCCCTCCTAATGTTTATGTGTAATACTAACCCACCTTACATCCACCATCTAATCAGAGGCAGATGTTGATTGCAAGTGTCTGCTTGTCAGGGTGCCTTCAGCCTGATCTCACAGAATTCTGTGAAATAGACACGGACCCTTGGTACAAAATCTGTGCCAGTTTCGCAGATTTTGTCAAAATCCCGTGTTGGGATCACAGAATTGTTTTCCATGATGGATTCACAGAAGAGCTTTCTTTTAATATATTGCCTTTCCCAGCTGGTCGATACAAAATGACTAAACAAAAGGATATAACAATTGAAATTGTACCCTCACCTGTTAGCAAAGAAATGTTTTTCCACTTGGTTGATAGGCTGTTAAATTATTCTACTAAGCAAAAGGATGCTAGCCTAAGCTGTGCCCAGTCCAAAACAACCCCTAACACTAACCTGTCAGAAATGTTGTTTGAGGAGAAATTTGTTGACATTAATAAATCAGGCCCATCATGGAAAGCACTTCCACTTCCCCTTCACAAAGTTTTGGCCAAATCTGTGATTTTGTGTCACAGTGGCCTTTGTTCATTTTACAGAATTCTGTGAGATCATGTTGTGGGCCTTTGTTAAGCTACCGCTCTCTGGCCGCTAACTCTGCCTACTCTGCACATTGCCTTGCGACCTCAAGAGCCTTACCAAGAACATGGATGAAATACTTGAAACAATGTCATACTGTTGCTGTTGTTGTTAACTTTCTGTGTTCTCTGTGGTCTCTTTCTAAAGAATATTTCTGTTCCCTATCTTGGTTTCTGTGGAGTTCATGGAAAGGACAGGAACTTCCTCTGAACAGACATGCCACCAGAGTACTGAGGCTAAACTGGCTGTAAGAGAAATACAGTATGTTTGAAGATCAAAGAAAGTTTGAACTCAGGGAACAAGTCTGGTCCATCTGGATAGAAATAGGCCCTAAAGCTAGAGTTTCATTGCATGTCATTTGGGATGGGTCAAGGGTTATAGCAAAAGCAAGCGGGTATCACCTTCACTTTTTGAGAAGACTTTGCCCAGTCCGTTTTCAGAAAAACATGTAAACAAAATCTTCAAAAAAGTAGAGGTGCACTCAAATAATGGTAAGTTTGTATTTAGTAGTGGTGTGGATTGGCACTGCCCTCACGATCCGATTCGATCACGAATCGGGAGGTAGTGATCCGATCCGATTCAATTCTACAATGCATTGAAATGCATTACATTTCTACTGAAAGCAAAGCAAATGTTTCATCAGTCATGATGAGGCAATACAAGTAGTCAGATACTGAGCAACAACTTATTGGCTGTTTTCTGTATCAGTCTGGATCAGTCTATATCAGTCTTGCAATGCTTTGGAGTACTTTTATTTAATTAACATTAATTTGCTCTCGAAATATCCACGGAAGTAATTGAAACTTAAAAAAATTGCTGCATAGATCCTGGAACTTGCCGCATCGATCCTGGATCATCCAAGCCCCACATTGGATTGGATCGCCAAATCGATCATTGTTGACACCACTAGTATTTAGAGATTTACTTTGAAGTGTACGGACAAAGCTTTACAATAAACATTTAAAACCTTTTAAGCCCATTCTCTCTCCAGTTCCATTTCATAAATAAAAGGGACCAATATGCCTATCACACCAAGCTGGTTAAAGCAGTGTCTGACGGCCAAATAGTTACAACTCATAAAAAGGAGGGGATTTTAAAAAGGCATTTGACCCTTTTTACAATAAAGTCTTTCTTCGGGTTTCGGTTAACGCACACCGTTTGAGGTGCGTACGGCAGACAATTAGACTCAACTTGAAAAAGAATGGTCGTCGTCGCACACTCAGAACTTCATGCAGTTACATTTAATAAGACCAACGTTTCGGCTTGCGCCTCTTTACAATAACCACTAAAGTATGAACCACTGAAAATGATTTCAGGGGAAAACACATGTAAGGTGGACCTAGTTTTGCTTTCTATCCTAAAAGGAGTGAATCATTCATTGCGGAGAAGCCCACTCTACGCCGCTCTGCCCCACTCTACTCTGCCTCGCTCTGCTGCTGAGCTCTGGGACAAGAGTCTGTCTCTGGAAGTAGCCTCCCCTGTGCCAAGTGTTGACTAATTCAGGCAAATTTGTACATATGCTTCCCTGCTGGGTTTTGTCCCTGTCGATGAGTACTGTTCAGAATGCAAAGCAGGGGTGGATTTCTCGAAAGCGTAGTTGCTAACTATGGTAGCTACTTTGTTGGTTGTAATGCAATTTCCCATTGGGAACTACTCAAGTTGCTAACTGCTAACAACTACGCTTTCGAGAAATGCACCCCAGGAGCAGTGGGGAAAAAAACAGGTCAGGTTCTTTTCAAATCAGTGTTTGTTTCTGCTCTCTGCACTATGCTACTGCCAAGTTGTCCATATAGCTGTTCAGTTGTTGTTTTACTGGGAAATGGATCAGAGCATGCATTTCATTCAGAGTTTTCATTAAGAGGTTTAGTTTGTTGAATGGTGAGACTGGAAAAGCAGAATGATGAACGAAAGAACTTGAAGCCAGTAACGGCCATGGTTTAGAACACAGAAGAAAAAAACAAGAAAACAGTCACTCTCATAGAAATGCTGAAAAAATCTTTTTGTAGCTATGGCTTGGTTGTATTAAAACAAAGCTGTAAAGTTTTCATCAGAAAGGCAAATAAGCATGACTAACTCAAAGTCTCGAATCAGTTCACATAGGACATCTCTCTCTCTCTCTCTCTCTCTCTCTCTCTCTCTCTCTCTCTCTCTCTCTCTCTCTCTCACACACACACACACACACACACACACACACACACACACACACACACACACACACACACACACACACACACACACACACACACACACACACACACACACACACACACATGTGCGTGTATGTGTGTCTGGTGGAAGGGAAGGGACTGCAAATCGTCACACCTGCCTTCATTGCCTCAAGAGATGGACACATTGTGGCAAGGAGTAGATGACCCTGTCAATCTCTCTCTCTCTCTCTCTCTCTCTCTCTCTCTCTCTCTCTCTCTCTCTCTCTCTCTCTCTCTCTCTCTCTCTGGGTCGGTGTGTGAGTGTGTCTGTGTGTGTGACAGAAAGAGAGAGATGGAAAGAGAGAATGAGAGCGATAGTGTTTCCTTTTGCTAATATATCAGAGAGGACTGGGAGCTTCCAGAAGCAATGTGGAAGCTAGTGAGGCCGTGTCAGTCCCCATCAGATCATCTGGACACTCGTGCTGTTACTACATACATGTATTGGGTCACTGGACACTGCACATCCTCACGCTGCTACTGTGTGTTAGATCACTGGACACGGCATAGTCCTCACGCTGCTACTGTGTCTTAGATCACTGGCCACTTTGTGTCTTATCTTTCTGTGCTGGATGAAGTCATTGTTACATCTTTGATTGTTGAATGCAGACATACACAATATATTAGCAACGTTACAAAAGGTTGAGAGATATGGGCATTAAAAATGTGCAAAAGGATCTTATACCTGGATTTCACATGCCTACAAACAGTTGAATGCGTTCGCAGACAGGGATTCGAAAGGCTATGCGGCTAGGTGTTGGAAGTCCCATTGGAGTCACAGTGTATGACAATGAATAAAGAATTAATATAAAATAATTTAGAAATAGTGGAGATTCAAGATTTCTGCCGGACAGTGACAAAATTCTGTTTATAAACTGCCAAATGCTAAACTGTCCCCAGACCAAACCTGTTAACCTAAGTTGTCAGTAAAGAAATGTTTTGTAATACAACCAAGAAAACATGAAAGCTGTGCCCAGACCAAACCACTCCATAACCCTCACCTCAGTGTGGTGTTAAATGACTCAGCGAATTGACAAAAGGCATGTATACGCAGTTCAAAATTGGCAGGTTTTTGCTAACTGATTGATTACACATTTATGTTATTTTGTGTATGCAACTTTAACCTGTTAAAATACGGCATTATAAATTTGTTGTTACCAGAATGGCAATGACCGAGTCGTAGTGCATTACTAAAGGCTCTCTGTTACAGGTGGACTATGTCATAGTAGAGTAGTACTATGGTAATTAACCTTTCAATGACTATAAAAGCGTGCCTCAGATGGTACGGCATGCATTAAGGGGCTACCATAAGAATGAATCCCAGCTATAAATGATCAGTGGTTACTGTACGATTGCTACAGTATGTGAATCTGTACATACATTGCTGCATTGTGCTGCACTTATAGGCTATATGTAAATGTTTGTATTTGCTGAGCAAAGCAAGTGGTTTCAACTGTGTATTTCACTACATGCACAATGAAATAGGTCATTATTGAAAGGCTGTATCCGTACATATTATCTCTGTGTCGTGACCAGTCAGACACGTGGTAAGCTGCCATTACCCTGTTATGGCTAACGTAGACTACTGTTCTGTAAACTGTTCACACGAACAATAGCTGTTACTTTACTTGTAACTAGTTCTTTGTTGGAAGCCAGCTCTTTTGGAGCCCTGAAAGCCTCAGACTGAGGACAGTTTAAAAGGATTCCCTAGGTATGTGTAATTACCTCACTGCAACAATAAAAACAAATGGAATTGTCTGGCTCATTGTATCCAGCACATAATTGAGATCTACATTACCACCATTGTCAGGATTCATGACAATTAATTGTTTTAAATATTTATGCATTTTTTGAGATAGGACAGTGGAGGAGAGACAGGACGTTAGTGGGGAGAGAGAGACAGGGAGGATCGGCAAAGGATCCAGACCAGAATCGAACCCGGGTCGCCGGCGTAGCAGTCCAGTGCCCAGGCGTTAGAGCCACCGTTGGGCCGGGTTTGTAGATACAATCCTCTTTTGGCTCGTATTCAGAGGAGAAGAATGTAGATCCAATACTCTTTTGGCTTGAAGTCAGAGGAGAAGGATGTCTTGAAGGTGTCTTTACAGGCTGTTTTAAGACATCTTCACATTATAGCAATATAGCACAGAAACACCAAAGACATTTACGAAACTTAAAGTGATACTGTCCCATTTTTGGAAATAAGCTTATTTGACACCTCTCTTTGAGTTAAATAATAGGGTTTTACCGTTCTCCTGTACTTTCAACCGTTCTCTGGGTATGGCAGTGCAAATTTTACCTCCATGCTAGCAGTTAACATTGAGTCCTATGAGACCAGCTCGCGGCTAACTGGTCTCATAGGACTCAATGTTAACTGTTAGCTTGGAGGTAAAATTTGCACTGCCATAACTAGACAACGGTTGAAAGTACAGGAGAACGGTAAAACCCTATTATTTAACTCAAGGGGAGGTGTCAAATAAGCTTATTTCCAAAAATGGGACAGTATCACTTTAAGATCTGCTTTGACCTTTTGTGACTCATTGGCTACATTTACATGACGTTTTAAATTACGAATTAAATAGTTCTGCAGAGTTTACTCTTTTATTTAATTCCGAATTGTGAAGTGTTTACATGACGTTTTCAAAGCGGAATTAAGCTTTATTCAGAATTAAAGTGAGTTCATTCCGAATTCAATGTCGCATGTAAACGTAGCCAGTGTGTCATGAATTATACTCAGAAATGAGGACGGGTACATTGACTATGATAACATTCACATTCATATCAGATCAGCAGATGAGATGAGATGAAATGAGGATGCTACTAAGGTTCTATTCTTAACCTCAACATACAGTGGAAATACACAATCATACATTCTCGTTTCATTTTCAGACTCATTTTACAATTGATTTGCAGTAAAATTATGTTTATACGGTATGTGTGGACTTGGCATAGAATTATTTTTCTCACTTTTATTATTTTTACCTCTTTTTTTTAAGAAAGCTCAAGTACCTCCGTGGTGCTGCCTGTGTGCACAAACAGACTGTGTGTACAAACAGTTTCTCCCAATCAATGAGCCAGTGGGTTGGAATTTGTTCATTACTGGCTGGTCCAGCAAGGGGCTGATTAAGGACACTAGACTGCTGAAGTGGCCGTCCCTCACAGCTGGAGTGGCCAGGGGCTGTGGACACCAGGAGGGAACATGACTACCACCATGATGATGATGATGGTAATGATGATGATGATGATGCACAGTAAACAATAGTGTTAAACAAACACACAGAGTCGATGTAACACCTTCTAGAGTGTATCTAGTCCCAGAGTACTCTCTAAGTGTTGAATAAACACTGTATTTTTACTGTGTGGTGATGATGATGATGATGATGATGATGATGATGATGATGATGATGATGATGATGATGTGTACAATCAAAGGCAGCCAATCAAAGCTGTCCCCAGCATGGGACTGTAGACACCACAAACGTTAGAATCAGAATCAGTGTTAGTTGGCAGGCCTACTGTGCAAACAAAGACTTTGGCTCGGGTTGATGCACCATAAAAAAAAAATGTTGAATTAACTTTTTTAAAAATCTTACACGGCAGGTTGCTTTAACCCCTTAGCACAGAGTCTACGTTATAACCTTACTGTCATGAACAATGTAATGGCTATATCTTAATTATATCCCCGAAACGCGGAGCGTCGGGGATGTAATGGTTTTGCGTGCGCCGCCGCCGCGTCCGCGTCCGCGTCCGCGTCCGCCGCCGCGTCCGCCGCGTTAGGTCTTTCGTGTTAACGCGATAACTTTTGAACGGATGTTTGGATTTGTCCCAGATTTTTGGGGTGAATGCTCTAGGGCAGGTTCATGAACTGATTCGAGTTTGGAGGTCAACACTTTCAAGATGGCTGAATTCAAGATGGCCGAATTTTTGTTTGGTCCATAACTTCTGACCGGGTGGATGGATTTGTCCCAGATTTGGTGTGTGAATGCTCTAGGGTAGGTTCATGAACTGCTTCGAGTTGGGAGGTCAACACTTTCAAGATGGCTGAATTCAAGATGGCCGAATTTTTGTTTGGTCCATAACTTCTGACCGGGTGGATGGATTTGTCCCAGATTTGGTGTGTGAATGCTCTAGGGTAGGTTCATGAACTGCTTCGAGTTGGGAGGTCAACACTTTCAAGATGGCTGAATTCAAGATGGCCGAATTTTTGTTTGGTCCATAACTTCTGACCGGGTGGATGGATTTGTCCCAGATTTGGCGTGTGAATGCTCTAGGGTAGGTTCATGAACTGATTCTAGTTTGGAGGTCAACACTTTCAAGATGGCTGAATTCAAGATGGCCGAATTATTCTTTGGCCCATAACTACTGACCGGGTGGATGGATTTGTCCCAGATTTTGTGTGTGAATGCTCTAGGGTAGGTTCATGAACTGATTCGAGTTTGGAAGACAACACTTTCAAAATGGCGGAATTTTCATTTGGCCCATAACTTCTGACTGGGTGGATTGATTTGCCCGGTAACACCTTATTTTAATGGTTCACCATTTCAGTGAATCTACCATATTAGGTACAGTGTAATAACCAATGTAACAATATTTAATACCATGTAATACTAGTGTAATACCAGTGTAACAATATGCAATATCAGGTACAGTGTAATAACGAGTGTAACAGTATGCAATACCATGTAATATAGTGTAATACCAGTGTAACAATATGCAATACCATGTAATACCACTTACGCACAAACACAAGATGTAAGTAAAAAAATTACATTGTATTAAATATTGTTACACTGGTTATTACACTGTACCTAATGTGGTATATCCACTGAACCATTAAAAGAGTATTACTATTTGCCCCATTTTTTGCTTCATTTTCACAATAGTCGTTTGGTTTTAAGCCTATGCACGTCATGTCACGTCTGTATGTATCATATACGTTTACGAAATGGTGGACGGGAGTGGTAGGAATGATGGGGGACTGGAAGCGTCGCGTTTCGGGGATATACCTTAAGCAGTCGAAGGCGACTGCACAGGCAGTCTAGTTTGTAAAGGCTCTCGGTACTGTCATAGCAATGTTGTTATGATGTAGCTGGGTATTTTCAGCAAATAGTAAATAGGCCTGCCGGCGACCCCTGTAAGAGGGTGTATTAGCTCTCCCTGCAGAGGTACAAACGTCAAAATCCACTGACACATTCAGAGACTGTTACAGGTTTTGAAATCTATTGGAAAAGTGTTCAAAGCATTCCAAATGACTACATCTGATGTGGGCTTGTAATGTTGACTCAGCTCAGTATCCAAATGTGCACCCTGGGAATGATGATGGGTACAATTATGTGCAATTATGAACAGTCAGTCAAAGCTGCCAACAGCTACATACTAAAAAAGGGCTACAATCATTAATAACACACATCCTCTGAGCCATTCTGGCCAAAATGCTGGTTTAAACATCCATGCAAAGATATTTGAATTCAAAGGCTTGAAAATAGCCTGTTTTTGCTGTAAGCTTGAAATCTGTCGGCTGTAGGGTTGATATCTATCTGCCTTTGAGCTCAGTGTAGAATGCATCTCAGTGTGACATCAGACATCAGTCTATGTGCGTCTAGCACGACATATCTCCTGTGTGACACACAATGTCGTTGCAAAATGGCTCTGCTTATGGCTGCAGGGTTTACCTTACCGCTGCTTTTTCTGATTAACACAATATTCATCAGTGCAGTTTGCAGAGGGACACACACACACACACACACACACACACACACACACACACACACACACACACACACACACACACACACACACACACACACACACACACACACACACTACGTGATTGGCCCTGATTGCCTGCCTATTTATTAGCATGTAAGGTAATTATCTGCAAAGAGCGAAGAAGGCTTGAGTGTGTGTGTGTGTGTGTGTGTGTGTGTGTGTGTGTGTGTGTGTGTGTGTGTGTGTGTGTGTGTGTGTGTGTGTGTGTGTGTGTGTGTGTGTGTGTGTGTGTGTGTAGGTGGGTGTTGGGGACTGGGGGCGTGTGTATGTGGGAGTGCGTGTGTGCCATTCAGTAGTAAGCTGCATTATGCATCAATGCCTTTCTCAATAGCAATCTGCATACAATCTGTGCGCAATCTGTATTTCTCATGTGTGATTGAGAACTAAAAATAGAAAAAGAATATTCAATAAATAAATAAATAAATAAATAGAAAAAAATGAATAAATAAAAACAAACGGCAAAGGCATGGACCATGATACGGACAACCGCCCTGCTCCCCACCCCCCAATAAAAAGAGATTTGAACATTTTGAACGTGTGCATGCACGGTTGTGATGGGGCTCAGCTCTACTGCTTAGGCAACCGCCCTCTGATTTTTCTGTCTGCTAAAAAACATTTAATTTTCTCTCACACACACAGGCACGCACGCACACACACACACACACACCACACACACACACACACACACACACACACACACACACACACACACACACACACACACACACACACACACACACACACGCGCACTTTCTCTCTCTCTCTCTCTCTCTCTCTCTCTCTCTCTCTCTCTCTCTCTCACACACACACACACACACACACACACACACACACACACACACACACACACACACACACACACACACACACACACACACACACACACACACACACTGTGGCTCTGGGTCATCCAGTCTACAATGGATGCAATTAAAGCGTTGCCATTACATTACACTGCTCCAGCCTGACAATACAAATGGCTAATGCTGTGGTGTGCTAGGGCTTGATAAGACGAAGCACTGCTCATTTTGGAGGGGGAGGGGAGGCTGATATCTTATCAAGCTACTGGACAGACAGCTACTTCTGCTTTTTATTTATTTATATGTATTTCTATTTTATGTATTTGTGTTGTTGTTTTTAGTGTATTTCTCACCCTGGATTGGAATGGTGCACCAGAGGAAAGCAAAGAGGTTATGCTCTCTCTCCCTCCCTATCTCTCTCTCTCTCTCTCTCTCTCTCTCTCTCTCTCTCTCTCTGTCTCTCTCTCTCTTTCTCTGTCCTCCCATCTATCTCTCTTCCTCTCTTTCCATTTACAAACAAACATCAGTGAGAAAAGCACGGTGGTCTGTGGATGTGTGTTTGTGTGTGCGTGCGCATCAGATTGCGTGGAGGAACCAATGCGATGGCGGTCGATAGCCATGCATGCCTGATCGCCCATGAAATGTCTTCAATATTTGCTCAGTGTGTTGAAACCGCAACCTACCACACTATTAAGTAAGGGGCAGCAACCATCAGGGCAAAGGTGTGTGTCAGTGACTGTATTTTGGGGTGTGTGTGTGTGTGTTTGTCTGTGTGCGTGTCTGCGTGTGCGTGCGTGTATGGGTGTGTGTGTGTGGGTGTGTGTGTGTGTGTGCGCATGCGCACGTCCGTATGTGCGTGTGAGTTTGAATGTGCATGTATTTGCTGACAGCACATTTGCTATTGCATATTCTACTTGATTTACATCATGACAATGTCTGCGGACTTTGTATCCACTATAGCACAGCTAGTGCTGGGTACCAGTAATGTAGACTAGTTCTACCTGTAATATCTACAAAGAGGAACATTCAAACACTGCTGTCAGCCAGGTCTTGGATACAATGTTATGAGCATCCTTGTCGTAGGATCTTCAGAACAGAATAATCATGGGTAAATGTCCCTTAATTTCATCCAGGATTCATAAATGTTACTCTACTCTTCTCTACTGTAAAAAAAATATTAATATTGTCAGCAGGACACCAATCTGGTTGGAAAGCATTTCAATCCAAATTTAATGCAACATGTTGTCAAAAGTGTGTATGGAGTCACAAGGCACTAGATTAGTGACTTGACTTCGATGTGGAGCTTGAAAATGTGAAATGACATGCCAGTTAGAAAGAGCCATGATAAGTGAGATGTCCACATATCGGAGAGATCACATTATAATCTATAATTCTTTATTTTTCAGATAACATATATGGCAATCATGCTTTTTATATAACACCATCTAGACATGTAGTATATTTTTTTTACATATAATATTTTACAGTAGGCCCATGAAACAGTTAGAAATATACAAAACAATATTCTTTGACTAGACATTGTATCTACAATTTTATTTATTACACTTCTGTTATAATATTATTATTTGTAATTATTGTTTTTTTTTTACATTTCGTAAAGATATGTGCTTTAGTTTCTGAGATCATAGCGTTATTGCAGAAAACAGCAAATAATAAACAATAAGATTCTTCAACATTTAGACAAATACATCATAGGTCAAACATTCACAGTTACATCTTTTACACAGTACAGTTTAACAACATTTTTTTATCAGAGAGAAAACCGCTGTATGGTATCTTTATACAAAATCACCGTACATGATCGATTGCACATTTTAGTTCGATATCTTTGCAAAGAGCGAAATAACTAATTGATCCAGATCCCTGTCATGTGCAGCTGCCATAGAAGCAAACTAACAATTTTTATTTTATTTTTATTTTTTCTTCTCACTGAAATGCAATCTTCATAATACCTTGTGGATTTAAAGCTTTGTGCTTTTATGGGGGTGAAGTTAAGGTATAGAGGGAAACAAGCAGTAAACTCTCATATATAATAGTCATCTCTATTTGAATATACTCTATTTATTGCCAAACAACTCAGTTTCCTTTAAAAAAATAAGAGGAAAAAAAAGAAAAAAAAAGTAAAGAAAAGAAACAAAACTCAACAAATATGTTGGTTTGTCCTTGTTGGCAAAGGTGGTTGGTTCATCTCCATGGTGTCCTTAGCTTACATTGTTAACCTGCACAGTCATGTAAACAGACTTTGGCTAAATCCAAGACGTTCACTTGTCCTCAACACGGTGTAACATATAGGGACATGATGAAATCTCTGACCCTATAGTGTGACCTGTGTAGAGAATGAGTGAACCACTCAGACACAGCCTGTGGCCCCAACCACATCACCTGGTTGGTTGAAGACCTTCTCACACCTTCTAAATTTCAGGAAAAACAAATTTGGTCACTGAACACCTGAGTTCCTGAGGAGTGGCACACGATTGTGTTGAGTGACTGTTTCAAAATGGACGTACCGTACATGGCCAAAAAAGTTTAGGTGGCAAGACCGTACCCTGTGGTTGCACAATGACACATGTGATTGATATTTCATTCCAAATCTAGGTGGCACTTGCCTTAATCTTCCCTCTGTATGGATTCATATGGTTTTGGTCCTTTTTTTCAGTCTCATATAGAAAACACCCTAAAATGAATCTAAAAAACATACAAACTCATATTTGTATTTTTCCGTTTAAAAAAAATCAAAGATAAAAGTGTAACAGTCAGTCATAATAAACTTCAATTGCTTTTGTGGCAGATCGCGTCATCATACTGGCCTTGTGCTTATTCTTAAGGATAACCTGTATATACTGGTTGAAGAAAGGTCTGTAAACCATAGGGTCTGGTCTTGGAGAAGACTGATAGTCAGGCTACATATTATATATTTAAGTATACATACATCATGAGATTTGGCCTTGCCATTTGCTCACCCCCGCAATGGGGCACTGGCTTAAAAAAGGACAAGAAACTCAGTCCCGCCATGCAACCACTGGCATTGCATTTATGTGCCTTTGATCTTCTCTCCAACCTCAGTTTCTGTATTTCAGTCAAGTACAATCGACTACAATCTGATTCTATTCTATTCGTGTTTTTTCCGTTTTTTTTTCTTTACAATATTTAATAGATTAATTACATGTCAATATCTTAAATTAGCACAGTAGTGTTGAATCACGTTGGGCCTTGGAATTTCACATCGTTGTTCAATTTACAGTTGTCCGGGGGTTACCATGGTAACATTTTAGACTAGTATTTTTTGCATATGATATACAAGCTAACGCTAGAGGTTTCTCATATATATTTTTAGGTTGTATTTTTTTGTGCTCTCTTTCCCCGAACGTAGAGATAGTAATCAGGTTGGTCACGTTTGTCCCTAGGAGGTAGGTGATTACACTTTTAGACATGGAAGTCCTTGGTTGTGTTCAACAGTGATTACGTGGTTCTGCATCATCGCCATTGTTGGCCCCGTGGCATTGTGGGTATTCATTGGGGTTTTTAGATGTAAGCTTCCTCGTTGGCAGGGGTGGGGTTCTCCGGCTGCTGCTCTGGACCATTCTCTTGTGCTCTCTTCACAATCGTCGGCTGGAGCATTAATCGAAGGCGCTGGGGGCGTAGAAAGAAAACTATTGAATTCCGTTGTACAGCCCATTTTTCAACAACAATGAAAAAGTCTTGAAATCGTGGATGATTAACTTTGCATACTGCATCAATATCTTAAGTTTAGATGTGGTGTCCAATTATGTTGGGCCTTCCAGGGCAGTAATTTCTGTGAGTGTAGTTAAGGTGATAGGACTACTGTCAGCTTAGAGACTGTCTTGCATTATGTGTGAAACACAACTGTCCTTCAACACATTATGTAATAGCCAAAATTATGTTCACTTTTACCCCCAACAGTGATACAGCAGTGAACACAGGTTCCAAGCATTTCCATTGGTCCCTGCATCCTCTTTGTGCAGATGGGCCCACAGCAGGGCCTCAACTACATCGTAACAACATTGCTGTAACATTACCGAGAGCCTTATGCCCCGTGTACATCAAAGGCGAACTAAGCGACCTGCGCGGCGGAAGTCATTATTTCTCTATGGAGGGAAGGCGAATAAAGCTACCAGAGCGAATTCGCCAGGAGCGAAGCTTCTTGAGCGACCAGGGCGAATTTTGACGATTAACCTCAAGCTAATCTTAAGCGAATTCGCTATGACGTGGTTCGGCGAAAACCAATTGGAACGTTCATATCGAGGAATGTCCCAGGCTGTCAAGACAGAGCCGTTATGTGATTAGCTGAATCAAACATGTCAGTGCAGCGTCTAGAGCGAATAGAACGAATTCATGACGAAACTTCTTCAACCACCCCAGCTACCTGGGTCGCGTAGGTAGCGCCTGATGTACATGGGCCATTAAAGGATAACTCCAGCCAATTTCAACATGCAGTTGTAATGCTCACACTTCCCTTGACTTGTCAGTACCCGTTGATGCTGCATTTTTCGGCTCAGCCCTTTCTGACATCTGAGGTATTGTAATGTGGGCAGATTTTGTTTACATTTTTAAAATTCTTTACATAGGCCTACTCCAAATATTTTCCCAAAAGCTATCGCTGTTTGCTAGTTGTCTGCTGATGTTGCATAACTTTTTGGATGTTTTTGGGAATAAATCAAAACATTTTTTTTATGTCAACAAACATCTGCCCCCATTACAATGACCAGGATCTCGGAAAAGGCTGAAGAAAAGAAAAGTCCAGGGTAGTTTGAGCATTACAACAGCATGTTGAAATTGACTGGAGTTATCCTTTAAGGCTCTCTGTAATGTTACAGCAATGTTGTTACGATGTAAGACTCAATCAACCTTTTTACACCCTTCATTTAGTGTCCAGGGAAGTTCTTTTGTCCAGGATAGACCATTAAAAACCGGGACCAATCAATCAATTAATCAATCAATAAATCAAGAGATCAATCGATCAATCAATATTATTTATAGCACATTATCATACAAAACTGTCATTCAATGTGCTGGAAAGTAGAGAAAGAACAACAACACTGCTACTCACCTCCTTGTAGGAGCCCTTTAGCGTGAGGTACATGTAGCCCATGTAGCCCGGGATGAGGACCATGGAGGAGAGGGCCATGCACCAGCCCACCCCCTGGCCCCACTTGGGGAACACATAGTCGCCCATGGTCAGGGGAACCATCTGGATGGCACTGAAGAGGAACACACCCTACAACACAATATAGCCACAGAGATGGGTTTAGAACAGGGGTCAGGAACCTATGGCTCTAGAGCCACATGTGGCTCTTTTGGGAACTGTATATGGCTCTTACTTATCTGGGGTTGCCAACCATCCCTTGAAATATGGAACGGTCCTATATTTATAAATAAAAGTACAGGTTCCATATTGAATTGAAACGGGACATGGGACGTTAAAATGCAGGAAATTACATCTAAGAAATTCAACATTTTCGGGGGGAGGACTACCAGACCCTCGCCATAATGAAGTTGACAGTTGGCAGCCCTCTACTTACATGTTATCAATTAAAGCAATAACTTGACAGTACACTCTAAGATTGTTGGGTTTAATTGAAATACATGCTTTCAATTGTATTCAGTGTTTTTAAAATGGTATGGCTCTCGTGAAATTTTCTTTTTAAAAATTTGGCGTTTATGGCTCTCTCCACCAAAAAGGTTCCTGACCCCTGATTTAGAACATCACATTGGCATAAAGATGCAAGAAAAGCCTACAAGATACAATATTTTTTATTATTATGTAGTCATGAATTCAAGAATTCATAAGCAATGAAAAGGTTTTTTTACTCAATGATGGGTTTACATTACATTGTGTAGATAGTATGACATAAACGGCAATACATACATGCGTGCTGACATTTGCGTGTGCTTTTATTGATATTTTTAGGTAAACCTGGCAGATAATTCATCAAATGCACACATACTATATGCCATTATGAGTGTAAATATTGAGGTCGGCAGGTCATTTTTATGTAAATCACATCAGGAGAATAGTAACAAAAAACAGAAAAGCCCGAGGCTATCTCGGTAGAAATGTGTCTGTTAGAAAGGAACAAGCCAGCATTTGGGCGAGAAGATTTGGAAGTTGGCAATACTATTGGATCGGTTTTCTCTGCTACACAATGTGGTTTGCCATATCGTCAAAGAGATGTACAGTCGTGTGTTACATCATATGCATTGCTAATCCGAAAAGTGGGAAATAGGCTAAACTCCAGACACTGCAGATAGCATGCTATGCTAGCATCACTGTGGCAAACGAGCAGTACAACAGGAAACCTTTTGAACCTGCTACAATGACTGACACGTGGATGGTTGGGGTAAATGCAAGGAGAAGCCATTTTCATAGCAAATAAAGCAGAAATCAGTGGAACAAAGTTATGTTTTTGATTGGCCAGTATAAGCGAGCAGTAAGATTTTCATAATATGCACTGCTGTTTAGAGGTGTGTGTGTGTGTGTGTGTGTGTGTGTGTGTGTGTGTGTGTGTGTGTGTGTGTGTGTGTGTGTGTGTGTGTGTGTCTGTGTGTGTGTGTGTGTGTGTGTGTGTGTGTGTGTGTGTGTGTGTGTGTGTGTGTGTGTGTGTGTGTGTGTGTGTGTGTGTGTGTGTGTGTGTTTTCTACCTACAAATAAGCAAAAACCTGAAACGGAACCCAACACAAAAAAATGAATATATACTGAATCAACCAAATAATTTAGCCGTGTGCAGGTAATACATTTGCATACTTACACCAATGATGAGAGGGGTGAAAACCACCCAGCACAGCTTCCACCAGAAGCAGGGCTTGTAGCCAATCATCTCCTCAATGTTGTCGTAGAACTTATTCACACCTGCCAAGCACACACACACACACACACACACACACACACACACACACACACACACACACACACACACACACACACACACACACACACACACACACAAATGTAAGACCGTGCTCTGAGTAGCGTTATGTATTAGGCTATATACGGCTAAGGTGGTGGCCATTTAACCTCATGTTAATGCCGCTAAGATGTCTGAGGACCGGCTGGCTGCCGCTTCTGATAAATGCAAAATGGAGGCGATTTGCATAATCAGTTTTGTCATGCATAACAATTAAGCTTTAGCATATTCACCAGGCTTGGAATGTGGAACTGGAGCTGGGCTCTGCTGCTTTTCCCACACATGTGGTCATTGGTAATTTAATTGGATATGGGATGTGTATTTTCCACACAAAAGCCTATATGGTAGCAAGGTAGTAGGCAATGTGTTTTATATCTGAGTTTCTTACATGTAAAATGAGGGCTTTTATTCCCATGATCATATTAGATCATCGCTTACTATGATTTGTACTACGTTTTCTGATAAAAAAAGCATTGGCTACTTGAATTAAATATTAAAGACATTAAAGATGTGTGATATAGGCCTACCGTATATAATAACGTTATTATAAACCTAAAAGTACCAAGTGTTCTCTTAAACAGTAGCATGTTTACGAGCCAGCAAGGCTTACAGTAAACCTCTTCTCCCAGTGGCACTCTTCATCAAGATGTGAATTACCTCGCAATCATAATGAATATTCTCCCTTTGGGGACAACTAGGACTTGATCACTGCCCTACAAAGGCAAATTGCAGTGACCATATATTTTGTCAAAATTTAGTTGAAAATGAAAATTCCACCTCCCTCTTGTGACAAAGCATTGTGGTGCAACTGTCCCGCTTTAGAGATATTTCTGTGTCAAATTTGCAGCAACTACAATACTCAACCTAATACCAAGGCTTGGAAGGCTTTTTTCTCACTTTCAATGTTTGCATAGTTACTGCACTTTGCCATTGTAGGGTAGATTGGTGGGGTACTGCTAGCCAGTTGACTCCGTCAAACAGTATGGCAAAAGCTAAGAGGAATCCATCTCCGTTGAGGGTGGGGGGTGGTCTGAACTTACTCTGCCATTTAAATTCACTGGAGTTCTGAATTCAAATTCAAATTGTGCTTTATTAACATGACTGTTACGATATAGTGTTGCAAAAGCATACAAATAACAGCACAAAAGTGTGAATAGTGCTACCTTCACCAATCAGTAACGGTCTCCGCGCGTGAGTTCTGCGTCACCACTCTCAACTGTTTGTTGATTGGCAGAACCGTGAGCGAACCAAGCTAGGAGGATTTCACCAGACTATGTGTGGAGCAAAAATCTTTGGATGGAAGTACATAGAATGGCATCGCTAGGCTAGGGTACTCTACCTCTAGCCTGTCAATTGTGACTTTGAATTCCTTAAAAAGCTCCCATCCTACCGCTCCCTTCCTCACTCCATTGCTGAGATGCCTTTGAGCAAGGCACCTAACTCCACATTGCTCCAGGGACTGTAACCAATACCCTGTAATAACTGTAAGTCGCTAAGGGTATGGCATTGTAATGCAATGCAATGTCATTTCAGACATCTCAGAGAGCTTAACTCATGTCTCTGTTACTGGCAGAGGCTAACATCAACCAGACCACTCTTTCCTTTGACTTTACCAGAGTGGTTGACAGTGGGAAATGCTTGCTTGTCGCTGGCTACAAATCTGAGGCCTATTTGAAAGTGAAGAGATGGCAACTTTGCTAGACTGACTTGGTCATGATATTTGATGTAGCATCACAGGGGCGGGCCCAGGCTCCTGTATCCCCAGTTACCTCCTGTAATTCAATCTATCTTCTTCACACAGAACTATCTCTTCAAAGCATTCGTGAGGAGAATCCATTATAGAACCAAGGAGGTACACTCACAATAGAACCCCAATAAGGAGGCATGGTACACTCACCATAGCACCATGATGATATTGAGGTAAAACCACCATAGAAACACGACATGGCACTACGCTCACCATGAAGCCATGATATTGCATTACATTACATAACGTGTACGTTACATTACATTACATTTCACTTAGCTGATACGTTTATCCAAAGCGACTTGCAGTTATTTAGATACAGGACATTGGTTACAGTCCCTGGAGCAATGTGGCGGGTTAGGTGCCTTGCCCTTAAGGGTCCTTAAGCCATGGATGAAGGTGTAGGGAAAGGTAATGGTGGGATTCGAACCTGCAACCTTCTGATCTTAAGACTGCCTCCTTAACCATTGGGCCATGGCTGACATAGAGCAGAGGTGGGCATATTCAGGCCTGGGAGCCACATCAGGTTTGCCAAGCCAATTCATCTGGCCCGCAAAGCCATTATGAGACAGGTAGATAGGGCAGATATCCTCATCCAACACCACAGCACGGGTCTTGAGGCTTTGAGATTAACCATACAGTAGGCTACTGTATTCATTTAAATTAATTTTATTACAATGTGCAGGGATTAAATAGCCAGTAAGTTGTGTCAAGTGTGATTTCTCATTCTTGACAATGGTGAGTTTGTCTGCAACATCTGCCCTTCGCTCAATATTCTACACCCAATGTGGCCCTTGACACAAAATAATTGCCCGTCTGATAGGGGAACCCCCACCTTCAAACCATGAGGTATATACTAACTATAGCCTCATACTATGGATACAACCACCACAGAATCATGATATGGAGGTAAACTCACCATAGAACCACGATATGGAGGTACACTCGAAGAACACCAGGAAGAGCAGGCACATTCCACTGGCGGAGTAGTAGTCAAAGAGCTTGAATACGTACAGGCCACCCTGGAGAAGGCAAACAAGTCTTGTTAACATCTCTCAGAGCAGAGAGAGAGAGAGAGAGAGAGAGAGAGAGAGAGAGAGAGAGAGAGAGAGAGAGAGAGAGAGAAGAGAATCGGCAATCTGTCTTCAGAACCTGCAATCCATGACCGCAATCATGTCCTCTAGGCATTCATTAAGTCAGCCAATTACAATCAGGTCAACGTCTTAGCCAGGCACCAATGAGGTTACCTCAACACTCCACTACACATGTAGTGCTAGAATGACTTGACATTGTTCCTAGTTAGTTCTGAGCCCAGGTTGCTAATATTTACACAATGTGTGCAGAAAAGTCCTCAAGTAAGTCACATGCCAATACACACTTTTATTGCAAATTAAAAAGGGGAGTTGTGAGGGAGTCAAGTAAAAGAGGAACACATAGAAACGCAACAAATACAGTGCAGCATAGACAGTGTGAACATGTAAACATGCTACAAATACAGTACAGGTGCAGTGCACGTGGGACTGGCGCTTCAACTGGTAAACTTTGACTTGAAGGTGAAACAGTGCAGTAAGAGGTGGTCAAGGAAATTGTTATATAACCTGAAAGATTGTCGAGTCTCACGCAGGATAAAATGACCCGTTCTCTGTTCCTGTAAAATACCATCCTTTTTGTACATGTTGGATGAAGGAGTACTAAGCCATTCCACTTCATTTTTTAATGATGTTTTGCAAACATCGGCAGGGATAATTAATAAAAAAGTGTTAAACATCAGTCTTTTGACAGTAGTATTGCCTTCAACTCAGTACTCTTCCTATCAATGTCCACTAAAGAGCAATCTCATTACATACAGTAAGTCCACTACACTGCCTGACCCATGACCAGTAAGCAAAAAAATCACACAAATTCAGAGCTTTGAGCGTTTGTGAAGGCCCAGTCCATATATTGAAACACACTACTGTACGTATATTAGAGTCCTCTTTAGCCTACACACACACACACACACACACACACACACACACACACACACACACACACACACACACACACACACACACACACACACACACACACACACACACACACACGCTCAGGGGGAACATCAGCTCATGATGTGATGCATTATACCGTTAACAACACGATTGTTGTGATAAAGGCTGTGTGTGCGTAGCTACAGGGATGGGGGGCAGCAGTGGGTGGGAACACTGTAAAACAATGCAAGTTAAACTTAAAACAGTAAGTTTCCCTGCTGCCTTAAGTTTTTAAGTTAGCTCAACTTGAGACTTTGATTTTTGAGTTGACACAAATATAAGCCTTAAGTTGAGGGCAACTTACTTTTTAAAAAATTATACTGACTTGCAATGTTTTACAGTGAAGTTACAAAGCCTGTGAGTTATTACTGTACCTGTGTGATATTTGAAAGGCCGATGACATAAGACACCGCACAGACAGCAGCGATGAACAGCTCTCTCCTTTTCCTCAGGTGATGTGGGAACTCATCCACCAGGGCTGTGATGAAGCCCTCCACTGTACAGAACTAGAGAGGGGGGAAAGGTCATTATGGTCATGCACAGTTGATTTCAGGGCTCTAGATTCACTTTTTTCATCACCGGCCAAAATGGCTTGTAGATGTTAATCTTACTGACCAAACACACACTCACTAATAAGTCAAATTGGGTCAAAGTTTTCTTTCCTACCAGCCAAATTGAATTTTCAACAGCATTTGGCTGGTTGGAAGGTGTTAATTTAGAGCCCTCTTTGATTTGGTACACCACAACATACTGAAAAGTGCTACTAAGGCCTAACTGAGAAATATTAAGACATGCGTTAACAACAATGTGCAACAAGTTTTTCCCAAGCAATTGTATTTCCGAATAAGGTTTGTGACTAGTAAGGCTCAAGTGCTTTCCTTCAAAGGGGCAAAATTATGAAAATAAAATTGTCAGACAGGGTTGTTTGGTTATGCCAAATTGATGCTTAGCTTTACTTTTCACTGGTTCAAATATGATGAATAAAATTATTAAAGTAGTCTGAGGTTAAACACAGTCTATGGTTGAAAGCAGTCCATGTAGCACTTGATGATAGGGGTAGAGTTATGCCCTTAAGCTTAGTCTTAGCTTCACTTAGGGACCATTTTCTCCATGCTGTTAAACTTTCTATGTCTCATGTAATTGAAAGATAAATGTTGGTGTGAAGAAATAATAAAATGCATTCATTCATTGGCTTGGTATTTGTTACGGAAATTCTGTTGATTTCTGTTAAATCTCTGCATCTCTGAGTGTAGAGTGTAGTAACAGTTTGCTTATCTGCGTTACCTGACTGTCAATTCCCAGCATCAGTAACATGGAGAAGAAGAGAATAGACCACAGAGGGGAGATAGGGAGCTGGGTCACAGCCTGGGGGTAGGCCAAGAAGGCTAACCCTGGACCTGGAAAACACAAGACATGGAGCCTTAGCTTTAGTGTTGGTGCTCACAGCCATATCAAAGACACTATTTATCAATGCGCAGCAATTGGGCAGACAAGTGTATGATGATGATAAAAGGGTTAGGGGTAAGGTTTAGGGTAAATGTGGGTTATTGGGTTTTAGTGAAGTGCTCACCGCAACATTAAAGGTGCACTTTATCAATACACAGATTACACAATATAACACCTTTGCCAAATGCATTGGTAGCACACAAAGATTACTATTGCCTCTTTTCCACTGGCAGTTTTCTGGTAGGCCTACAGCTCAACACAACGCGACTCGGCCGCCACTTTTTGCTCTTCGATTGCGCTGTGTCGTTGCCTAATCGAAAGCAAAAAGTGGCGGCTGAGTCGCAGCTGCAGGCTTACCAGAAAACCGCCAGTGGAAAAGAGGCATATAATAGTTGTAGGGAATTAGGTCTGGGTGGTTGCCAAAATCGAACTTGAAAAGTAGTGTCATTATAAGTAGCCTACAGGGGCTACAGTTAGGCTTATCGATGCATTTTCAAAACAAGACTCTGTTCTCAATAAATAGAGACACCTCAACTATATACTCAAAAAAAGAGCAAGGTTAGAGTTAGTCTTAGGGAGTTGGCAAAAAAGAAATCAAAATGGAGTTGGGCATTCTAGAGAAGTTACACTGAGGCATATTGGCATGTTGTAGCCTCTTTGCGCAGATGGGCCCGCCAGTGGATCTCTTCACTCATTGCTAAAAAGACTCAAGTACATCATAACATCACTGGAAGCCTTACCAATTATGTCTTGGTCATCACAATTTTGGTGACTGTAACATTGGATGGGCTTAGGCTCTGCGCAAAGGGGTTAAACACAAGACTTTCTGTTGTCTCTTAGGGTGTATTCAGACCAGGAAAGTCTAGTTCACTTGCTTTTGGCCCCAACCAATTTTTTGGTGTGGATCACGTTGGCATATTAGCCACATTCATAAATGTATAGCAGTCTTGCTGTTCACTGGTTTCCTAGCAGAGCTAAGCATAGAACCACTCTTTGGCTGGGAAACCTCTGACTCAAGTGAAGATACATGAATTTGTTAGTCTGCTTTCACATCTCCAAAAGATCCACAGTGTCTTTTGAGCCGTACCGAGTCCGACCTTCAGTTCGGTCTCGGTCCGCTTCTTTGGTCTGAACCAGAATTCAGTGGTTTGTATTCAGACCAGCCCAAAAGGTCAGAACCAAGGGAAATTTGGTCCGTTTGGTCGTAGAAAGCTCTAGAACCTCTAGAAAGCTCAACTGGAGCCCTTTACCTGAAGCAGCTACGTCAGCAATTTCTCTCTTAGTGACGTGAGCCATGAATCCCACAATGGAGAAGATGACGAAGCCAGCAAACATGCTGGTGAAAGAGTTGATGCAGCAGACGATGATTGAATCTCTGTAGAGACGAGAGGGGGGAAAAAGAGGACATAGCTCACTGCCATTGACTCACATTGATTTCCTGACCAGCGAACAGTGAAAGGGACACAGTGCAAGTGATTTGGCAAGACACGGTTGAAGCAGTGGATGTTTATAGCCATACATGTCACTGTCTGACATCTAACGTTCATTACAAAACCCACAAATTACTTTCAGAGCTTGACAGCTCCTGCACCGTAGGCCACAGTAGCCAGCCGAATGTACTGGTTTGAATTGCACCACGCTACCACAGTCTTGATTGTCTTGATTTTTTGCACCATGTACATGTCAAAGGAACACTTATGCTGATGTCTAGGTGTCTATGTGCCTGTGCCTGTCATTTAATCTTACAGTTGCTGCCTACTTGTAAACGTTGTTGTTGAAGGGGTTGTAGCTCCCGAGTGCTATGAGAGAGCCCAGGCCCAATCCATACGAGAAGAAGATCTGGGTAGCAGCGTCCAGCCACACCTAAGAAAGACCAGGAAGAGACATTTGAGGAGATTAGGTCACCATGAATGACACTCTACTACCTGAAAATGAAGAAAGAAAACAAATGATGAAGAGTTTCATCAGCTAGAAATGTAATGTAATTCTAGAAGAAACCTGCCGCACCTCGGACTCCTTGAGTTTGCTGAACTCTGGGGTGATATAGAAGAGGATTCCATCCCAGGCCCCTGGGAGGGTGACTCCACGGCAGAACAAGATGAAGAGCATGAAGTAGGGGTAGGTCGCTGAGAAATACACCACCTGGGAAGCACAAGACGTAGATGTGCAAATGTTGATGAATTAACCCCTTAAGACATGGGCCCTGGTGTAAATTAGCTGCTACCAGAATGGCAATGACCAAGTCACTATGTATTACTAAAGGCTCTGTGCACTGTCATAGTGGGGTAGTACTACGGTAGTTACGTTTTTTTCAGTGACTATTACAACGGTCCAGTGGTGGAACGGTGTGTGGTAAGGGGCTACGTAACAGTTCACCATAGAATGCGTTTACACACCCCAATTCAAATGGGTATGTTGGATGTAGCCAATGGTTCAAATGAGTAGTAGGCATCCCTCACAATATCCATTACACTTGCATTTATATTGCTCACATCGTTTTGGTCATTCACACCTTCTTCAGGTGAGTTAATTTTCTTCAGGTGAGTCTACTCTGAATGGTCTGAATGACAGAAACCTTTATATTTATTATATTTTTACAGCTACACTTTACTTGACGCCGGTGTCATAGGTGTGGCATAACAGTGTCATGACAGTGTCATAATGTTTATTATGTCAATGTCCTAAACATTTTATAACTGTCATTAAGTGACATTCGGTTATGGTAAGGACAGGCCAACCAATGTCAACTTTTCATGACAATAAAACATTGACATTGACATTGACATTTATGACTTGTCCATGACTGTGTCATAACAGTGTCATAAAAGTGTCAAAACAGTGTCATGTCATCCATATGATGCCAGCATCAAGTAAAGTGTAACCTTCTGTTCTACCATGTTAAATTATGTAATACCACGAATTGACACACAGGAATTGACCTTCTCAATTTTGATACTGAAAAACCTAAGGTGCTGTTTGGTTAATTGGCTGAAGCTCAATGCCTAACACAATGCAATGCAGTTCAGTGCAATGCAAGTCTTTTTCAACTGCTCTAAACATGGAAGACAATGGGTTTTTGTGAACTTAACTTGTTCTTTTTTTCAAAAGTAGACGAGCTGGTTGGGTTGTGGTTAGCACAGCATATGGCATAATAGTATGGTACAGAGTGATAATTACTACCGTAGTAAGAAAGAAAGTCACCGGAGCATCTTCAGATGTGGAAGGTAGTTTTCTACTTTATTGGGAGCTGTGGCAAGACTAACGTTTCGACAGTGTCACGTCTGATGACATGATATGATGACATGACAGCGTTGAATCGTTAGTCTTGGCACTGCTCCCAACAAAGCAGAAAACTACCTTCCACTTCTGAAGATGCTCCGCTGACTTTCTTTCTTAATTGCACTTGGACCTCTCCCACCAGACTGTGAAGTGCAGGAGCCCCAAGGATATCCTTCTCTTCTTACTATGGAAGATTTGTTTTATGAACAGAAATGAATGTGCCAGAGTCAGGCCCTACTACCAGAGAGAGTAGAGCGAGAGAGGTTCCATTGGCCCATTGTTTCCTGGTTCTATTATGGGACTCACTAGTTCGACGCCCTTTCGTGCCTTACCGCTTACGTCATACGACCCTAAACCTAATCCTAACCCTAACCTTAACCCTAAACCTAACCCTAAACCTAACCCTAAACCTAACCTTAACCCTAACCCTAACCTTAACCCTAAACCTAACCCTAACCTTAAATCGCTTGTTTGAAATGTTTGATTACCATGTGAAGTCACGAGAGGGCGTCAAACTAGTGAGTCTC
>NC_085870.1:51559329-51741829 GCF_034702125.1 Engraulis encrasicolus | reverse complement strand
GTTATGGAAGACAGGCAACTTACTCTATAGGCTATCTTATACAGCAGCCTTTGATGATGACTTGGGTGCAACGTTAACTCAAGTTCAGTGAAAGGCCAGGTCAAGAGAGGGGAAATGCCAGGCCTATCCTGGTACTACTGCTGGCCAGGTGGTACATAGATTAGGCTATGCATGTTCATTGTCACAATGGAAAGCACACTGAGTTGCATAAGACAATGCCTGTATAACCAGCATTACTCAAACACCAGAGAAATCACTTATCAGTGCAGTGTTTTTTAAAGGCATATCTTATAGGCTTATTTCAGTTTCATAATTACCATACAATCTCTACACACCCCCATATCCATTACACACCCTCCCACCACACACACACACACACACACACACACACACACACACGCACCCCCCCTCCCCCCACGCACACACCCCCATTACCCTTCATCTCCTTTCTGCTCTATCCCTTCACTCTGTCTGTCGGTTGAACTGTCACAGGCTGCTGAGCACATTTCTGTTGCTTTTCTTTTTTTTCAAACTCATTTTTATTTGTTTGTTTGTCTGTTTGTTTGTTTGTTTGTTTGTGTTTAACTTTCTTTCACTGCCTGCATCTGTGTGTTGGCACCGGGAGGTGAGAAGAGGAGAGGAGAGGAAGAGGAGACGCACGGTTAACGGCAGATGGTGAACCAATGAGGGGTGAGCTAACCTACTAATGATACAAAATGAAATTTAGCATTTAGATTTCCATCTGTTGTATTTGCCCTGTGGGGACGGGGACGAGGAGTGTGGGGAGGGAGGGAGGGAGGGAGGGAGGGAGTGGGCTCTGCTCAGGGCTGAGCTGGGATGAAAAATCAGCCCGGGCATTTTTAGCCAAGACCGGTCTACCAAGCATTGAGAGAGACAATGGAGTCTTTCACAAAATTCCATCTAATACGAGCTATTTTGGCCCAACAGCCTAAATGCTTGAAGGCCTTGAAGAGGCCTGCTGTTGTGGCATGAGGACTATTGAGGGGGAGGGCCAGGCCAAAATCGTCAACAGTCCACCAGGCAAATACCCTGTATGCCCCATGGCCAATCCAGCCATGTCTGTGCTGAAGGCCCGCAGTGAGAGTTTGCAGCGCTGGCAATGGCTGGTGGCATACTTGATTGTTCAACTGTGCACTGAACCCCATAATTGAACCGCATAAGGTGGCAATAATAATCCAGTCCCTCCCTCCAATGCCACCGCTCATTTTTAGCTGTGTGTGTGTGTGTGTGTGTGTGTGTGTGTGTGTGTGTGTGTGTGTGTGTGTGTGTGCGTGCGCGTTTGCATATGCTAAAATCAGATGCAGCAGTACTGTAAGTACCAAAACTGTAACTGTAGCTGTGAACTCCAGACAAAATAACACAAACACTGGCATGACCTCTGATATGAATGTGAGTGACACTCTGTTGTTTTGTTCTCATTTTAGCTGCTTGATAACCATGTTGTTGTTAATTGCTATGCCATTCAGTTGAATTGTGCTACAAGTAAAGACATAGAGTTTAAAACTGTGATTGTGGGTGGTCATCTAGGGGGTGAGAACAGGTGTAGAAACTCACCAAAAAGTGTATATTCCAGACTTTAGAAAAGCCAAAATATCATTAGCCAAGCTTACAGTACGTAGCCACATTTCATTTAAAGTGATTAAATGTAAGCGGCTTAAATGAACGGTTTGCATGAGCAGTTTCCTCGTTTAATCGGTGTATGAACATTGTAAACCACCTAATATAATCGTTTTAATATGTAGACCATTCATATTTAAAGATATTATTTGACTGTTTATGAGCCATATTTAATCTTATCAGGTTAACAGTGCCCATGTAAATGTGGCCATTGTTTGTTGTGATGAGGATCATGTAGGCCTATAATATCACTGCATCTTCACAATCCAGTCTGATATGGCCATAATCTAACCCAGTGTTTCCCAACCAGGGGTACGTGTACCACTAGGGGTATGCGAGCACACTGCAGGGGGTACTTGGAAAAATGTAATTGTAACAAATGTATTGTACTTAGTTACATTGGGATAGAGAAAGCGATATAGAACTTGACTTGGGGGGTACTCATGGCACAACGAAAATGTTTAGGGGGTACACAAGACAAAAAAGGTTGGGAAACACTGATCTAACCCAATCTAACATATAGTTCCTTTGAGCAGCATCACATCTTTACCTCAAAAATACGATGCATACATTCCCAAATGTACCCACGCTTACCTCTTTAATCCCTGAGGAAAGTTGCTAGCTCGAAACTTATTTGTAGGCAGGAAAGAGCAGCCTGAATTAAACCTGCATAATTCAGCTTGAATGAGAGCAACAAAAGTCTCAAAGAAACATGAAAACAAACAGCGTGGCAACACTACCCCCCCACCCCACCTCCCACCCCCTAGCACTGCCTGAAAGAGAGCATAAGAAAACATCTCGCCTTTCAACACCAAAAGCCTAATTCTGTTTACAGTATGCATCGCCGACTTCAATACCATCCCTCTCCAACACAGGGCCAGCATGGTTGCTGATTAGTTTTGTTGGTTTTCATGGGCTACCAGCGTGGCACATAGCTATGGGAATATGACACAGCCTGCGCGAGGGGATGGGGATGGGGATGGGGATGGGGAGGGGGGGAGTGGACAGGACTGGATGGGGAGGGCAGCGGAGCAGAGTCCAAAAACAGAATCAGCCTTTTCTTTCCCCCCCTTTCAGGGCCGAGGGAAAACAAGGCCTTGGTGTCAGATCTATTTATGTGTGACACCGCCAGGGCCCCCGGAGCTGCGCAGGAGCTTCATTGGGAAAGGAAGAGAGAGAGAGAAACGCCATTTGGAAAAGACAAGGGAGAGAGCGTGCCATTGGGAAAGACAAGGGAGAGAGAAATCATGGGTAAAGGCAAGGGATAGGAAGCCTCATTTGGTAAGGGAATGGAGGGAAGCATGGGAGACAGAGTCGCATTGGTGAGATAAGGGAGGCAGACAGAGAGAGAGAGAGAGAGAGAGAGAGAGGGAGAGAGAGAGAGAGAGAGAGAGAGAGAGAGAGAGAGAGAGAGAGAGAGAGAGAGAGAGAGAGAGAGAGAGAGAAGGAAGAAAGCGAGGGAATGAGAGCAAGAGAGTGTTAGCTCGGTAAGACAATGGGGAGAAAGAGAGCCATTGGTAAAGACAAGAGAGGCAGAGCTCAATTGTGAAGGCAAGGCAAAGAGAGAGGGAGAGAGGGAGAGAGAGATAGAGAGAGAGAGAGAGAGAGAGAGAGAGAGAGACAGACAGAGAGCTCCACTGGTAACACAAAGGAGGCAGAGATGTCCATTGATAAAGGCGCCCATGCCAGTGCAGTCCATCCAGGGGAGTGCCTCATTGGTAAGGGAGTCAGGTAGGCTGCTTCGGGCCCTCCAGACTCCAGCCACTCTGTGCTGGGACTTCCGCTCCCACTGAAGGGCGGTGGGCAGGGGGAGGCGGGGGGGATGCAGGGGGGGGCGGGGGGGCAGTAACAGACCCCCTCTGACACAGACACAGAGCAGCATGTCGGTTGCTGGGTGATCCAACAAAGATACTCAGGGACACTTCTGGGAGAGTAGAGGAGCGACGAGGCAAGGAGAGGAGAGGGTGGAATGGATGCATGGATGCATTGAGAGATTTTAGAGGGCGTGGGGTTTTCTAGGGAGGTGGATGCATGGAAGAGATTTTTTTCCGGTGATGGGCTCAGGGTGGAGGTTTTTTTTTTTTTTGGGGGGGGGTGTACAGTGAATAGATTGATGGCGACACTTTTTGAAGTTGGAGTTGAAGATACAAGAGTTGATGGATGGATGGTGTTTGAGTTGAGGGATTGGACATGAGGTGTGATGTGAGGTGTGAAGTTCTTAGAGAGAGTGGATTCATGAAGAAATTTTGAGTGGATGCCTGAAAAGTAAAGGGAAATCCAATAGGAATCCAAATATTCAACACTTCAACCTCGTTTCAACCTTAGGCAGTGTTCGTCAGGTTTATAGGTCACAACGTTTCGACCTCAGGTGGTCTTCGTCAGGTGTATAAGTCACAACGTTTCGCGTTGTGTTGAATAAATCAGTGAACAGCAACAGTGTGCGGATTTTTCCCTCTTTTTTAAGCGTCTTTGTTTGAGCCAGCACCTGGTTTTACTGGATGAGCACACATCCCTCACACTACTTTTGAAATCCAATAGGTTGTCATGGAATGGCATGTTGCATGACAGCAGTGGAGATATGTTGTGTTAAACTGTAATGGTTGACTTCCTAGTAAGAGATAAAGCAGTACTGCCTCGGGCACCTTTTGGTAGGCGGGAGACACCAATGTACACCAATGAATTTGACTTGTAGACTCTTTAGTCAAAACAAGAACGGGGCTAAAGCTTCATCTTTTCACCCCCCATCAGTCCATGCTTCATCAGCATAGACAATGAGACATTCCTGGGATCGTAAAGAGGTGTCGAGGGCAATCAGTAACAACATGTATGGTTGTCGGGGGAGTTTAAAGAGGAAGGTGATGTAACAACAACGCAGCAGAATGATTTATAACTGCTGACAGTTCTCATAGCCTTCATGTCTCACGGAAAGACATGCGCTATTCAAATTCAAACTAACTCACAGTTAGTGTGGCTCTTTTTTATAATTGCACCAATCCATTCTGAAGCCCCTGACACTTCAATAACAGAGCTTACTTACATAGGCAGGCACCGTTCTGTCAAAACTCTTTTGATCCATTGTAAGACACTTGTTTGGAATAGTTGTGGTCGTCAGGGAAACACACACCTCTTAGTCAGTTTGACAGATTTTCAAAATATGTTTAAACACAGATTTTGTTTAGTTTTTTTGTAGCTGGGAACTTTATCCAGTAGTCATTGCCTTAACATACAACATTGCACTACTAAACAAGTGCATACAATTCAAAAACAATATTTCAAAAAGCTGAATTGAAGTAAGAGATTCAGGTAGCTTACTTTGAATGCTGTTCTACTCAATCACATGTGGCTATGCACTGTATCTCCTTTGCATGTAGTAGGCCTATATAGACGTACTTGATGGATGCTACATAACACACTACTGTCAGTGTGGGTGGTCTGGAAGAAAATATATATAAATCTGTGAAAAGGTTCCGCTCACTCTGTTACTGTATATGAGTTTTTTTATTGAGGTGATAACGTTCCGCACATGCCTTCTTCAGGGCCTACAGTATTCCAAAACATCATGTTATCGCCTCAATGCGAATTATACAAGGGTTTTTTTTATTGAGTTGATAACATTTCGGCTCCTTCCAGAGATCTGAGGAAGGTTCATGTGAAAGGCTCAATAAAAACACATTGTATGGCACCTTTCACTGATTATGGCACCCCTTCACTGATTCAAATGTTTGCTCCCTTACAAAAGTACTGGAGCTGCAAAAGTCAGACTCTGCACCTGCAACGTCATCTTTACATGACGGTGGCATGGCTGCAAAAAGTCCTGCATTCCTAAATATGTGCAATATGTTGCATTGCATTGCATTGTGGGATCACTATGTCAGATAAAGCAACCCAAAGTTTAAGAAATGTGGCGCACGGTTCAGTAGGACTAGAAGAGTTTGGTCAACAGTCTCTTAATCCTGTAAGTAACGTTGATGAAACTCCTTCAATTTAAGCGAAGCATTATACGTGAGATAGTTGCCATTTGGCGTTCGCGTTGAAGGAAATGTAAATACAAGCTCGAGACAATGTATAATGTAAACAGTAGCCAGACAATATTTCGGCAAGTTAATGCTATGCTAGTTTGTCATCTCCAGCAAAGGCACAACATTAGTGGTCTAAACTTTCCCTCGACACTAAAGACTTCAACGCACTGTCTGCACTACACACTAAATGCCAGTGCACTGACACAAGTCTGTCATTTGAGACACAGCACTAACCCATGATCGTTCAAAACCTTGACCCCTATAAAGGTCACCTGTAAACATAATATGTAATAAATATACGTATGAGGACAATTATTACGTAAATTTCTAAAGATTTTTTTCTTTGGTCTTCTTCGACTTCACTTGATAGGACAGTGTGAGAGGTGGACAGGAAGCGAACTGGGAGAGAGACGGGGAGGAGCCGGCAAAGGACCCGGGTTGGCCACGGCATGGCCTCTTACGCCAATTTCACACTTGATCCCTTTCGACCATCTAAACACTGGTTAGGCCGCGGTAGGGCCGTGTCTTCTGTTTTGATGGTCACCATATAAAAGCAGCCTGATTGAGGGCATAAAGGGTTTGGGTCTATACTCTGTACAACTGAACTGGTTGCCTGGAGGTAGTTTAAAGGAAAAAAAACGTTTAAATATATATATATTGGGCTTTACATCGATTTCACATTATCACCTCATGTTCTACTCACCCCTGTATGTCGCATGTCATTTGGAGCTCTGCCGAAGGTATGCGGCCATTAAAAAAACTTCCTATGGGCATTTTTTGCAGGCACAAACTGCTGTTTTTAATGTATTAATTATGGTACGCTACCACTCATAACACATAGGTGGATTGTTTGTTTGGAAACTTCTCATCATAGATGAATGCAGATGTGTTCTGTTGTGTGATGTTGGCAACGTTTGATGCTGCTGACTTTGTGATGTGGTATTGATGCAGTAGGCTACCTGATATTTACGTACATAGTACAGGTCTAGCATGTGACACATGGTCCCTTCAAGCCTTATTTGTGTTACCCTCTAGTAACTTCATTTAAATAGCTGTGGTCTATTAACATGCAAATTAAAACACTCCATTCAAAGCCTTCATTAATAGTTAACTGCGCCATTAGCTGAAGCAAACACCAAGTGACTAAACATTACCTCCCTCTGTCATTGTTTTATGGTCCTGTTCTTTCATCTGTTTTTCTCTATGCCATCACTGTAGTGAGGCTGTGTATGTGCTACACAGAAATACACAATGTATTGGTAAAACATTAGCACCAGCCACTTCCTTGTAGCACAGCACTGCATGTCAAATCTAAAATCTGTGTATGTTAAGAAAAAAAACACAAGCTTAATTTTATGGCACTGAATAGGCTACAACATTAGGCCTACAACAGCAGATTCATAGTAATCGTCTACATACAGTGTAATATGTTTGAAACCACTGTTTCCCCATGAGTAATTCAAGCGGCAAGTAAACATTTCACCTCAAAACGCTGAAAATCGTTTTTGAATGGTTAGTTGAGTTTTTCTATTATTTTTCCTTGACAAATGTGATGGCAGTGCAGGTGAATTGTGTAGGCTTGTCTTGAGGAGGACTGGCCGTGGGGATAATGCAGGTGGGCAGAATTGGATTCTCCAGTCAGAGCTAATATGGAGAAGGCTAATATGGGGAGTTAATGGCTTTCCCCGTCCATCTGCCCTCCTTATCAGGCCTGGGAAATGCCTACACGGCAACACAGTCACACACCAGGAAGGACAGCATTCCCCTCCATAAACGTGCAGATTATGTCTTTCTATACAGTATTCTACCTGAGCAGCCATATGCCATTTTAGCCAACTAGACGTCTCGTCGAAATGTATTTGTAGGCCTAGCCTATAGGCCTACTGTACATTGCAATTCCATTTACCATACCTCTTTTGAAAAACAATTTCCATTACGTCCAGTGCTTGAGAGACAGGTTGTTTACTTGTCAGAATATTGTCAACATTATGGAAGAGGAAATGTTTCAGTCATGGGGGGTTGTGGGGTATTGAGGTGGGGGCTGACAAATATCGAAAGCATTTTGAGACGGTTGTATTATTTTGCGAACGTGTTGCTAGGCAACAGAGCAGTCAGTTTCAGTCAGCGTTCGCAAGGCCCTTTAGCCTGCGGTGGGCTACTGACTACCATGACAGCTGCTGAAATGGGCTCCATTAAGTTTTATAGAATCTCCATTAAATGCTCGGATTAGGGTTCAAAGGTTAATTCAAATTCATCTTGGGCCTTGAAAAGGCGCCGCTGTACTTCTCTGTAGCCATATTCAGCTCACACTTAATCACAGTAAAATTATGCCTCGGGATTGTAGGCTACGTGTGATGTAGAAGGCTGTTTTCCCCCTTACAGTACAAAACAATAAAAAAAACTCCTCTTGGTATGGGTGAAATGGATATGGGCTTTCTTTATTTTGTCAGACCTAAAAGTCAAGTCACAAGACCCGATTGACATGCTTGAATTTACACCATTCCTTGTTATTAATTACAATTCTTTGTGTGGTGGAAATGCCAAGTGACCTTTGAAATATCACCATATTTTGATGTTTTGAAAAACGGGGTCTGCATCAGAAGCAAGATTAGGTCATCAGTGTATCAGTTGAGGTGTATTTTGTATGAATCTTATCATACATCAAATAGTACCAGTGCACTAAGTGTGCTGCTCTCTTGGGGAAAAAAACAAGACCATCAGTACTTCAGAAAGCAATTCAGTTTCTGACCGACAGATGAATGGACAAGCCGGCCAGCTGATGGACTCTCTACTTACTGTATGCTCAATTGAGCTGAATACATTTACAATATGTACAGTATATGGGCATCTTTGTCTTCTGGGGACAGTGAATCTCATAACAGGAAGAGAGTGGAAGAGAAAGACAGGGCATTGCTGGGAAACGACCAAGGCCTTGATTTGAACCTGGGTCCCCACTTCACCGCCACACTAATAGTGGTGCGGACCTGTAACAGAACCAGAACTCTGTCTTCAACATTCCAACCAAGTCTGCACTGTTTTCAATAGGTTGCACTGACCTGGTGCAGATCCGTTTGTTGCCACTAAAACAGATGTGTTTTCACCAGTCATTTACTGATATGGAGCAGATCCGTTTTATTGCCACTAAAACAGATGTGTTTTTACAAGTCATTCACTGATATGGCACAGATCCATGATACAGATCTAAGGCGATGGTGGAGATAAGTCGTTCCACCAGGTCCCACACGGATACGTGACACATCCGTAAAACACGTTGCAGCCGAATGTAAGCAACTGTTGGTCTTTGGAACCCTGACGTGCGTGGGAATCAATTGAAATTGGGCTTGTCTGTGCCAACATTTATTTTCTTTCGTCCTCACATTTCATCGAGTATGGAAGGATAATCGCCACACACCCGTGAATGAAGTTACCACAAGTAAGTGTTTTCTGTTAAATACCAAATATGTTGCTTGAATACCAGCTATATATTATTTAATTTTACCTACGTTTACAGTGACAGTAGACATCCTGAAGAAAAATTGGCAGGCAGCTATACGTCGCTGATGGTGACAGACTACAAGCAACAGTAACTCGAGCCAAATGTGAAGTCTTTACGAGAAAAACAGAAAAAAATCCACTTTAAGCCTCATGGTGGCTTTACGAACAACCTCTGTTCTCGTGGTTGGGCGACGTAAGGGGGGACTGACAATTGGGGTAGTTTGGTTCTGGGGGGAAGAATACTGCGGACGGACGTGAACAAACAAGCGTGACTGAAGGCTAACTGGAAACGAAGGTAATCAAACATTTCAAACAAGTGATTTACGGTTAAGTTTAGGGTTAAGTTTAGGGTTAGGGTTAAGGTTAGGGTTAAGGTTAGGGTTAGGTTTAGGGTTAAGGTTAGGGATAATGTTGGAGGAAGGGAGACATGGCATGAAGCTAACACAACGACAGCGCTCCCCTCCCGGAATGCACGCACGCTGCTCGGGTGGTCTCTCTCTCTCACTCTCTATCGCACCCACTCTCGACAACAGCGCGCGTTGCCCAACTACGAAAAATGAGGCTATATCGTAGCAGCACCACGAAGCATGCAGTTGATTTTCCCCGAGAATGGGCTCCTACAAGTGCTAGTGGGAATTGTAGCTATATTGATTGATGTCGTGTATGAGCACTACTGAATCCGTGAACTTGTTTTCTTTACAGTGGTTACAAACCGAATGCGGTGGAAATGCTGCAAAACTACTGGTTTTGACAGTAGAGAGAACAACTTCTAAAACTTAACAGGGTTTTTTGTTTGTTTGTTTTATCAGCTACCTCGAGGGAAGATGGCACATGACCACAAAACAGAAGAAGCATAACGGTAAGACAGACTACAACTCATGTTATAACTCATATGTAGTAGACTATACCGTAACTAGACAGATTGTAAAAGACACTTTACTGTCACGTCAAGTGTTTGACTTCCCTGGACACTAGCGGCACAGCTTAACGGAATTAAAACTAGCTGGACATGCTATGCTATGAATTTGACAGAACGGAACGAGGGTGAAGCCGTTGTACGGTGCTGTTATGGTTCCGTTCCACGGACTTGTAACGCAGTCCAAACGCACAGCGGGCCAAAACAGTTTTGATTCCGTTAAGCGGTGTATCGTAGAACGGAGTGGGGCTGCAGCCGTTGTACGGTGCTGGCATGGTTCCGTTATACGGACTTGCAACGCAGTAGAAACGCACAGCGGGCCAAAACAGTTGTGATTCCGTTAAGCGGTAGTATCGCATTACGCGCCACCACAATATTGTCAACTTCAGTTGTAAACATGTTTCTACTAAAATAAAGTGTTGAACCAGCCGTATGTTTACAGCTTTTTTCCTTTCTCCCCCAGGAAGTGATTCAACGATGGACATCGTAGGTCTATTGGTGAAAATAAATAAATAGACGATGTTTCTGATCTCGAAATTCCTGTGTCTGAGTTTGCTTTCTCAAGGGTGATATGCCGTTATTGTTGGCCAGATTACGAATATGACTTGTGTCCAGTTTTACTTGTGTGCAGTAAGTTTCAGTTTCTATGCTCGGTTGCCTATTTAACATACAGCATTAAAATGATTCGGTTTGGAGCCTAAGTTGATCGTGCACAGCATATTTGTCTTTGTGTAAATAAACTGGACACACAGTGCACTAAATAAGCCGTACATAAGGCAGGGAAAGGGTCTTTTAGCAGAATCAAAGAGGATCTGTTGCGGGTCTGCTACACGGATCCATTTCACGGACCCGTGCAGCATCCGTAACTGCGCGGGTCATGCGGCTCTGTAACAGTGGTTGCGCGTAGGCCTACTGGTGGCGCCACCGCTTAACAGAATCATAACTGGTTTGGCCCGCTGTGCATTTGGACTCAGTTGCGAGTCTGTAGGACAGACCCGTGCCAGCTTCAGCTGCGTCCCCACTCCGTTACAGTGTCCAGTGGCTATCTGGGTGGCCATTTTGTGCAATACCTCAACCTCACTTGAGTATTATTATGCCGTTTTATTATGACTAAATGATGGAAACACTCTCCAGCTGCTGCAGAGTTTCATGCAGACCCGTACTGTACACATGAAATATCCTTCTTTACGCTAACACCACGTCCACTGTATCCACTGTGCACACACGGTGGGCCAGTTCTTAGCCCCACTTAAAAACGACTGCATTATAACTAAATGATGGAAATGTTCTCCAGATGCTACAGCTTCATGCACAGCTGCACCTGAGTGATCCGTCTTTACTCCTAATCCTGTGCCCACTGTATCCAGCACTGTACACACGTGGCGGCCCACACCTCAGGCCCACTTCATCACTGTCTCATTAGGATTACCTGAGCAGGTGCTGGACGCTCCTGACTACATACATTTCTCTAACGCCTAATTAGCCATGTAATGAGGCAGTTTAACCCACTTCACGGGCCCCCTCTCAGGTTATTGGTGTGTGTGCGTGCGTGCGTGCGTGTGTGTGTGCATGGGTGGATGCGTGTGTGTGTGTGGGTGGGGGGTGGGGGTTGGGGCATGAATGTGAGCATTTGTGTGTGTGTGTTCATGTGTCTGTGTTGAAGAGAGTGTGCATGTTGAGGAGAGTCCTTATGGTGTCTTTCATGTGATCTTGACTATCCTGATTAGGAAGGCAAACGTGATTAAAACTTTGTGACTATGAAACCGTCCACCCACTTTGAAAGTCATACAATGGTAAACAAACAAACATGCCATCAACTTGTCTTCATTTGAAATGATCGCAATGTTAAAACTGAGGTTGAGGCGAAATGCAGAGAGGGAAAAGCTTGCACTTCTTTATCACAATACTGTATAAGTGTTTTGTTTGAGTTAAGTGAGGAGAGAAGGAGGGTGACCGAGTCAGGGCGGGGAGGGGGATGGGGTAGAAAGAGAGAGAGGTGCCCAAGACCTCCCCTCACACCAGATCCTATTCTGCCCAGTCATTGCTATGGAAACGGGCCAGTATGAATTAAGGGGGTGACTTGTGCCACTCCACCAATGACAGCATGGATAGATGGATGGATACTGACCTCTCCACCAATGACAGAGCAGATGGATGGATGGATGGATGAAGGGATGGATGGATGGATGGATGGATGGATGGATGGCCGGATGGCTGAATGGATGGATGGATGGCCGGATGGATGGATGGATGGATGGATGGATGGATGGATGGATGGACGGATGGAAGCTGAGCTCTATACACACTGTGCTGTACATTTCACCCCGATCTGCCAAATGTTCTAATGGAAGAAAAAGGAAACAGATAAGGAACAGCACAGGGTAAGGAAACCTTAGTCATGATAATATGGATTTGGTAACAAAGCTTTATTAACACTTAGTATATTAGTATTAAAACTTAGTAAATAATGAACTTTTATAAGCGCTAGTAAACGAGTAAGGAATATTATGGTAATATCCCCACCTGGTATGACTGAATCAATGGGCAGCACTGCTAGCACTCAGACTGTGGATATTAATTAGATGGGACTGCTGCTCGTACTGCATTTTGGATAACAACGTGGTGCGTAATGGATGGAATGTTTGGTCATAATCCACAACGTGGATTACAGCACCTCATAGACTTTTAAGCCATGTATGAAAATGGAATGAAACTGCTTGACTCTTTTACCTGTTTCCCTGTGTAATTCTGCATTGTTTATAATGTGCTCCTATAAAATGAACTTCCTTTAACAATCAAAATGCATACATCAGTTTGTTCAAAGGCCCAAGTCCACAAAAGGCATGAGATAGAGAGAGAAGGGAAGAGCAACGATTGCAATAATGGCCATGGCAACACGCCCTTCCACTCAAGGTCAATTGTAGGGTTTCTTGCCTTTTTGATTGACAGCCCACTGTCAGATGCAATTGTAACCTTCGAGTGTGACAATTAGCCTTCCCGTGTAGCTAGCGGCCCCAGCTGTTTAAAGCTGAGGAGCTAATTAGCACGTCTGCGCTACCGAGCGCTCAGTGGTCAGCCCTCCATCTATCCATCATTTGTCACCAGGGAAGCTGACACAGGGGGTGTAGAAGGGGTCAGTTGTGCCAGGCCCAGGCAGAGAAGGGGCCCAGCGATGAGTCTCCACTACATTGTATGTATTGGATATGGGGCCCTTTCAGATGACTTTGTCCTGGGCCCCATTAAAGCTGTCCACGGCCATGTGTGTCACATAGAGAATAAGAGAGTGATAAAACAATGTACGTAGCTGCTAGGCTCCTTCCATCTCTGCTATTGTGTGTACAGACGGCATCGATTGTCTATCACCTGATAAAGCAGAAACGTAAGCGCAAACATTAGAGGCAGCTAATGCAACAGTGCGTATAGGCCTACTTGGACCAGGGGTGTGTGTGTGTGTGTGTGTGTGTGTGTGTGTGTGTGTGTGTGTGTGTGTGTGTGTGTGTGTGTGTGTGTGTGTGTGTGTGTGTGTGTGTGTGTGTGTGTGTGTGTGTGTGTGTGTGTGTGTGCGTGCATACGTGTGTGCTGTGCTTGCATGTGTGCCTGCGTGCACATGACTTTGTTTTCTGTCATTGTTCTGTTCATTTCTGCATGCATTTTATCCTTTAGCTTTAAATAAATCTAGAAATGCAATGTGGATGTTATGTAAGGTAGGCAAGGGAAATGATCTGCCGTTATAGAAGCAATTTTAATGAATACAATAAATGTCTAAATGAAAGTCTTGAAAAGTCTGTAAGGTATTAAAGTCAATGTGAAAGCTATTATTTCCCAAGGATGACAACGTATAAGTCCCTTTGAATCTAAATTTAAATTTCAGACTGTGGGAGACTATATCCAATCAAATCAAACTTTTATCATTACATTGCATACGTTCATCAAATATCCTCCAATAGTAATCTGAGATTTTTTTTATTTTTTTTTAAAAGCTCAACTGCCCTGAGTCCATTCCTTTGATCTCTGATGGTGGAATCATCTCTTCCTGACTCATTCTAGTCTTACAATGTCATAGTCTTACTTGTAACATGGGGTGTGCAAAACAGTAGGCAGAACCACATCCTACTAAACTTAAGTGTGTCTACACATGTTATGCACTTACTAATATTATGTAAGTACGTAGAGAGAGAGAGAGAGAGATATAGATAGATAGAGAGAGAGAGAGAGAGAGAGAGAGAGAGAGAGAGAGAGAGAGAGAGAGAGAGAGAGAGAACCATCATCCAGCTCATGTAGTAGCAAATGGTGCATGACCGTTCAGTCTGCAGTCAAAAAGTCCAGCTTGTAAATGACCATATTTGGCATTCAGTTCCTTGCATTTTGATGATGACAGACACAGTCTTTATCACTCGACTTCATGAGCTTGTTTACGCCATACTGACTTTCAAAGTATTGTTGAGAAAAAAAACATGACAACATCACATTAGGCTATTTAGTGTGGTCTTTAGGAGTGACTGACACTCCAATTAGATCACATATATTTCGAATACATCCCTCTGCCCACTTTTTAATCACTTCTGGCCAAAGTCGACTTTGACTGTAGCAATTTCCATCATTGTGAAAAAAATAATTTGCCCTGGCTGTGTACACAGTACATTTTGCAGTGTTATTTCAACTCTTACAAGTCAGATTCAACACGAACAGGGTTGTTACCATTGCAAGATGTGCTGCGCAGTGCAGTGCAGTGCATAGCAGAGCAGAGCAGAGCTGCGAAGTGGAGTGGGTCAGGGTGTAAAGTGGCCCCGGACAGGGGCGTAGCTATAGGAGAGCGAGCAGTGCATTTGCCCCTGGGCCCAGGGCCCTTCCACTCTGGTAGTGGGTGGGGGACTATTATGACCTTTTTAGGATGTATGGCGGCCCTAACAGTGTTTTTTCCCTAGGACCCTGTGTGCGATTGTTCTGCGACTGGCCCTGGACGGATTAGAGACGCATCCAAAGCCGGGCCTTTCTGCATACTAATCAGGCCCTCCACTTTTTAGTGCCTGCAGCTCAAGTAGGCATGATGTAGCCCTCCACCGGGCCAGCTGACAGGATGGGGACAAACGGGGGTGTTGTCACGGCTCCAGGATGAAGGGGTTGGTGGGTGGTGGTGGGGGGGTGTGAGAATTGGGCCCTCACTGCATTCTATTTACTGGGTCGGAGGCCCTTTCAGATGACTTTGCCCCTGGGCCTAGCCAAAGCTGTCAGTGGCCCTGCCGTACCGCTTCATGGCTTTCAGATGAAGGATGCCTCTGGATCAAGAGCAAGGCCGTGGGCAGTGGGAACAGCTTAGACACTGGTCACAGGAATTAGCGGCACAAGTTATTACTGGGCAGCTGTCAAAAAATTAGGAAAGTGATTATCCGGGCATTAACTAGGCTACTATAAATATGGCTGAGGGGATGATGACCTCTTGTGTTGATTACTATAAGAGATCCCCATGCTGCAGTTTGAAGTTTAAACAATAACCAAACTTGTCCTCGCTCCATGCCTCTCACTTATATTGAACTCAGCATCACTCCTAGATACTGCCAGACCAGGAGAAGTGAATGACTTTAACCGTACCAAGAGACACACGACTCTCTCTCTGGTAAATAGCTGATGTAAAATATGCTTTTCTTTCTTTACTTCAACATTGCCATTTTAAGGACACAAATACCATGCATCAGTCTATCTCACTCTAACCTCTCTCTCTCTCCCTCCCATCTCCCTTCTCCACCCCCCCCCCCCCCCCTCTCACCAGACTGGCATGCATAACAACGATGGCCTTAGAGTTTGGTAGGTTTGACACCCTTTTGCTCAGCAGTCCAATAGTGGTGGTGGTGAAAGTGGCCCTTGGGGACGTTATAAGGCAACACTAGGCTAAGGTTAAGGACCCATTCTGACCTTATGAGGTGCCAGCACCATGGTTTCACTGACAAACACTACAATAAAATCCAAAATGCGTCACTACACATTGCACTCACTAGTCTGACTGGAACTAAACAATCACACACCCAAAGAGGAGAAATGCAGAGTCTATGTTCACACTCATGTTTATTTTGTTTTCAATGACCTAGCACTGTGACCATGTTCACTCCTTCACTACATTCTCCACTAGGTAACCAATATAAGAAACAGATCACTTAGTGCACCGTTACAGCCTTGCATGTTGAAGTACCCTCTGGGCAGATGACGTGCTGTGCTGAATGATGTGAATATCAAAACTGATGATTGGAAGAAAGACTCATAATTGACAAAAAAAAAGAATAGAATAGAATAGAATAGAATAGAATAGAATAGAATAGAAACAGAAACAGAACGCCTCATATACAAAAACAAATGACATTTGGCTGCATATTCTAAAATGATGATTGACAGAGAAGGGTATTGGCATTGATTACAAGGGTGGACATGACCTCTGCCCTTTGCCCAGAGGTTTACGCCATGTAGCCCTGGTCTTTTCTATAACATTCACATATAGACAAATAGAATAAATACAACAAACAAACAAATAAATATATAAGCAACTAAATAAATAGATAGATAAATAAAGGATATTGGCGTGATCAACAATGACAAATGTATACTGTATCTCACAAGCCTTGCATTGGTATTTCCAAGAAATTTACATCAAAATCATTCACTAAATGCTGCTTAAGTTTTCTCTCTCTTTCTCTTGCAGTCTTTCTCCACCTGCTATTGTTTGCGCTGTGCATTTTGCAATGTAGTGTCCCTGTAGCATCTCAGCAACAACATTAAGATGACGCACACAGCAAACCCCTAGCCCGGCTTGGATATTACATATTGCTGTTTACCTCAACTATGATGTGTGTGATGAATGGCTGTGATTAAGGCCAATATTTCCCTGTGCCTTATTTCCTATCGTGATATCAAAGGCAAAAATGTTTCCTTTCTGTCTGACCTATTTCCCAAATGGAGCTGTAATGGATGTAATGGGTGTGCTCATGTCTCACCTTCCTCCCCCATACATCTCTGCATGCCCTGGTCACATTGGGAGAAATACGGCTCCTTTTTTGTTGGAGGCTCTGCTCCATTAAATCAAAACAGGCAATCACACACTGCACACATGCCTACACACACACACGCCGATGCACACACGCACGCACACACGCACGCACGCACACTCTCTCTCTCACACACACTCCCTTTATAGCAACACAGTCTACATACATGCCTCAATGACAGACAAGATAAACAGGTGTAATGGTAAAAAACTTGTTTTTTCTTTCTTTACTTCAACATCACTATTTTAAGGACACAAATATGATGCATCAGTCTATCCCACTCTAACTAACCATGTCCACGCACATTTCTACTGCAGTACATGACTTCCTTCATGATTCCTTTCATAAATATTCAAGGATGTTTATTTGACGCATGCATAGAAACACTGACATGCAGTGAAATTGCGGTTGGTCTGTCGGTGCTGTTCAAGGGTGGAGGCGGTAGAAGCAGTAATGATGACGGAAACAGGGAGGGAGATAAAGAGGGCATTAAGACACCCTTGTGCCATCTCGAGCTGTGAATGGCAGAGGGGGTGACATACACAAAGGGAGAAGCTGCTACTGCCACTGCCACTTGTCCATGTGAGTGCGGGGCTGACATTACCGGATGTGACATGGCCGAGATCATATACGGCAGCTCAGTGGCTTTGTGAAGTGGTGTGACACTGCTGTTTGCAGCTGGATGTCACCAAGATCACTTAAGTCCTTAAAAAAAAGGGTAGACATCAACAGCTATCAAGAGGAAGTTGTAGGGTCCACTACTACCAGAACAAATTCTGCCTTTGATGTCAAATTTAAGACAGTTTGGATTTTCAGTGCACAAATCATATTCCACTGTATGATCTGGTTATTTGACGCCAATTGCAAAATACAGATTTTAGAAAATGATACATGAATCAAGTGGCATATAAAGAAACTGTATGGGGTAAAAATGTTCCCTTTCAAATAAGATGCAGGAAACGCTGCAGCATAGTGTATAGGAACATTCTCCAATCCAAGATGAAACGGCAAAATGAAATTGGAGTTTGTGAGATCATTATTAAAACCACATTAACCAATGTTTAAAGCTCATAAAACATTCTGTGACAAGCCTATTTGCAAAGACATACAACAGTTCTTTATAAAATGGTAGCCTGTATTTTGCAGGTACAGCACAGTATCTTCCAGAGAAAATTGGTTCAGACAGTGGCGGTTCTACCCATTATGGGGCCCTATAGGCAAAATATGTGAATGCGGCCTTCTGGAATTATTTTTGCTGGTGTTTACCATGGAGAGGCTGACTGTTGGGGACCCCATACAGAGTGCAGATTTGGTTGGGCCCCAGGCAATTGCCTACTGCCTATTAAAACCGTTTCTTGCTTCAGTGTAAAACACTGATTCCTATCTGCATGTTTCCAGGGAATACTGCACATGGCCTTGGGCTGGAACAAAAGGTTAATGAAACTTTCTTTGCTGGGTGTCCCACAGGGCTGAGCACTTGGTCCCGCCCCATATACCACTGGGGGCTCCTGTAAAGGTGACAGAGTGTCTTGCCATGACGCCTTTGCCTCTGGCTATACCAGCGCAACCATGGTGGTTACACAAGCCTGTCTCAGAAGCTTCCAGTCTTCCAGTCTTGGAACTATGCTGTTTCCTGCTTTTGTGTGGTGGTGTCTTACTGTATGCTGTACTGTGCTTTTTTACTAGTCTAGAAATGAAATTATTATTTTCATTTATGTAAACATTAATTTATATGTAGGCCTACTGTATATGCAGTATTTTCTTACTACCATGCTGAATACTTCTTAAAAGCACAGCCATGGTAATTACATAAGCTTGTCTAAGGATCCAGTCACTCTTAGTCCTTGTGCTTCCTTGTATCTCATACAGTATGCGGTACTACTGTGTCTGTCTCTATGGAATGGTAAACTCAACAATATTAACTGTGTCACATGCAGGGCAGGTAGCATTTATGCCTACGGATAAATACAGAAATACAGTAAATGGAACACAGAAAATAATTTCCCTGTATAATTAGATGCCCTGTAAGTATGATTTGAAGTGAAAAGGCATAATAGCGAAGATGATTACACTAGCTTGTCGTAAAACCTTCTTGTGGTGTGTCTTGTCAGTGACCTCATATGATGTGATTTGCCTCTGTCCCTACTCTACATGACATACCAAACCCCAAATTAACCGTGACACGTGCAGGATAGATTCCAACGGCACAATAATAATACCTATTCATTATTATGAATCGGCAGCTGTCGGGATACATTTATGTGTCCGTCTGTGCAGTGTCTTACTATTAGCATGCTGGAATATGGCATGTTTTACAGTTGACCGCCTATGAGGCGTGCCATCCACTGCTGTCAGTTGGATTTGACCAAAAGGGAAAGAAGCCCCGTCAGCTCCTCGCGTGCCACAGCATCGTCCACAGCACACAGCTAGAGCTTCATATCAGTGCGCATATCTGAAGCATGAGTAATCGCTCTGAATCTGATTCGGGATAAGGCTGAAGCTAATGAAGCATAGGAACCGTGTCAGAAGACTGAATAACACTCAAGGCAACAATGCTCCACGCTCCCTATCCTCTCCTCCCACATCCTCTCGTCTCCTTTCTCCTCCACTCTCGTTATCTCCTCTCCTCTCCTCTTCTCTCCTCTCGCCAACCACTGCCGTCCTCTCCTCTCCTCTCCTCTCCTCTCCTCTCCTTTCCTCTCTTCTTGCCATTATCTCCCCTCTCCCATCCTGTTTTCTCCCCTCGCATCTACTCCTCTCTGTTCACCCCTTCTTTCTCTTCTCTCCATCATTAAATCTCCTTCTCCATCCTATCCTAATACTATTCTCCTCCCGTGCGTTGTTGTCATCCATCCAAATTCATTGCCAAAGGTTTAGGGATGAAACCATATAGGATGATTACGTAAAATGTAGAAGTGCATTTTGTCTGCACAATTATTTTCAGTTATAAAATCTTCACATCTACAGTCTACAGACAGAAGTGCGCACATTTTTCTTCTTCATTTAATTTTCTAATTTGGTGAAAAGCATTGGTATTTGATTTCATTAACCATGTTTGAGTTCAGCTGTACAATTATCATGATGTGTTATCTAATGTAAAAATATTTTTTAATACTAGGCCATATTGTACAGCAGATTTACTGTCTGTATTTTTATATTCCATGGTCACTGTAATACAACATAAAAGAATATTTGATTTTAGTGTAAAATCAGCAAATGTAGTTGATAGCAATCTATCAATTTGTGTGTTATAAATTTCCTCTAAGATAGCTAGGCCACTATGATCAAGCATTCCATTATACTGACAACCCAGGTGTGACCTCGACTGATAGGATTATTACATTTATTATATAACAAATATTTATCTTTTCTGCAGTGAAATGAATTAACTTATATTGTTTTATGTTTGAAACTGGAAATTATTTACAGTGAAGAGCAGAATCTAACATACAAGGGGATGATGACAAAGGAAAATGGTGGGTCAAAGAGTATTGCATGTAAATAAACCTTTAGTCAGAATTGTAGTCTGCAGACTTCTACTCTCTCTTTGATAGATATGCCTTTGTATGGCATCTTTGCATGTGCATACATTTACTCTTCTGAAGATGGCATGGCAAAAGTAACTGTATGCAAAATGTTCCTTCTCCGGGATGTCTTCAGTGCAACTAAGAACATATGGGCAATAATTTGTGTCTCAGTTTCAAGCTACAGTATATCTGTTGAGAAGACATAAAGAGTTCGTTGGAGTTCATATTTCAAATATCTACAGTAATCCTGACAATAAGGCAAACTCATTTCCTAAAGGAAATCCACCTACTCTGATTTGAGGTAATTGAGGTCATATGACGTGTGGCTTATTCAACTGTATGGCACATGCATAGTTAGCTATACCCTACATCCAGCTCAATGTTGTTCAACGACTTGTCAAAAATGGCCGACAGGTGAGAGCGAGGCAATATCTCTGTTCTCCAGGAGAACCACCATTATCACTAACATTCCAGGTGCATGGGACCAGGAGGGCATTGGATCTGTTGTTACATCAGAGAGAGAGAGAGAGAGAGAGAGAGAGAGAGAGAGAGAGAGAGAGAGAGAGAGGGAGAGAGAGAAACTACTCAAGATATACCTCATCTAGGTCCAGCTGGCAGCCTGGCTGTTGAGTGTCAGACTTTGGCAGAAGTGTTGGACATCCAGGTTGCACTCAGAGCACCCAGAGGGCACAGCTCAGCGGGCAGCCACACATTTCCAACCGGATGGACTGGGTGGATGGGCTTGCTGATTTGTCCAGCAAGGGGCTTTCTTGCACTATCATCTTCTTCCAGAACACATCTTCAAGACCTCAATGTACAGTCTGTGATCACCTGCCAACAGAGTAGTGTGGAGGGGGTAAGAGAGGTCATGTGTTTGACTGCTCATGTCTGAGGTGTTTGCAGTCTGAGTGTCAGTGAATTTCGGGGTTGAATAATTTGGGAGTTGACTTTCACAATTGAAAAATGTGACTTTGACATTTTCTGAGAATAAAGTATTAAACATTCTTTTTATTCGCTGTCTATTTGCTAGAGAAAGAACATCTGTCTAAAGTACATCAAGCGCCCCAATGTACTATCCCTTTGTGCAACAGAATAAGTCAGACATGGGTTGAGTGTACGAGAAGAGAATCTGGAGGAAGTGGGCTAAGAAAGATGGTACAAAATACAAGCAATGCAGCAGTGTCTAGGGGGTCCAGGCCACAAAGTGGTGGTGGCACAGGGGGAACAAAGGCATGCCTCCATTGCACACATCCTGAAGTCTGGTAAAGCAGGCTACCATTCTGACATGCAAGCAGCTGAAGATGAAGTTGTTGTGAGCACTGTACTAAAGGAATGCAGACTTTGTCCTTCAGGGCCACTGTTGGGCAGACCCTAAGTGTAGACATAGACAAGGGGTTCACTGTCCACTCAGTTTGGTCTGGTTTAGAACTCAAGTGGAGTGGAGATTGTGGGGGGTGGAAAACAACTCAGTTACACAATACCAGTGTCAGGGAAGATAGATAGATAGATAGATAGATAGATAGATAGATAGATAGATAGATAGATAGATAGATAGATAGATAGATAGATAGATAGACAGATAGACAGATAGATAGATAGATAGATAGATAGATAGATAGATAGATAGATAGATAGATAGATAGATAGATAGATAGATAGATAATAAAGTATATGCCTATAGTAAGACAATATAAAGTAGCTAACCATGTCATTGAAAATATCAGACAGAGAGCACTGCTTATTCCCTTTCCCTACCCAACTGCCGTTGTCAGGATATGAACCAGCAACCTTACAGATGCAAGTCTCTCCAGACACTTGTCCATGACCACCAGAAGATCACAATGTGGAACAAGCAAAAGAAAGACTGCTGATTCTATTTAGAAAAAAATATTGAGTTGTTCATTATGTTCTTACAAAATAATGAGGTCTGTTGGTGAAGATGTTCAGTCATCTAGGCCATGATAGTCAAATGCGCTAAGAGACATCCACTGGACTTCTTTTTGAACCTTGAAGATATTTCACCTTTCATCTGAAAAGTTTCTTCATTTAACATTTAAGTCTGTTTCCTATCACCATTAAACCCCTACCAGAGGAACTGTAAAGCATTGTATACAACCGAAGCTGGTGTGAAACACATGAATCAATGGTTAAATCCAGTCATGTATCGACTGCCACTGAAAGCAAATCTCTTCAGGCTTAGCCAGCCATGAAATTCATCCCAAATCCTGAAAGAGTGGGACGTGAACCCTATCACAAGGTTTGGTCTCAATTTATGAATCTACCACGGGGGTTAGTGGAGGATCACGGCGGTTCTATGTTTAATTGTATATCAGCAGGAACAACAAAAGCAGCAGGAGGAAATAAATGTGAGCTGAAAAGTGGCTGGTACAATGTCTGGCAGGCAACGCTGGATTGAAAAGCCTTGGAAGCAGGCCATGGTTGAAAGACAAAGACAGCATTCAATGAGGTACTGAAACTCCTGATAGATAAAGGATGTTCTAGCAGATACTGTAACCGCTGAATGTCTCATAATCCCCCAATAGCATAACGGCAGCTGCAAAATAACCAGAGCACCACAAGATCTTATAACCATAGTAACTCACCAGTAGTGGATGTGACCCTTTTGGTTTTCTCCTCCTCTGTCCTTCCCAGCACAAAGGCGTCTGTGTGATTCCGACACACTGGTTGCACAGAGTTCACTTCGTGCCATCTCTCTGCCGAACAAACACTCCACTGTGCAGAGGAGGTAAAAACACAACTAGAAGGTCCTCGTAGTTAGAGCGCTGCTCTGCTGTTGTGTTTTTTTCAGAAATGTAGGCTATATGCATAGTCTTTATATGTACACATGAATTCAGAACCCTCACTTCACAGGCTTACTCTCAGTCTAAATTAAGAAACTAAATACTGAAGGGTGTAGCATTTGAAGAGCGCATACACAGCCAGGAAAAAAGCACATAACATACAATACAAACCATCAAGACACACCATCAGACACATACAGGTACAGTATATATTAGATAGAAGAGAAACAGCTGTGAATAATTCTCATCATGTTGCCTTTTTTTCGGAGAGTTGAAAAAAAGCCCTAATTCAACATCCTGTAAAGCATGAACATGAAAAGATAATGTCACCATTCCCATTTTGTCTGATATACCGTCTCCTTTCAGAAGAGAGAGTGGAATTGCAGAGTGATGTGTTTTTTAATGAACAGCACTGGTGCTCATTCTTTCATGTCTCACAGCAGCGACCTTTCAATTAAACTGCAGGTTTGTGTTGAGATGTGTGGTAATGGCAGCACTCGAAGCCTTAAAAGCCTCCGCTGCGAGAGGCCTGTGTAATTTTAGTTTAATTTGCTGATGAACGGCTATTAAAGTGCATTCCATTAAGGCTGGGGGATGCAGAGACAAAAAAAACTACTTTTGCAATTTCATTTTGATGGAAATATAAGCAACATTACCACAGTGTCACTGCTTCACACTTGAATACTGTATGTTCGTGCACTGATGCATTGATTTAGATTTTGCCCTTTATGACTGGTCTCTTCCTCTGCATCTCTAAATGCCGCTGCTGTAATGACACACTGCAGATACATTTTAGTGTGTTATCTGGGCTTTCAATGGGACATATTAGTGTATTTCTATCCATACACAGGTTAGACAGAGGAAGCAGTCAAGGAAGCATTGGCTACGGTTACATGGAGTTTTTAATTCCGAATTTACTTTTGTCACGCATTTAATTCCGAATTGTGAAGTGCTAACACAATGTTTTCAAAGCGGAATTAACCTTAATTCAAAATGAAAGTGAGTTAATTCGGAATTAAATGTCTCATGTAAATGTGGTGATTATAGAACAGTTTTATGTGCACGCACATCAACATTCACACACAAATAAACACACACACACACACACACACACACACACACACACACACACACACACACACACACACACACACACACACACACACACACACACACACACACACACACACACACACACACACACACACACACACACACACACACACACACACACACACACACACAATGCAAACCCCAACAATAAGCAGTGCACTGTAGCCCACCGCTGCTATCACACAGATAAGCATCAGCTAAAACGTTCATGAATAAATATGTTGGAAGGAAAAAAAAAACATCCATCTCACCTGAGCTTGAGGTCCTCTAGTACTATTGTCTTTTTGTCAGTAGATAGAGGTCATACAGAGGGGATCAATACGCCATTTTGTTCCAGTATGAGTGACTGATTTCTTCTGACTCCTCGCTCTCTCAATCGCAGCTCTCTTCTCTGTGCACCTGTCAAACATACCACCTCAACATCTAACAGTTGCCACAATAGAATAAAATCAAACCATTACTGTCTGCTTTCTATGGTGAGACTTAGGTAGGGATAAGCACTTGGCACTCAACATTTGATTTTCAAGCATTTTAGCTTTGAGAAGTCACAAGGGAGAAGATGTCGGTCGTCCTGCTGCACTCAAAAGCTACTCAGTGTTTTCATTACTCTGGACGGGTCTCACGGCTGATTGATCCAGCTCGCTATCGACCGGCGTGAAGGTGTTGACAAACCCATTTCCAACGCAATGGACACTCAACAATAGATTAGTTTGACCTAATGTGAACTGTGAAATGGAGGTTGATTCAGTGGCTTAGCTCTATAAGCTTGGTATATAGACTTGCCATGGTCAGGTTTGGATGTAGAAATGCATAGAATACTAACTGGTTCGAACCCTGCAGTCTCTGTAGGAATATCGAGAGGTGCAAGGTGGAAAGAAGATCTCTTACACACCAAAACACATTACTTGGGTTTTGTTTGTTCTTATTGCCTAAGAAACTCAGATTTAGATTAGTGCAGTATTAGAGTAGAGTAGAGCAGAGAGTTAATTGATCCCAAAGGATTCTCAGGAATTCTCAAGTTTGGCAGTAACCTGGTTGTATTCTCAGCAACTTTTCTGAAGAATCAAACTATAAGAAGGGGCATACAAGGTAACAGCGGAACGTCTCATTAGGTTAAGAATTAAAGGAATAATTTCACAATGTTTTCTCACAATTAGGGTGGGTGCAATGATCCTAAAGGCAGAGGCGAAGCAATGATTTTTGGCTGACCATTGAACCAAGTAGGAGGATAATTGAACTGTGATGCGATGTGTAGTGAAGTACTACAAGGACATCACAATAATGAAAATCACTGCACGGTTCATGCAGCATGGATGAATTCAAAAGGCTTTTCAGTAATTTCAATAATGAGTTCCCTAAAGGTCCCCAAATACTTCATTTCTTTAATACAATACAAGTCCCCAAATACTTCATTTCTTTAATACAAGTATTTCGTCAATACTTTAATTCACAAATATTTGTATGTAATTAAAGGGCCCTCATTCTGTTCGTATACCCCTTTAGTGAGCTTCTCAAAGCAGATATGTTTGCATTGATATCGAGGATACTGATCTTAACATTTCTGGTCCATGTTTGTGGTCCATGTTTGTGACTAAGTAAGTACTGTCATCCACTATACATCTGTTTTCTATCCTGTTCTATTCTATTCTGTTCTATTCTATTCTATTCTATTCTATTCTATTCTATTCTATTCTATTCTGTTCTATTCTGTTCTATTCTATTCTATTCTGTTCTATTCTATTCTATTCTGTTCTATTCTATTCTATTCTATTCTATTCTATTCTATTCTATTCTATTCTATTCTATTCTATCCTTCAAAACTTGATCATGTATTATAATCTGGTTACATGTCAAAAGTGGCTAGCATAATTTAAATTGTATGATTAGTGTTGCTAGTGTTGCTATGATGACATAATATCACATCACGTTTGGAGTGTGCATGAGCCCTATCAGTGTATAGAAGCAGCAGTGCTAGCGGCCATATTGGAGTCATTAGACACTCTCAGATTGGCTGGTCATACTACACACACACACACACACACACATGCACGCACAGACACACTTGCCCTGATTTGCCCTATACAAAACACACACACACACACACACACACACACACACACACACACACACACACACACACACACACACACACACACACACACACACACACACACAACACACACACACACACACACACACACACACACACACACACACACACACACACACACACACACACACACACACACACACACACACACACACACGCACACCACTACCCTGATCTGCTCACATGCCTGGCGGTGGCTGCTGCAGCTGGGTCCCCATCAGCCATGACAGGAGGGATGTAGGAAGCAGAGGGCTGGGGGAAGGGGAGGTGGTGAGCAGAGGGCTGGGGGAGGTGGTGAGGAGAGGGTGGGGGTGGGGGGAGTGGTTGAGGAGCAGGGGGAACAGGGGGAGGTGGTGGCAGTGATGGTGGCCTGGCAGAGGGGTGGGGTGGTGTTGGTGAGCTAGAGGAGCAGGGGGGAGGTGGTGGCAGTGATGGTGGCCTGGCAGAGGGGTGGGGTGGTGGTGTTGGTGAGCTAGAGGAGCAGGGGGGAGGTGGTGGCAATGATGGTGGCCTGGCAGGGAAGGGGGTGGTGGTGATGGTGGCCTGGCGGGGAGAGGGGAGGGGGGTAGGTGGTGGCAGTGATGGTGGCCTGGCCTGCCAGCGCCCCTGATGTGTGCACTGTTGTGTTAATGTCTACAAGATCACACGTCACACCAGGGGTGTAGCCAGTGGGGCCGGTGGCATTGGCGATGGCGGTGGCGGTGGGGGTGTGGGGGTACACAGACAATTTTTAAGGGCTCAGTATTGACAAGTTCTGCTTCGAGGACACTATTTATTGTGTGTTATTGATTGGATGTGAGTAAGGAAATAAATGTATTTTTGTTGTGTTAATGCGTACGACATGCTAGACCCAGGGACAGATAATGATTCCATGGGCCTCTGGTCCAGACAACAAGGAAGCCCCCCCTCAATGGGTGTTGCTAGTTAAAAAAAAACAGTTCAGGGTTTCCTTCCAGATATGTGTTGTTGAGGGTTTGGGGTGTTGTGCTCTGAGAAAATGTGAAAAGTCAGTTGTTAAAAGTGTGATTTAATCACAATATGAGAATGGAAATATAGAGGCTTGGGCATCAGGGCCCCCTTGGCTCTTGGGCCCCTGGGCCTGGGCCCGGCAGGCCCGTGCAGTAATCTGTCCCTGGATGGACCAGAGGTGAAGTCATTGGGCGAAGGGCAATTGACATTGACAACATGGGCGTTTTAGGACACCAGTACTGTAATACTGATTAGAAGTGAGTTAGTCATTAAGTATAAAACTATAAAACTTGATTTTAAATAGCAGCATCAGGGCTGTGGGGACTCAAGCATTGTGACTAGTCCCATTTCCATCAGATTTTGAAGCAAATTAAACGTTACATCGAATTATAATCTACTTGTAGTGATATAGGTGCTTGCTTCAATATAGGCCTAAAGGGCAGGGGAAAATGCTGGTTTGTGTTCATAGTACGGTCCTTGGAGGACTTAATAAAATTTGAAGGTGCCCCTCTGATAAAATAGGTTCCCTGCCCCTGCCTTAAAATAAAGTGTTATCCAAGTGTTAGTTCATTTCTGTTTGATTCTCCTGTGTTTCAGAAGAGTTTGCAGTTTGGGTTTGCAAAGACAATAAAAGATTCTTCATCCTGAATCTACTTACCTAGTCGTACCTCCGAGCTCCACCTGTGGGGAAACATAAGTCTACTGCTGCTGGACTTAGCCACGGTGCCATGCCACTCCGGCAGGGGTAATGCCTAGAAGATCTGCAGCAAAGTACATTTTACAGAGTTATTTCAACACTTGGGGACCAAAGAACCCAGTGGTTAACTTTTATTTGAGTATAAGTGTTGAATTAACAACCACATGTACTGTACTGTGCTTTTTCACCACGTCAGAGAGCTGAGCCTGTAGGCTGATTGGAGAGTGGGTGTGGAAAAGACAGAAAGAGGAGAAGAAGGAGAGAAGGAGAGCAAGAAAGGGAGAAATAGAGAAAAGAGTATTGGTATGCGGGGATAGGTCAGCGGTAAATCAAAAAGAGATTTCACAGCTGCCAAAACGCATTACAGTACCATGAAGGTAAATTGAAAATCCCTCCTTCATGCAGACACAGAGACACACAGAGACACACAGAGACACTCATAGACATACCCATAGACACACACTGACTTTGACATCTCACAAATACACTGCATTTGCCAAGTTAAGCGAATGCCCAAGCATAGTACAGTACCATGAAGGTAAATTAAATATTCCCCTTTATGCACACACACACACACACACACACACACACACACACACACACACACACACACACACACACACACACACACACACACACACACACAACACACACACACACACACACAGACACACACAGACACACACAGACACACACACACACACACACACACACACACACACACACACACACACACACACACACACACACACACACACACACACACACACACACACACACACACAAAATACAGCCTTAACCACCTCATCTAATGCACAAATTGGAGGAAAACGATCATAATGTGTGTGAATATTTTTCTCTATTAGTTATAAATGCATCGTGCTGTGGTGCATTCTCCCAGCCACAGAGCAAACCCCCACCTCCATTTGTGGTGCAGTGTGTTGAAGGGCATTGATTATATAGGCTATACACGTTCCTACAGCAGGCTCTAGGCCCAACAGGAGGACATACAACATATACCGTATATAAAAATAGACAGTAAAAGAAGAAGAGAGGAAGAAAATACCAGCAATGATGCATAAGCATGTACAACCATACTGCCAGTCATGACAGTCTTAAAGGGGTATGCCACTATTTTGGGGCTTAATACAGTTAAAATCGTTGGCTGGGGTTTATAAAGGTGGTGAAGTGTCTTATTTTTCATATTAAGCGTTGTCTTGCTTTAAGACAAGTTAAAAGAGGGAATATGTCGCTAAGCTAGTGAAAGTCAATGTATCCGTGTAGCATTGTAGCTTGCTACACGGATGCATTGACTTTCACTAGCTTAGCGACATATTCCCTCTTTTAACCTGTCTTAAAGCAAGACAACAGCTTACATGAAAAATAAGACACTTTACCACCTTTATAAACCCCAGCCAACGATTTTAACTGTATTAAGCCCAAAAATAGTGGCATACCCCTTTAAGGGGCAGTCATACCAGTGCTTCCACATACATGATTGATATCTGACAGAGCTGCATCTGAGCATTGTGAGAACCCATCCTTATAATACAGTTTTGAGACTTACCAGGCGACACATGAACGTAAAGATTAGATTGCTCAAGAGAACCTTGAAGTACTTAGTACTGTATCACAAAATAGTTTAGCACGGCAACTTCCAGCAATATCCTCAAGCAAACTTTACATACTACTTGGAGTTTACACAGGTTCTCTTTCCTGTAGCTGACCCATAATGGGGCTGCATACATAGGAGTACAGTAGGCATGAAACAAGTTTACTTTCACATCATCAGAACAAAAACGAAAATTTCTTACTAACATGTTTGCTTGGACAAATAACATTCACCTCTGTCTATAGGCCTACATGTCAGCATCGTCTTCCAACTTGTCAGTGATAATTTGCCCAATATGTTTTGCACTGCTTGATACAGATATTGATTGCCCTGACAGGTAAAACATTGGAAAGAGGACTTTATGATCCTCCTTGGCTCTACATATCAACAACATAATACAACACTTTTTTGCATGGTACTGTAGATCAAACTCAACCCCATACTCAGAGCACGGACTCAGGAGCAGCTGAAACACAACAGTGCTGGGAGACATAATAGCCAGATCATCTGCGTAGACTACATCAAATGGTTTAAAACAGTTTTCCCTATCAGACATCCTGTCTTACACCTCCCCACCTCATGCAAATTCACATGCACATATTCAATATTCTGTACATATAGTAGTCATATGACATACGTACAGTACATATAGAACATATACAACACACACAATAGACAAAAATGCATCACAGATTTACTTGTCAGGTAAACAGGTCTTATTAGGTGGTGCATTCAACGCCTGGCATAATGTAAATTTAGAACGCTTCAATTATTGTGCCTGTCACATTAATTAGCCCATAATGTTATATGTTGATATAATATGTTGTAGGCCTACTGTCTGCAGTCCAGTCTGCCTTTCATGTACATGTAACCTCCCTCGCTCACACCTACTTGCTGCATTTTCTTCCATGGTCAATACAGCATCTCTACAGTAACTGTACTGCTACACCCAGAGAGACACTTCTTTTGACTCTGTATAATTATATTGCATACAATTACAATGGCACTAGAATTAATGCACACACGACAGCTCAGATATCAAAACGTCATTGCGTGCGGCAAAATCGAACCTCAGCTTCCGCAGGCGAAGACAGTGCTGAAAGGCTGTGACAGCAATTTGGAGCTTTAGCTCAACGTCTCTCCATGGGATGTCGGCCATTTGTAAATCAATGTTCTTCCATTTGTCAAAGAGCTACAATTTTGTCCAAGCCTCCTGCTGATCATTGGCAGACAGTGACACGTCGAGGAAATAAATGGACAGCAATTCTCTGTCCTGAGGAGAGGGAACAGTAATTTAGCCTTCATGTATTGTAGTAAATGAGCATGTGAGCATAGGTATGCAGCCTATGTGAATATGATGATGACGATGGTGATGATGATGTGACGATAGCAGTGATGATGAAGAATTAAAAGATGATGATGATGATTGAAATGATGATTAATAATAAATATGAGGATGATAATTATAATGATGATGATGACAGACGATGATGTCGATTGTGTTGACGATGAAGAATGATCATGATCATTATCTCAAGCATGAGTTATATCAAAAATAGCGAATAACATGATGACAATGATGAGGGTGAACACAACGTCAACATTGAGAATCTAAATAAGAAAGTCCATAAATATAAAGCTCAGCTCTTGTTTTACAGATGCAAATATACAGTATATAGAAATGATGTCTTCAAAATAGGCACATATTCGGTAACAGCAGCGCAGCTCGGACCTTATTCTACAAATAGGAATGAGGGATGTCAAGCCACTGGACTGGAACGGTGTCCCGAGGCAACATGGCAGAGATGCTCTGAGAGGGAGAGAGGCAGGGACGGATAATGACTCCATGGGCCCCTGAGTCGGACAACAAGAAAGGGCCCCCTCCGTGGCTATTGCTGCTGATTTTTTTCCAAAAAGATTCAGGGTTTTAGGCCAGATTCTAGAGAGTGTATGTTGTTGGGGCTCAAGGGTTTCTCCCCAGAGGACATTTTAAAAATACAGTTGTTAACCGTGCAATTTGAACACAATTGGAGTATGGAAATCTGGAGGCTTGTGTCTCTGGGCCCCCTTGGCTCTTGGCCACCTGGGCCTGGGCCTGGTAGGCCTGTGCAGTAATCCATCCATGGAGAGAGGAGAGGACTGGTCTCTCTCTCTCTCTCTTGGGCAAAAATATATTGCACTCACCAAGCTCATGGCAATTACACGAAAGCACATGAAGAAGAAGAAGAAGAAGAAAAAAAAAACATACACAGACTGTCCCTCTTTGCTACCCTTACGGAATATGACATACCGCCTCATTGTGTCTCATCTTATGCTATTTCATTTTAAGATTCTTTCATTGTTAATTTTGTCACTAGAACTGAAGGCATGCCCTTTACACGTAAAAGGTTCTTCTTCACTGTGTTGCTGTTGTCCTCTCTTGGGCTATAAATAGACTTGCATTATTTGTTCATACCACTGTAAAAGGAAAAAGTTTGTATGGGGTGGTGAGCATTGACCTGAGGGGTCTTGTGCTTTTGACCCATGAAGTGTGTGTGTGTGTGTGTGTGTGTGTGTGTGTGTGTGTGTGTGTGTGTGTGTGTGTGTGTGTGTGTGTGTGTGTGTGTGTGCGTGTGTGTGCGTGTGTGCGTGCGTGCGTGCGTGCGTGCGTGCGTGTGGCCAAATCGTCCATCCAGTCAGTCATCCAGACATCTCACAAACACCACCACCAATACACACTCACACACAAACACACACGGACACACTCACACACACGCACGCATGCACGCATGCACGCCCGCATACACGCCCGCTCACGCGCGCGCACGCGCACACACGCCCGCTCACGCGCGTGCACGCGCGCACACACACGCACACACACACGCACGCACACACACACACACACACACACACACACACACACACACACACACACACACACACACACACACACACACACACACACACACACACACACACACACACACACACACACACACACACACACACCCTGGACACCTCAGACACATTGCAAAACATCCAGTCAACCCAACATAATGTGTCCCCATCCAATTACGTGTGTGACATGCTTCTTGACACCGAGTGCAAGGTTCAGCTTCTTGCATAATAGCTTTCATTGATCAAAGGAGCTGCTGCAGCTGAATATTGAAATATTGGAATATCATCGCTGTCCGTCATAAATCCATGGTAATAGGGCATTGATTATATTTCCATTGGCCTTTATCACAATGATTTAAAGGGGTAACGAGTCCATAAAATGTAGCTGTAAACATCCATCATCATCACCATCATCATCGTCATTTTCTTCTTTTATTATTATTATTATTATTATTATTATTATTATTATTATTATTATTATCATCGTTATTATCATTATTATTATTATAGTAGCAGCAGCAGTCGTAGTGCCCCATGTTAGGTATTCTATTCATAATAAATGAAGGGCCTACATTGAAATTGGCCAGTCTTTTATTTCCATAGCCAATTGTATTTGGATTCGAAGTTCAACATTTACTGATTTCCTACTGCCTATGATAGAGGAGTTTTAGCCTAAATAAGAGCACTAAGTGAAGATCACACAAAAACAGGAATTGCAAATATGGATTGTTACATTGTTACATAATTTAAGGGGTAAAGGAACACCCAAAATAGCAGCACAGCCGCAGCCTAAATTTGGGGATTCTATCGGGGTCCAGACCGGGGTGTCTCAGGGTTACTATAGCAACATGGTGCTGGATTCCAAATAGTGCTCGGAGTGGCAAGAGTGTCTTTGAAATGTTCTTGGCCGTCATTTCGCAGCCCCGAAGAGAGAGAGAGAGAGGGGGGCGGGGGTCCTAAAACCTTTTTTAATGTAAAATGAAAGACCTTAAATGTCAGCAGAGAAATAGCGTTGCGTAGATCTCTTTGATGTGTAGTTGTAGCAAGTCAATGCAGCTGTGGTAGCCTGCGGCCCTGGGGGAATGACAGGAGAGGGAGCGAGAGAGAGAGCGATAGAGAGAGAGAGGAAAAGGTACTTTTGCATTTGCTGCCCTCTGCTGATATACGTGGAGTCTGAATGTGAGATCTCCACGTCTTCACTGCATACTTCACTACAGAGTGTGATTGACATTGGTTTATTTCCTAAATAGTACAGCATGTCATGAACGAGTAAACATTTTAGACACAACCAGAATCTGAGGCGGTGATTAGTCACTCATCTTGCATGGTGCAGCTTTAACTGAAGCCTGGGGCCCCTGGCAGGTTACTACAAAAAAATGCAGCTCGGCTGTTCCCAATTTTTTTTTTTTTTTTTTTACTGTGTTGCAGGACTCCTGAAAGATAATAGGCTACCTTCAGTGTTGGGTAATCCAGCTTCAGAAGTTAAAATCCTGCACACAGTATTTGTTCCAGTTATTAATTGCACCAGTTAGGAAGTGAAATCACAGGTGAATGGCTGGAGCAAATAAAGGGTGAAGGATTGGACATTTATGAAGTCGGATTACCCAAGGCTGGCTACTCAACTTTCTAAAACTCTGTTCAGTTATTTCAAAAAGCGATGTCATCATGGCAGTAAAAATAGTGCATTGCTTGAGTAATAACCCCCACAACATATTGTATTGTGGAGACATTGAATATGGTAGTATAGCCTACCTACCTGCAACTGAGAACAGAATTGTGCAAAATATAACAGGCCCTGCATGTCAGAAATGGTGGATCGAAATAGTAAGACTGTAGAATGCTGAAGAGACAAGAATGCTGAATCATATTTCTTTCCGGGCTGCTTAAAGAGCAGGGATGGTGTATCCTCCAAATTTGGTCTTCAACCTCTCTCTCTCTCTCTCTCTCTCTCTCTCTCTCTCTCTCTCTCTCTCTCTCTCTCTCTCTCTCTCTCTCTCTCTCTCTCTCTCTCTCTCTCTCTCTCTCTCTCTCTCTCTCTCTCTCTCTCTCATTCTCTCTCTCTCCCCCTCCTTTTTTAGTGAGAGTGGGGGTCCTCACACCCAAAATTGACCTGATTTCACAAGGCAATGTGTGTGTGTGTGTGTATGTGTGTGTGTGTGTGTGTGTGTGTGTGTGTGTGTGTGTGTGTGTGTGTGTGTGTGTGTGTGTGTGTGTGTGTGTGTGTGTGTGTGTGTGTGTGTGTGTGTGTGTGTGTGTGTGTGTGTGTGTGTGTGTATCTGGGTGTGTAATTTCGCTCTTGGTTTCCATCTCTCTCTTTCTTTCTCTCTCTCTCTCTCTCTCTCTCTCTCTCTCTCTTTGTACCCAGCTTGATGTTAATAAATACAGCTCGTAGTTTTTCAGAGGGGAGGCAACAGCCGCAAAGTGAATGAGTCTACAAAGGGCAGCGGGCCTCGTTAACGAGATAAGAATATGAATAAGATGAGATATGAATAATCATCTCTCCCTAATCAAAGTAGCTTTCCTGCAGACAAACAACCGCCTCATGGGGCACGCCAGCCTTAAAATAATGAGAACAAGAGGAAACTGTGGTATCACCCTCCGCAGATGAAAAGAGGACATGAATCAGCAATCGTTTGTGTAAACAGCCTGTGGACTGCGGGCTGCCTATGGGTTTCAATCTATTCTCAGATTAAGATGGTTTATTTGGACCTCGTAATGATAAGAAAGAATTGGCTGTTGACCGTTCAGTCAGTCACATACGTTGCTGTATTAATCCATTGATGCTGGATGTTGCGTTGTGCACCATTGGCCCTGGCACCTGAATCTTTGAGTTGAATGAACATATTCTAATGCAAGATGAGGGTCTTAACGTTTAAATGCAAGTTATGGCATGGTTTATGTGCTTCAGAGATATTTTGGTTTGTATAGGCTGAGGGTACCTTTTCTTAAAAAGTGCTGAGGCATTCAGCAGCCTTTTTTTTGCAAGTGCTTTAGGCATCAATGAGAGAATCATAATGAGAGAATTTGCACAACGATCATCACCCAAGCATCTGGGTCCAGTTCAGTTACATCCGTTGTTGTAAGAAGTTATAATTCTATAGAGTTGGTCATACTCTGCTTATGAATCCATGTGTTATGTCGTAGTAGTGTAGTACTATGGTAGTAAGTCTTTTCACCAGCAATTACAGCGTTCCACTGCTAGAAGTTACGGTACGCATTATGAGGCTACTTGCAAATGTATAGTTATATAGCCTATAGGCCTCAGAGATGTCAAAAGTAAAAGTAAATTCATGGTGTAGGTTAAGTACCACACTGTCACATAGGCTACAATTACATAGCTGTTACACCATTTACTCCATTGTACCTAATGAGGTAGATGGACTATATTGTTACTGAAAAACACAAAAAACCTAACCCACCACAAAATTGATCCAAGCAGTGCGGAGTCAGCTAGTCATAAGCCAATCACAAAGTTCTACTGGTTACCCAGATAACTTACCTCTGTTGTGTGGAAACTGTGCTTCTTTTTTGCACTTTTACTTTTGACACCTCTGCATATACTATATACTACATATTGCACATTAGATTGGGTATATGCTGTTAATAAATCATGTGGAAAAAGAGATAAATATACTGTATGCTACTATGGTGTGATGCTTTGTTTAACCATTTTTTAAACAAACTATTTCCCCTGCCCTTTCTGTCTCCAGCATTGCCTTTCTGCAGGAGTTGCCATGGCACTGACGATGCCTGTCATAGGTTTCCGTGGTGATAACAATGCCAATCATGGGTTGCCATGGCATTAATGATGTCGGTGATGTTACGATTACCTGATGCAAACCTCTCACCCATAAATGCCTCAATATTATCTCGCTCAGTCCAGTGAACCAACATTTTGCACACTCTCACTCACTCACTCTCTCTCCCTCCCACTACCCTCTCTCTTGATTTCTTTCTCTCTCCTGACTTCTGCCAGTCATCTCTCACCCACTTAATCTCCAACCCCTTGCTCACTCACCCACGTTACCTCTCACTCACCCCGCCCCCCCGTCTCTCTCTCTTTCCCTCACCCTCATACTCTCTCACCCACGTACTCCCATTTCAACCCGCGATATCGCTCAATCACTCTCCATGATGTTCTTCCTCTCTCTCTCTCTCTCTCTCTCTCTCTCTCTCTCTCTCTCTCTCTCTCTCTCTCTCTCTCTCTCTCTCTCTCTCTCTCTCTCTCTCTCTCTCTCTCTCTCCCTCCCTCTCTCTCTCTCTCTCTCTCTCTCTCTCTCTCTCTCTCTCTCTCTCTCTTCTTCATACTCTTCAGTTTTTACTTTGCATTTTTCAATCCCTCCACCCAGGGCTGTTCTGGGAGAAAAATTCAGGCCGTGCATTTTCAGCTATGACTGGTCCACCAGGCATTGTGAGAGACACTGAAGGCTGTGTCATCTAATCTAGCCAACTAATAGGAGCTATTTTGTAACAGCCACAATGCTTTATCTGACAGTTTCAGATGCTGTAGCTGCATGGGGTGGGCCAGGCCAAAATCATCAGCAGTCCACCAGGCAAATGCCCTGTAAGTAAGGTTGCTGCCAAGTCCCTGGGGTTAATAACAAGGGACACCTAATTTGTGCTGGGAGTTTGGGCGTCCTCCCCCAGAAAATGTTGCATTTCTTAGATTCAATTTCCTGCATTTTAACCAAATGGTGTCCCGTTTCACCTCAATACGGAACTGTACTTTTGTTTGTAAATATGGGGCGATTCTGTATTTCAAGGGACGGTTGGCAACCCTACCTGTAAGCCCTATTGCCAGTCCAGCCAACCCCTTCAACTCTCTACTGTGGACTCCATTCTACCACTGCTTTTATAACTCCTGACTCTCTCCTGTTCTCTCTCTGGGGACAGGGCAACGACAGGGACAATCATTCTCCACATAATTAGTGTGTGTGTGTGTGTGTGTGTGTGTGTGTGTGTGTGTGTGTGTGTGTGTGTGTGTGTGTGTCACCGCATACACACACACGTGCATTCCTTCAATGTTGACAATCTCCACTAGCCTATGTATGTTTGTCCCTCCATTCTCAGCTTATCATTTCTGTATTTCTGTGCCTGTCTTACTCTCAATACCGACCTGTCTCTCCATGCTGGTCTCTGTCTTTGCCTGTCTGTCTCTCGATGCTTCTGGCTGCACTGCTTATCAGGGCCTGTCTATCTGTCCACCAGTGACTGTCTGTCTGTCTGTACATCAGTGCCTGTCTGTCTCTCTCCATGGCCCTTCTTATCAGCAGCTTTGCAAGCTGTCATTTGCATTCCATTAGCATTAGTTATACAGCACTGTGTATTAGTTCAATGCTGTATAACAGACCTGTACTGTGTGCTAGCTCAGCACCGTTAGTTTAGCATTGTGTGCACTTAGCTTAGTGGACTGAGCTCTGCTTAAAATAATAAATAAAATCACCCATCTATCAGCTGCCTTTGATGCAATCTGTGGCATGCACTTCACTAAACAGTATGAGGCAGCTTTAAGTGACTTCATATTAAATTCTAGAGCTATATAATTTATTATGGCAGGGCTTACTTCTGTGCATTGTGGTCTGATTATTAATTATTTATTTTTAGGTTCCTAAATCTTTTTGTACGAGCTATTCTTATTTTATTATTAAGCTCACTTAATTTATCCTTACTTGTTGATTCATTTCCCCCTCAGTTGTATTTTCCCTGCATGGTATTTTTTTTTTTTTTTTTTTTGTTATTTTAATATTTTCTTCATACCATGATGTATGGTGATATTACAATATAAGCAATAATTGTTATTATATCAAGTTCCCACAGTTCAGCTGAGAACAGAGACAGCTTTCACTTAAGAAATGCGGTACCTGTACATAGGCCTACCACTTATTTTCTGGATGAAACTAAATGAATAGCAGTGGCAATGGAGGCTTGTGAGCATGGATCACTCTGTGAAAAGACCATTCCACTATGAGCAGTCAAATAATGATTTTGGTGCTGAATAGGGCCTGTTACACTAATATCAGAATATCTCATTGACTGTTTCCAATGGCATAATGGGGCTGAGAGTACAAAATGTGCATTCTCACACACAGAACATAAAAGGCTCGGAGGCACACACACGTGCACACACACACACACACACACACACACACACACACACACACACACACACACACACACACACACACACACACACACACGCACGCACGCGCACACACACACACACACACACACACACACACACACACACACACACACACACACACACAATTAGAAGGCAAAAAGGGTGGTGTGAGCAAATAAAGTGCAGAGAAAGCGTAGCCATTATATTAATGTGGTGGGCAAAAGTGAATGAAATAGGATTATGAATGTGGAGGCGTTAATGTGAGACTGCAGCGAAGTGACGGCGGAAGATGTAAATCCTGACTGGAGGAAGTTGCTGCCCTGCCTCATATATTTAATATTACATTACGCTTAGCAGACCCTTTTTTATCCCCCTGACAGCGACTTCCAGGGAAGCTGACAGGGGGGGACAAAGGGGTCAGTTGTCCTGGGCCCAGAGACAGAGAGGGCTCAGAATTGGGTTCTCATTACATTGTATTTGGTTGGGGGGGGCGGGGCTTTTAGATGACTTTGTCCTGGGCCCGGCCAAAGCTGTCAGTGGCCCTGGCGACTTCCATCCCGTGTCACAAATCAAGCCGCAGATTTGCAGAGAAGAACATGAGTAAGCGAGAGCGTAGGCACTGTAGATAAGTTAAGTGGAGACACTTTTGATCCAGCCGTTATAGCTGAAGCTGCTCATTCCGATGAGCACGCAAATCATCCTCCAACATGCAGATCAGCTGCTGCTGCAGGAAGGTATGTGAAAATACAAGTCCACAGTAAGAAGCTCTATATGGATATTTTTGAAAATGCATCAGTATTTACACGTTAAGAGTTTTTAAAATCCCCTTTATATCCCTTTCAGGGGACTAAAACACACCTGTCACAATGGTGTGTTTATACGTGAATGGATAAAGATATTCACATTAAAAAATTTCCGCATACGTGTAATCGGCACCTTTGCAGCATTCATTCAACACTTAAGAGTAGGAACAATATGAGAGTTACATTTGTCTCTCTTAGTGACAAATCGGGAGAATGTGCAGGTACTTTTTTGTGACGGTGTTTTTGGTCTTTTCTGATCTCACTTGTCCAAAGGTGTGCAAGAAATGTTTCACTTACAAGTCATTCACCTCCATTAATCAGACTGTATTTGAACCGTGCGACCCTTTCCACTGTCTATGAAGTCAAGATCTCCAGATCTTGAGGCAGCCCTGAATGTTACAAACTACTTCATCTTATAAAAGACAACATAAGGAGGCAGATGTGCTTTTTTCTTTAAATTTTATTTCAAAAATGGGTAAGCGGCCAGTTCTCTTGTAAAGTGAATACCAAATTCATTGTAAACAGTACATACAACATATGCATTATAGTTCTAAAAACTTCAGAAGAACATGTTGTACAACATATCAAAAATCTTTTCACGAAAGATCTTTTCATTTCCCAAAGAGCAATATGCATCCAACTAACAGGATGTAAAATTTACATCATACTCAATTTGTTAACAATGTATTATTTAAAATGCACATTTTGTCTACTTGCACAAACTTACATGAAGACGTTGCGATAATGTACACCATTCCAAAGACAGCACGTGTGAACATGGAGACTGGCAGTAGCGTCAAAATCCTCAGCTGTATAACCTGACCTATGACCTTCCTAACCCTCCAGTCACATGTTTTGACAGATCCATAATGGATGACAAAGCAAATGGGAGTTACAAAAGGAAATATCAAAAACTACAAACGAAGTATGTCGTTATGCAGCGTATTGCGTTCCTGCCTCTTCCTCGTCCATCAGTCGACCTGCTCCAAAATAATAGTTTACTTTCAAAACATTTCCATTGTGTGGTGCTGAGACCAGCTCAGCCAATTACCATGAAGAACCTGCTCTGCAATTAGTAGTAGCCAATGACGTAATTTGCTCTGGGTATGACCCCACCCTTCCCCCTTAAAAGGATATCATCTGCCTAATACCATACGGTAATATGATTAATAACTGCCATGGAACTGCCCTGGATTTGTCAGAAGAAGCTCCTGTGTCTTACTGAGCAGTGCACACAGTGATGTGACGTGACCTCAGGGTTTGGTAGAACACGAGACAGTATTGGGTTGCTCACCTCAACTCAACTCTAGTCAATCTGAACCAATCATCTCAGTTGTCTCAACATCTCAACTGTGTTGTCCACAGAGGACACAAGCTTTTGTTGTGTGAGACAACAGGGAAGAGCAGAGTAGAGCAGGGGAAAAGGCAACATGCAGAACAAGTTCAAAAAACAGTCTTGGCAGCAAAACAGGGAAGTCCCAATCTGCTCTCATCACTTCAGCGTTAATCCCTCTCCCCGAAAACATCATCCGCACCTCACATTCCATCACGGCTGCTCACTGACATCCATACTTAAAAAAAGATTTTAAACTGTGTGAAACTTGCCCTGCAAGCCACTACATATATCTAAGGGAATATGCTTGTTCTGGCTGTTGACAGATTCGCTACCAACGAATTCCCCAGGAATACAAACGGTGCTGTTTGGAATGGTTTTGTATGGCACGAAACGTATTAGGTTGCTATCTACAGCATAGAGAACATGCCTACAAACTGAAAGGATTTTACAGAGGCTTTGACATTCCACAATGTCTTTCTAAACACATAGTAAGCGCTTGCTAGTGTAAGAAATGTTGACAAAGATACAATTATATATATATATATTTTATATAAGTCTATATTCCCTTAAGCAATATGTCATTATAAATGCATATTTATTACCATAGGTCATGATGTTACTAATGATATGAATGTATTAATTAAGTTTGTGCAAAAAAGGAGCGAGATGTGGGATATAAGATAATCACACAAGTACATACTCTTTTTTGTTTTCTCACACTCACACACATTTGTTTTGACGTCTCATTTTAAACTCTTTCGTTCACATTGGTGGCGTTTGAAATTGGCTTGTGTCAGTGCACCCTTCAGAAGCGTGACTCCTTCTCTGTGACGGTGGAGATCTTGGATTTGGCATCACAGTCGTTGGCAACAGGGGCGGTGATGGGCTTCCCTCGCATGACCAGGGTCGGACTGGGGGTCGTCAGCTTCTTCAGACGCTGCGGAGGGAGAGTTCAGAAGCTTAGCCAAGTCAAGGAAAAATTACCTCTACACTGTAAAAAAATGAAAAGTTCCTCAAAGAAAGTTCAGTTTGTCATTGTGGATGAGCCCCGAAACGTTCTCAGAGGAACCTAAACATTCTCAAAGGAGCCTACTGTATATGTGACACATTAGTTCTTGGAAACACCAAGAGGTTTTCTTGAAGGTTCTTTAGAGAGCCCAAGAACCCAAATACTCTTTGAGGAACCTTCGAAAGCAACCGCAGAAGAACTCATTAAGAATCTCTAAACAACCTTTAGGGTTCTTCACAGAACATTTAAGTAAGCTATTCTGAGAATTGGTATGGTTCCGAGAGTCTAGGTTGCATCATCATCCAACATTGTTTTAGTGTAAACATTTAATACACAAAGGAAGCTCAAGGTTGTTAACACAAATGTAGCATGTCTGTGTTAAGATTCTCAATCACCAAGATCATGTTATCAAAAGGAGCCAAGCTTCTTCTTTTCAGTAGATCACAACTTACCTCAACTTTAGATAAGTAAATGATAAAACATCCCCAAACAGAGCAGTGTAAAGGGATAAGAAATAAAAAGTGCAGTAAAGAGGATTCACAGTTTTTATTGTGGTCACACAGCACCCCACAGCAGACACAGCAATGCACAACACTGTTAATGACAAGTGAAAAGGAGGACAGCCAAACAAGAAAGACTACAATGTACTATGGTACTACCGTCACAAGGAGGATGTGGAGGAGAGCACTGGCCTTTCACACCCTCGACACCCCTACTAGTGTGAGGAAGGGGAAGAAGAAGAAGAAGATGAAGACAACGTTTAGGAAGAAGAAGAAGAAGACGACGAAGAAGAAGAAGAAGAAGAAGAAGGAGATGAAGAAGAAGAAAAAGAAGAAGAAGAATTAGAAGAAGAAGAAGAAGAAGAAGAAGAAGAAGAAGAAGAAGAAGAAGAAGAAGAAGAAGAAGAAGAAGAAGAAGAAGAAGAAGAAGAACTCTCAATGCAACATTCATCATACAGTATGCAATTGTTAGTATCTTATTTCCAGAATTTAAGGTGCCCATTCAGTAATGATTTATTATTCAGGAATATTTACCACCATCATCAACTTCTAAGAGCCTTTCCCATTTGTAATTCCTATCCCTACCCCTACGCCTTCCCCATGCCCCTCATGCTTTCAAACGAAGCTGTAAGGTGTAGGGCTTGAAACGCAACCCCAATGAATTGAGATACCCCTTCAACAATCACGGAAAGACACTCACAGCTGTCCCTAATTCCATGCATTAGGTTGACGTTAATAGCAATTTTATTCATGTGCGTTTCACAGAGAAAAGGGCCATCACACATTAGGACAATGTTAAACTTAGTACAATGGAATAATTATTACCACTTTAAAACCGCCAATTGCGGCGAACATACTTAAACTTCTGTGCTGTTGTGGATGCCGTGGCTTGCCGCCAATTTTTAAAGACATTTGCAATACATTCAGGGAAATCTGTCATAGCCCTCCGTCGTGGAGTGTGGTGTTGGAAAATCTCTGTTCGGAGGGGTGGAAAGCCCTTTGTCGTACCCCTACCCCTCTGTCTGAACGTGAATCGAGACGCCACTACCCCTAAACGTGGACACGCAAAACGGAGGGGAAGGGGAAAGGCGTAGGGCTAAGGTCTAAGGGGTGTAATAGGATTTAGCATAAGTATTCATTATATTTGGGAAAACTACACTTTTCATACACTTCTTCATGCCCGCTGTTTTGAATTTCACATCATAGACATCTTTGACAGCAAAACTTACAGTAATTTGGTCAGACCAGTAAATATTAGTTTATTACAAGTTATGTACAGTAAATATTCCTGAAAATATCATATTTGTGAATGGGTGGCATACACTTTCGAAAATCAACGACCAAAACTACATAGCCTACTCTAAGAAGACAAATGGCAGACATGAGGTCATCGAGCAATAAATCTCATTTTTAACAATGTTGTGAGTGCAAAACAAATACACACACACACGCACACGCACACACACAGACATAGACACAAGCACACTCACTCACGCACTCACGCACGCACGCACGCACGCACGCACGCACACACGCACACACACACACACACACACACACACACACACACACACACAAAGAAACCCTAAGTCTGACACCTGGGGTGATAGTGGCTATGTGTCAGAGTGAATTCTGTCCTGGCACCCTCAAATCTTTTCCTGCTGCTGCAACTCTTATCTTAGCCTGTCATGGCCCCTCCTGAGATACCGCTGCCCAGGGCCGGATTAAAATGGTCTGGGGCCCCTAGGCTACAGGTTGCTGTGCACCCCCCCCAGAAGGCAAATTGACATAGACAGTGTCATAATTACAATCTAGGAGTTAAGGATAAGATGTCCACCAACTGTACTATACACAACAGATACATTTATTCAATATTGTATTTTACCTCAATTCTGCAATTTTTCACTTTTGGCCAATCAGAGCCTCCCTGGCAGGTGGGGGGCCCTAGGCTGCAGCCATATCTAGCCTGTGCATTAATCCGGCCCTGCCGCTCCCTTCTTCCCAAGTAATTTAGGAAGCATCCCCACTCTGACAGCTTCCTGCCCACTGTCATTACACTGCACTTACTGCTTTAGAGCAAGAGCTGTCAAGAGCACATCGAACAGCGGATGGAAGATAGGGAGGAGAGAGGGAGGAGAGAGATGAGAGAGAGAGAGAGAGAGAGAAAATGATCTGATGAAAAGAGGGAGCAGAGGAGGGTGCAAACCCAACAGACAATTTTCTCTCTGAACACCCCTGAGAGAGGATCAAATGTGACTACATATTAAGTATTTCAAAATGGAAAGTGTAAAACAAAAAAACCATCTTGATATAGGTACTGTATTAACAGAGGTAGGCAACAAAAATCACAAAGGGGATATTGGGAATGCTCTCTCACTTCCATGCACTAGAATTGCTGAAATATTTAAAATGAAAGGAGTGGTAAGAAAAGCAATGAAAATAACATAAGAAAGTAAAGAAAGACCAACACGGGAAATAACATAACTATACTGAGTTGGTCGCTGGAAATAAATAGGTTCACCGGAATTGGACACTGGGAATGACATTTGGATACTGGGAATGCACAATGGAAATATCACAGGGATGGCATTGGACACCTGAAACGGTATTTGTTGCAGACCGCAGTACGAAATAGGAAGGGATACTGGGATCCGACAGAATTATTGTAGTATAACAGCTTACTCAACATGACTGAGCAAAAAAAGGCACACTGTCTCACCTCCATGAAAGTGCCTTCTGTCTTCCACATCTGAATGATGATCCCCAGCGGGATGCAGATCATGGAGGACAGAGCCATGATCCAACCAATGGCGTAGCCCCAGTCAGGGTACGTGTACTTGTTGTTGTACTTCAGCGGCTTGTACTTGACCAAGAAGAATAGGAATATTCCCTGATGGATGGCGAGAGAGAGAGAGGGAGCGAGAGAGAGAGAGAGAGAGAGAGAGAGAGAGAGAGAGAGAGAGAGAGAGAGAGAGAGAGAGAATATACAGTACAGACACATATAAGAGCTGCAGATGAAACATTTCACAGATTATGTTATTGTAGATTGTGCAATATTTACAGACTGAGATTGTGTGTGCATGTTTGCCACATTCTGTGTAAATGATACAAGTGTAGCTTGCATGTTGGCAGAGTATAAACAGGCCACAGACTCACTGCACATATTCCGGGAGTCAGGATCTTCCAGCACCACTTGATTAAGAACAACGGCTTATACCCAATCATGTCCTCAATGTTCAGGTAAAACCTGTCACTTCCTGTGTTCAAAAGACAACAACACACGTTTTAAACAAATCACTAATGCAATTTACATTAGCAGACAGACTCCTAAGATATGATCAAACAACAAAACAATTACACAAACCCATGCACAGTACTTGATACATTTTTCTGTGTCGTTCCAATCCACAGTCAGACTCACTAATGTACATGAGACCTACAGCCAGCAGGGGGCATTGTAATGACAATAATGCATTGTGAGGTTGCCTTTGGAACACACAGTCAAAGGTCAACGTCAACTTGTACACTCAGTTTTTCCATGGGATACGGACAGAGTCGAATATAGCGTAAAAGTAGGAGTAAAAGTAGTTGTAATGTATATACAGTATTATGTATGTTCCAGCCAGCCCACTCATCCAGCACTTCTCAGGTTGTTGAGCTAGTTATTGAGATTGGCAGCCAAAGGGACATGGGCTGAGGATCGTTAAATTACAGTGCAGTACTTACCAGAGACTTTTATCCAAAGTACCTTACAATTGGAGACATAAACAAGCTATACTGTACATGTATGGAGGAATAAAGAGTAAGCAATGCAAAACATGCATGTACATGATTATATACATACAGTAAATGCACACACTTTGTAACACATTGCAGCCAGTTAAATGTAAAAAAGTAAGTTGCCCTGCTGCCTTAAGTGTGTATGTTAACTCAACTTCAGAAAGCCTCAAGTTCAGTTTCAGGTAAGGCAGCACGGCAACTTACATTTTTACATTTAACTGGCCAGCAATGTCTTACAGTGCAGTTACATGCACACACTCAGTCACATACAAACGTGTAGGCCTATACAGTATGCACAATATTCACATGGTTCCACATGCAGGTATATTTCAAGCTAGTTAAACGTAAAAAAGGTTAGTTGCCTAGCTGCCTTACGACTGTAAGTTAACTCAACTCGTGGCTAAACTCAACTTGAGGCTTTCTCAAGTTCAGTTAACTTACAAACTTATGGCAGCAGGGTAATTTACTTTTTTACCACTACCAATGTTTTACAGGGTACTGCATGGTACACAGACAGAGCGAGGCGGTGGTGCTTACCGTAGACCCAGCCAATGCAGATGGCCTCAAAGATGGCCACAAAGAGCAGGCACATCCCACTGGCCGCATACGAGTCAAACAACTGGAACACATACATGCCTCCCTGACCGAGCGAGCGGGCGAGCGAAACACAGCAACACAGCACCACAGCAGCAGGGCATCAGCAATCCACACAGGGGACACATGGCAAGGACACACAGTGACACAATGCTTTAGCTAGGATACTCAAGCATAAACAAATGGCATCTCACACACATTTGATAATGGAAATAGATCACAAGACAACAAGATGAATTGATACATGCATGTCAAATAAGTTCTTTCATTTTGCATTGGACATACAAAAATGAGGAAGAAAGTCAAGATGCAATGTTAGATAGAGCCACAGGGTAGCACACAATGGGAGCAGACTGCAAACAAAAAACATGCATTAAAAGCATTGTCATTTCCTTTACACTGGATTTGACTTTTAACACAGTGACAGCACAAAGTCAGACATGACACAATGCAATGTTGGGACTGGATAGAGAACAGGATTGGACTCATATGCTTGAGATACTTCAGACCTGAGAATATTTTTACGCTGGAAATCATTGCAGTGCAGAGCAACAGTGCAAAGAAAAGGCATGAACCAATGCAATAATCATGTGAGAAAAGGTAGAAAATAGCTTTACTTTTTTCCACCAAAAGTCCAACGAGGAACAAGTGTTGTGAAATATCTTTAAAAAAACACTATGCCCCTAAAACTGTACACAGCACATCAGATGACTTTCCTGTATAATGTATAATATATATATATATGTATAATATATGTATTATATTCTTAATAATAAATCTGTATAATATTCTTTATACCTAAATAAACCTTGCTACTACACTCATACCAGGAGCCGGAGGACACACATATTAAATAAGACAGGCAGAGCGGGTAGACCACAGTCGAGCAGAGCAGAGCAGAGCAGAGCAGAGCAGAGGGGGCAGAGCAGAAGTTGAGCCCGTGCCAGCACAATAGGTGGCATGGACTCAAGCTCCTCACTGTCTTCCTGCTGCTGCTGCCAGTGCCAGTGTTCTCTCTCTCGAGCGGTGCCAGGCCAGCTTTGCCATAGTAACCGGGCCGGCTGACTGAAGAAGCAAGAGGCCTGCCTGCACGCCCGCCCGCCCGCCCGCCTGGCCCGATATTTCCGCTTGGCACGGCGCTCGCCGATTCCACGGGCAGCCAGATACACGTGAGACCTGACGTGGTTGGATGGGCACAGCATTGCGGGAGTGTCCACCTGACTGAGCTTTCAGAGGGGAGCAGAGAGGAGCGGAGTGCAGCACGTGAATGCTGCCATCGCTAGCCCGGCCCTATTTATACAACCCACTCACGCCTGCACTCAGTCACTCAGACAGCACAGTGCAGTGCACACGCACACACACACACGCGCATTCACACAGACACACGGCAACTCCCATGAAATAATACATCTTTCCCCCTCAGGTGGAAATGTAGCTTCCGAAGGTAAATGCAGAGGAAAGCTAACACTTCCTCTTCAAATGGGGGCTGAGAGATACATACACACTCCAGTCTACATTCTAGACTTGACCTCTAGTATGCTTCACTGGACTTGACCTCTCAGCATCTCAACAATATGTATAAGGACATTATTCATGAATATCCCCACAGTACAGTATGCATTCTACATGCATGCGGTATACCAAGTGAAATATGTGTCGTTTTGCGGTAGGACCAGCTTTGGAGCTCATTGGGGATATTTATATTATCTGCTCAGTTTTAAAGCTTCATCAACTAGTTTTTCTTGATCTACAAATTAAAGGTTTTTACATTACATTACTCTTAGCTGATGCTTTTATCCAAAGCGACTTACAGACATTACAGGGTATTGGTTACAGTCCCTGGAGCATTGTGGGGTTAGGTGCCTTGCTCAAGGGCACCTCAGCCATGGAGGGAGAGAGGGACTTGTCAGGGACGGGATTGAACCTGTAGCCCTGTGATTTATAGTCAAAATTCCCAAACCAGTCTACCACGGCTGACCTTTTCTATGGTTCATCAGCGGAGGTGGAGGAGGAGGTTGCTGCTAAATTTCGTTTGCTACCATCTTTGGGCAACAAATACACTAAGAAAGTTAAGGATGCATCTCTACATCTCTGTTCAAATGAGTGACATACATAAGAATGAGGTACAGTATATTACACGATTCAGTAGGAAAATTTGACTTGAGTGTTGCTAACATTTTGAGGAGTAGGAGTCGGTAGCTATACTATTCGTACAAAAATTGAAAACTAAGTAATGTCCTCTTGCCAAAACATCACTGTGAGGTGCATGACACTTTGGACAGGTCTTCCATCATCACAATGCCACTTCAGACACGTTGTCCTCTATCAAAGGGTGCTTTGTCGTTTGTCGTGCTAAAAAAACCTCACTTTTGAGACGGTTTCAATTTGCAAACCTGTTTCTTTACACACATTTGATCCCAAACCACGCAGTAACATAAAGCAGCATTATCTCTGTATATTACCGCAGTAACATAAAGTAGTATTACCTCTGTCAGCATGATTAGTGATCACACAGTATCATAAAAGAGTATTACCTCTGAGAACATAAGTGATCACACAGTATCATCAAAGGAGTATTACCTCTGTTAACATGATTAGTCCGATGAAGAAGGAGCCCACAGACATGCCCAAGATCAGCAGCTCCCGCCGGTAGCCCACTCGGAAGGTCTTGGGGTACATGTCCACCACGGCCGTGACCAAACTCTCTACACACACAAACTGCACAAACAATACACCTTTCATTCAGATGTGTAGAGTAGATGCCAGGCGTGCACAAGTATAAATATATGTAGTAAGAGCACCAATACTGAACTGAATACTGTTGGGTTTGATAAAACATGGCATATACCAGCGATTCGAAGCGAAGAACTAATTCCTGTATTATGAACAAATTATATTTTTTCTTGGTGAAAACGGAATGATGCCGCTGTAATATCTTACTAAGAAAAAATGGCTGCAGATTTTTCTCCTTCCATGGACAGCAGAGTCCATCATTGGCCTTGCTTACATGAGACAGTTAATCCAGAATTAACTCGATTTAATTCTGAAAAAAACTTAACTCCGCTTTTAAAGAATCTTGTAAACACTTCACAATTAAGCATGAAGTTAATGTGCAATGTAAACTGGAACTATTCAGAATTATTCATTCGGAATTAAAAACAATATGTACACGTGGCCATTGTCAATGGGTCCCCTAAAGTGACAGGTCGTGCTGTGCAATACGGTGTCACCTGGCTGTCAAGGCCGAGGAAGATGAGCATCATGAAGAAGAGACAGGCCCACAGGGGAGATAAGGGCATCATGGTGACGGCTTTGGGATACGCAATAAACGCCAGCCCAGGACCTGAAGGGCACAAACACAATCAGGTTGAAGAAAGAATAAGGTTGACATGTTATCGGCTGCTTTGGGACACACAATAAATGCCAAGCCAGGACCTGAAGGACACAGAAAGAATAAGGTTTACATCTTATCAGAAGCTTGGGGATTCACAATAAACGGCAGACCAGCACCTAAGGGATGCAGAATACGGCTTGCATGTTATCGGTTAATCGGTCAGTCACTCAAACACTGACACAATATTAAATTCTGGGTTTGTGCTGTTTTTCTTTTTTCCATCAGGCTGACATGCAGACTGATTCACAACAACAGCAAATATGACCTTGAAGTCCTTGATAGAGGTGGTAACATATCACATGCCGAAATGCAATCAGTTGAATACAGAAAATCTGTGATGTATGGTATACGGTAGAACACTGTACTAATAAAAAAAAAAAAAACAGGAAATAAAAATGATTGGTGTCAAACACCTTCAATTTCATTCAAAGCAGGCATAAGTTGCATTCAGTGGCAGAGACATAAACACACATAAACAAGGTTTTCCATCTGAAACCGAGAGTCAATTACAGTATACCTGCTTTGCTTCAAAACCACTACAAATTAACAGTAACCGTGTTAAAAAGCAACACTGTTCTTAAGTCTATTTATGTCCAAGCATGAGTGTTATAATGCTTTAGGCTACTAGTGACTGTATATAGAATGTGTAGATCAGAAATAGATCAAAAATAGATCAGAGGACCACAATGGACCACAATGGTACAGCACAGAGAAGATGAAAAAGCCAACAGACACCTGAACAATGACTGACCTGAATACTGTATAGAGACAAGTCAGAGGAGTGTCATGCCACTAACTCCAGTCCTAATGGGTGCGGAGGTTCCCAAGTCATTATCTACAGCAGCAAGGAGTGGAACTCACACACATATATAGCTGATGCAATCATTTCATTTCATTTCATTTCCATATGCATACCAAGACGGTCACCTGAATACAGAGCCACTCACCTGACTCGCGACATGAATACTACATTCAGGGGGGAAAAGGAGTAGCACACAGGAGCGGAATGTACTTCAGTAAAACTGTGTAATAAATGCAGAAAATTAAGAAAATCAAGGACAAAGTGGGGTAACAAACGATTCGGGTCTAGCCCATCGTCAGTGTCTCCAATGTTCTCTATTTCAATGACGATGGGCTAGACCTGAAACATTTGTTACCCCACTTTGTCCTTGGTTTTCTTTATTTTCAGCATTTATTATACAGTTTTACTCTGCCTAAGCACTCTGCGTACTCTGCTTATGTCTAGTGGCGACCCTGACTGCCACTCACCTGACTCTGCCACTGCTTCGATGGGCACCCCCTGCTCGTACGCCATGAAGCCCAGCACAGAGAAGATGGCAAAGCCGGCCACAAAGCTGGTGCCACTGTTCAGACAGCACAGCATGATGCAGTCCCTGTGGAGAGAGGAATAAGTTGCATCTGTGGGGTAATCACAAGAAAATCTTCAGGTGCTCATCTGTGTCTAAAATGTGTATCGTGAGGTCAAGAGGGAGCGTCTGAGGCACTCTGAAGTCGGTTTAATAGTCCTTTAAGCCTTCAAGCCGGCTTGATGTCCACAATATCATAAAAGACTTTTAAACGGACTTCAGAGTGCCTTGGAGCCTCTCTCTTGACCTCATTATGCAGCCCCTGTTGAGAAGTCAGTTGAGATTCAGGTCATGTCTACACGTAAGCATGTGGACATGTTTAAAATGGATATGTTTTCCAGTTACTTATTTTGATAACGTTTTACGACATGTGGATAATAAATTATGTCAATTGTAACAAGTGTGTTTTACAAAACTTGTTGTTTACAGAATTATCCATATACCTGTAAATAGGGTCTCAAAGACGTGTCAGATTGACAATGATAACCACTTATTTTATCATCCAACCTTATCCAAACTACAGTACGTATTGGCATGACAAATAGAACGATACAAAGTCAAACCTAACTGTTCATTTTAATATGTAACTTGCTACTGCCACACTGCTTTATTTCTGATGTGATGATATAAATCAAGGTCAATTGTTTTTGTTTGTACTGTGCATTGGATTAAGGTGTCAGATGGCTTTCATAATAAATTGTGAAATGTAGTTCACCACAATCAGGTTCATCGTCCATGGAAGTGGAGCTGTACCTGTAGCAATTGTTGTGGTAGGGATTGTAGCTACCGAGGGCTGTTAAACAACCGAGACAAATGGCATATGAGAAGAAGATCTGAGTTCCTGCATCCACCCATACCTGGAAAACAAAAGCAGCCTCATTACAACACAATGCCACCACTGTTCTGAAAGCTCAAACTCGCTGCCCTCCAAGCACGCTGTCCAAAAGAGACGATCAAATGAAACACTTCTAATTATGCCAAGTAGAGACATGAGGCAGGTCAACATACTGGCCTCAGACTGGACAAAAATCTCCAGTTACCGACCCCAGTGATCCACAATCATCCTGTCCTCTTTTTTGTTGATATTGTGGCACCTGCAGGTTATGTGTTTTGTCAGGCATCTTAAGAAGACAAGAAAAAGTGCCTCACTGGACATGTCATTACAATAAAGACATTTCAACTACACTTTTTAGAGTGCATTGATGAAGAAAAGTTTTTTCTTTTCAACAAACGTTGGACAAACAAGTACCTTGAACCAAAGAGCACCCACCAGAACCTTTTTTCCACATTTCTTTAAAGGGACGGAGCACGCCTCTGACTTGCAACACAAGAAAAAGTGTGTCATGATATTGAATGAAAACTGCCATTTTAAATGTTGATTGATTTTCCCCTGTACTTTGGCATGGGATGTGCACTCCATTCCTGTTATAGATAATTAACTAAATCAACATTTCCCTGAAGTCTGGATCATCACTCTTTTAGCAAAGGAAGTGTGGTTTTCTCCTGAGGGGCTGTGTCCGCCCAGCTGCCCTCTGTTTAACCCTCACCCTATTGCATGGGTTACATAACGCTACCTTGTCTTGGCCTCCACTTGTTCTGCCAGCCTGTCTGTCCTTTAGCTGTGCTGGAACAAGGTGATCCGTTTTAAAAGTCCTCTGACATTTGGTGGGTACTCGTATGCCAATTCTAGACACGGGCTGAATATTGAGGCCACTTCAAGAAATTACTATGTCCTGTGTCCAGAGGACAGGCTTACACTCAATGACCTTGATGTCTGACTATTGAGAAAACGTTTTAGAAAACGGAATGGTGTACAGACACAATACTAAACAGTGCTTAGTATTTTCACTTCATTTTCTGGGTAGCCCCATAACACACGCTGTTCCACCAGTGGAACGCTTTAACAGTCAATGAAAAGTTAACTACCATACACCACTACACTGCTATGACGGTTCAAACTACAAGGCCTTTAGTAATGCCCTATGACTTGGTCATTGCCATTCTGATAACAGCCAATTTATCCAACGACGTGTTTTAACATTTTAAAAAGATGGCATTAACAAAACCAAGGACAAAAAAAACGACATGGTGTATTTTTCAATCTATATTTAAACAAACTACACCACACTCACTATTAAAAGCCAAACAAAAACGAAAACTAAGAAACAAAAATGTCTGCAGACTTAAATCCTACCATGTCATGTAGACCGAAAGCTTGGCCATGTGTGCAGACATTTTTCTTTCATCGTATATTTCAATCTATACAAAAGGTTTATACTGATGTCCATAAGCATCGGGGTATAAAAGACTTGCACACCATGCTACGTGCTTCAAACTCTGTTGCATGCTTCAAACTCTATGAGCACAGAGCATCAATGGCAACTGGCTTTGCCTGGTTCCTTTTGGAACTTTTGAGATATCCACTGTATTCACAAAATATAGCCCCTTTGTAACTATCAACAAGTAATTTGTTATACACATTCAATGCTTGATCAAAGAAAACAACTGAGAGTAGAGAGTACATTCTTTCCTGTTTGGGATGGTGTGCGTTTCAGAATTTCTGATTTGCAACCAAACACGGTTATAAGGAATATTATTAGATTTCTAGTACTTATTGTAGGTGGTAGTACTTCCCTAAAATACTGCAGTAAACTAAGTCTAGGGAGACATAAAAACTGATACAGTTACGTTTTGTTTATTGAAATTGGAATAGTCATCATCCAGCCATTAACTATTTGTTTGTAACATTCTTTATTGAAACACGCTGAAAATAAAATGCTAAAAGGCAGCATATAATTCCCATTATCTTTAAAAAATGTATATCTTAAAAGAAGAGGATCAAAACTGCTGCTACGGTACATTGCAACGCAATGTATAGCACACAGTTTATTGCAATGATTTTTTTTTCACCAATGAACTCGGTTTTCCAGTTTGTGGTGCAACTCCTCAGAAGGTTTTCTCTAGCCTCAAACAAACTGGCGTCAGATCACCATAGAGCCACTAATCTCGCCTAGTAAGAAAACAATTGACAACTTGCGGTATTCTACTCGCTTAGAGGGTTACCGGGGAAACCCTACTGACCTCACAAACACACTGCTAGTGCCCCTCCAAGAACATCTTTTCTATGGCCGTGTTCACTTATGCACCCCATTGCTTCACACACACAGACACATGCATGCATGCACACACACGCATGCACACATGGGCACACACACGCATGCACACATGGACAGACACACACACGTGCATGCACACATGGACACACACACGCGTGTGCATGCACACATGGGCACACACGCACACGCACACGCACACACACACACACGGGCACTCACATGCATGCACAAATGGGTACACACACACACAGATGAACATGCACACACAAACAAAAGCATGCACACAGGCACACAGACAAACACACCCACACAGGTACACACTCACACAGGCACTCTAACACACGTGGACACAGCTACTGTCGGTTTTTTTTTCCTGCAGACTTTCCCAAGTTGAAGCTGACGAAACTAGACCTATCAGCCACTTCCGACTGCCAGAGCAATATCCCAAAAATGCTCCAATCCTCGGATTAGCACACAAAGTTACTTTCATGTTGACTATTTGAGGCATCCAAAACGTTGGCAGTTCATGCACCTATAATGGAGTGTAAGCACATAATATTTGGTGGAATTCTGTGCACCTGTTGAAAAGTCAGCCATCTAGAAAGCATAGTCCTCCAAAATCAAACCAGTTCATGTATCCATCATAGACCATCAGCACGTGCATATGTCCACCCTTTAAAAGTTATCACTGTGGCACACTGATCTAATATGCCGGACCATATATGTTCCCAGTTCCCAGCTGCACCCAGGCTTGATTTTTTTAAAATCACATTAATACTTCGCCATAACACTTAATATCTGCAACCGGTGGCAGTCGGAACAAAACCATAACATCGCACTGGTTGTGGAGAAATAATGAGCGAGTAGGGAAACAATGCTCGGACAGGTGTTCAGGACTATTTATCTACACAAGAAAATATGCATTACTAATGTGACACAGCACTACGGCATTACAGCACACATCAATCATATGCTCATCTTTCTTATCCTACTGTATATTATCTTTCTTCAGTGAATGAGTCATTCAGCATAACTGACAAAGTACATTCAAGAAGTGTCACTGTTACACTTTTCACATTTCCTACCTTACCTTACACTTACCTTATTTCCAATCATGCGCTTCAGCCAAAAAAAAATCAATTCTAACTATTCTGTCTGCCTGGAAAAGCCTGTTTCAGTCTTCATTCCTACTGCATCTACCTGCATCTAGCCAAGTTCATTACACCCTGATCCATGGCTTAAGTGCACTTGAGCAAGGCACGAAAACTCCACAATGCTCCAGGAACCGCAATCAATTCTCCATACCTAAATAACTGTAAGTCACTTTGGTTAAAAGTGTCAGCTACGTTTGAAGGAAAGCTGCAATGCTGACAGACCAAGAGTACCCTGGAAGCTAAGCAGAACAGTTAACATGAAGAATGAACTGGTGTGATTACGCTACCAAAACACAGATGTCAGAAGATGACTCTTTCACACAGTATTATTTGCAATTCAATGTTCATTGCTATGAATTTGACTTGCTGTATACATAAATGGCAATCATCCACTTTCCTTAAATGGTTAGCTGAAATAACTTGTAATGGTAAGTGCAGTAAAGTGTTGTGGTTGGTTAAAACTAAATAATGGGAAAGGACTAGCAGCTGTAAATGCATATACAGTAGTAAATATTGCACAGGTTGCCATGGTAGCGCAAAAGGGTATTTTATTTGTTCGTGCACATTCATCTAATCATCTTAAATTATCTAGCAAGTGGAAATTAATATTCATTAAAACACCTACTCAACCAAGACAGTCCTATCTTATTCTGCCCAGCAAAGCATTACATGAAGCAGAGGTGATGTCAGAACTGTTGCCTAGCGACTGTAGATGACTGCTACCAAGGAGATGAGGACAGAAATGCTGATTCTGTTTCCCTCTGTGAAGGAAGTGTCACCGCCAGGCACTAGGACCAAGGCGAATACTACAAATCCCTCCCATGCATACTGTGCACTAAGTACATTGCAGCTTGTATTAAAGCAACAATATGTTTCATGTCTGTATCTCATTCAAAAGTCAAACACATAACATTCTCAGCCATAGAGACATAAATAAGAGTGAAGATATATGTACACAACTAAACTGCTTTGAGTATCAAACCATTTCATTAGAACACAGTGAAAATGTTAGCACAGCAGGTGAAAGTGGATTGCAGGCATGGATCTGAAGGGGTGAGGGAGATAAAGACATGAGGTGGGAGTGGGGTTGGGGGGTAGGGGCCCTACCTGAGGATCGGAGAGGCGGGATATGTCTGGGTAGAGGTAGTACTTAATCCCGTTGGCAGCGCCAGGCAGGGTGATTCCTCTGACCAGCAGTACCAGCAGCATGACGTAGGGGAAGGTCGCCGTGACATACACCACCTGCGGCACAACAGAGGAGGGAGAATTGTAGGATACAGATGTGCTAAACACCAACAGAGTATTTTGTGTGCAGCAAGCAGGAGAGACTTTGCGAGCCCCATACCGTCTTTGCAGTATGCAGTGCATGTTAACACCAACAATATGCAACAGGAGATCGAATGAGTATGTGTAAACAACACACCACAGGATATAGCCAGCAGGCCGAACCTCTGGGGCAGATTATGATTTCATGGGGACCTGCGACAGACAAGAACAAGGCCCCTCTCCATGGGTGTTGCTAGCTAACAAAACGATTCAGGGTTTCAAGCCTGATGTGACAGTCTATGCTGTTGGGTTTTGGTGGGATGTCTCCCAAGAAAAATGAACAATCTGTTGTTAAAAGTGCAATTTTAACTCAATATGACAAATGGAGATATAGAGGCTTGGGCTTCTTCAGGGCCCCCTTGACTCTTGGGCCCCTGGGCCTGGGCCCGGTAGGCCCGTGTAGTAATCTTTAGAGTAGGGGTACGCGAGCACACTGCAGGGGGTACTTGGGGAAAATGTTATTATCTTAACAAATGTATGGAACAGTCACATCAAGACCTAGAAAGCGATATAGAACATGAATTAGGGGGTACTCATGGCATAACTAAGAGGCTTAGGGGGTACTCGAGACAGAAAAGGTTGGGAAACACTGCTTTAGAGGATGTCTTAACACTACAGAATATTCAGCATGCAGGGTACACTAACACCAAAAGCAGGCATGCATACAGAAACATATACATTGGCTCAAACTTTCCATTTTGTAATGTTATGGCGTTCTAATGTGAAAATTGAGCAGTGTCATTTTTATATTGCCCATCTTGGTCAGACAACACAATACTCAGAATTCACTTAAACATGTTAAACTATGTGATTGCAATCATGGAAACACACCAGAAGACTGGCGACACTTCAAGGGTGCAAGTAAATGGAAATCTTTCTGTCTTTCTGTAAGGCTGCCTTAGATCGCCCCAGAAGACAAATCATTAGTCGTGAAGTCTCATGAGACTCCCTCTGGCTTTAAGCCAATGCATCACCGTACACTCGCTGATAAGCAACAGATTTGACAAAATTGGTCTGAAACCCTGCAGTCTGAGCAAGGCATGAAAGACACATTTAAGACATAAAAAACCATTGCAAACACATTTGGGAGCCATTAGGTGTAATTCAAAGCTAGAGTAACTATTACGATTAAGACTGTACACGATAATTTAATTTCAACCATTTAATTTCTGGGCTTTGGTGGTTCACTTTTCACTACTTTAGACCTTTTTTAAGTCTTTACTACGGGCCCCTTTTCGCAGTGCCTTTCCATTGTGCTCCCGAAACACAGGCTGGAGGGAGACTGAGGAAGCAGTTTAAGATGGAGGCCCTCAATGGAGGTGTAAAGAGAGCTAGGCCCTTGACGAACACACAAGGGGTTAACGAATGCTTCATCTCGCTGCCAAGCAACCAAGTTTTTTTTTCCTGAAAGCCCAATTGAGAGTAAGGAGAGAGAGAGAGAGAGAGAGAGAGAGAGAGAGAGAGAGAGAGAGAGAGAGAGAGAGAGAGAGAGAGAGAGGGGAAGGGGGGAGGCAGAGCAAAATAAAGGCTCTTAAGACTAGCGGAGGGCTAGAGGGTAATCCAAAGTTCTTTTTTGTTGAAAAACATCCAAACACAGCATGTGTTCAGCACACTACAGTACACACAGGTGTGTGCAGAGAAACTAAACAGGGCAGACCGGAAACAGACACACAAACACCCACAAACGCACATACTGTACAATCGCATGGACGTCATGAACTCTTCACCCCTACAGTATACGCTACATGTGTTGATGTTAAGGCTGAGGAGGTCAAATCCAAGATCTTTGGTCCAACCGTTACGTTGAATCAACATGTGGGAGTCGTGCCCATGATAGATTTTGATAGGCTAAAGCATTCAAAACAGGTCCTTGCCATCCTACCACCACCACCATCACCAACAACAGCAACATTTTAATAACACCAACTCTGTTTGGTCAACTAAAACATTCAAAATGGGCCTGAGCAGTCCTAGCAGCCGTGCCACCACCGGCACCATTTTAAGAGCATCGACTCTGGCACCTCCAGTAAGTTTGCAGGAGCCCATTCATGAATCCTTACAACAGTGGTTCCCAAACTTTTTCAGCGGGGAGCCTCTTTTGGACTTAAGAATACTTTTGCGACCCCAGGCAATTTTATTTGGCCATTACTATTGCTACATTTTCCATTAATTGTTTGTCCACTAATATTGCTAGAAATCCACAGGACAGCAAATACATCTATTAGCTGTAATCAGGTAACCTGTCGATTTCCCGTTTCTATTCGATGTCCCTTTTGTCCACGACCGCCCTTCAGTACCTCCGCGACCCCCCTCCCAGTTTGGGAACCACTGCCTTAGAAATCTGTTCAAGATTTTCAAGGCTCATTCAGCCACAAGAACAAAACCCTGCTTGGGGGGTGGGGGGTTGGAGGGGCGGTCCTACGTCCCCGTAGCCCTGGCTCTAGCCCAGCTCAAGACCAAGCAAAGACAAGACAGGGTTTGGACACAAAGACCTTCTGCCCAGTTTCTCTCTGGAGGGAGCCCAACAGAGAGTATGCGCTGGCAGTGTGGGAAAATGTAGGGTGGACCAACATCCAACGACACGTCTATCATTTGACTGGGGCAAGGCTACAGGCTTAAGTCATTCCTACGGTACTTGTGGCCACATGCATGGTCACTATCTAGTAGTGGTGTGTTCAAAATGCTGATATCGGGATACATCGTCTTTAATTTTATTTAATAAAATAAAAATGGACTTTCAATGCTACACAGCAACTGGTATTCGTGATGCATATTGCATCATGAACAGTAGGCCTACAGTTTCACTACATTCACTACAGTGTAACTGTTGCTCTACAGAAAAAAGTACCATATGGGGAGGAGGCACATGTATTGCGACATCGTATCGTGACCCCTGTATAGGCATGTGTTTCATATAGCGAGGCAATAGCCACTCTTACTATCTGGACAGTACAAAACGTCAAATATATATATATATATTACTTGCTGTCGTTGGCCATTGTTAACATTTGCGGTAGAAAAGTCTCACGCAACACAGAACATTTCATTTGAGAAGACATCACTATTATGATTGATTACATCTCTCTATTTCTAACTCGTCTAACTATTCTTCTAACTATTTTCCTGATGCAAAAAACAGGCATGCATCGTATACATCATGGCTGCCTTTACAATGAACTCTTGCTCTACACAGTTGTTGTGGGGTGGGTTTTCTCTTAGTAATGAATGGGGCTAACACTTTCACGCCCTGTGAAAGAGAGAGAGGTCTGACTCTCTCTCCTGGCACTTCATGGGTGAACGAGTAAGACCTGAAAATTTACAGATCAGCCCCTGTGCCATAAATCTCGCTCTGGCTTGTGTGTGTGTGTGTGTGTGTGTGTGCGTGTGTGTGTGTGTGTGTGTGTGTGTGTGTGTGTGTGCGTGTGTATCACTTGCAACAACACACAAAAGGGCCCCAGCGAAGCAAACAGCTTAGGCAGTGGCCCCTATGAATACTCAGATCTGTATAGTGTCCCCACAACAACCAAAAAAGAAAGAGAGAAAGAAAGAAAGAAAGTGGGCGAAAAAAAAGAGAAAGTCTCCCCTGTTGTCGTAATTCCTCACAGAAGGAGAAGGGGTAGGGGTAGGGGTAGGGGTAGGGGTAGGGGAAGCGAAGTGAAGTGAAGGGAAGGGAAGAGAGGAGAAGAGAGGCAAGCAAAGGGGAGCTCTCTCTGTATGCTCCTCATGAACGTTCTACTTTCCCCCAGTGAATACAGAAATCAATCTTGGACTGGCCGCTGAGGAGCTGGCCGTGCAGGAGTATTCTTTCCTGTTACTTCATGGCCAAACAAAAGGCACTTCAGGAGATATAGGCAATGCTGCCGAGGCACCCCCCCCCCCTCCCCCCCTCCCTCCTGGATCTGTGCACTGTGGGCCCATTTATTTTTCTTCACACATCCCTCAGTCTTTCTTCTTTCTTTCCTCTTTTTTCCCCCTTCTGTCTTTTCTTCTTGCCTTTCTTTCTGGCTCATTGAGTCTGTTAGACTTTCTTAAAGGCTGCTGAGAGAGTAGCGTCCAGGGGGAGACCAGTGACTGAGTTTCTGTGGGCCTTTGGCCGAAGAATGGAGGACTTCTCTGATGTGGTTTGCCTTCTAGGTACGGTATGAGGCAGGCAAAGGTAGGAGGAGAGAGGGCTAGGCGTGGACTTTGTGTGGCCCAAAGACAGGAAGGATGCCTCATGTTTTCAGATGTTAAAAAAAAGGGTCCATCCCTGTGGGGTTGTTTGATTTTACCCAGTCTTCCACAACGGGTTTTAATTTGCTCTCCAAGTTCATCTCTATTGGCTCTGTGTGCTTCTTTAGGAGGCTTGTTTGTCCACACGGGGCTGGTTGTGAAACGTGCTCAGAGCTGTTTTGGATCGGCCCCATCGAGCCGGGTCGGGTCAAGCAGCCAATGGGGTCTTCATCTTCTGACTGGGCAGCAGCACCCATTCATTACAGCTTTGTATCCAATAGGATATGACAATGCACAGAAATCACAATGAAATGGTAGCTGCAATTATGGACTTGATGACAGACACATGCAATATATCTTAAATTATTAATATGTTCTCATAATATTGAGGTATGGAGACATTTACGTTCTAATTAGAAAATCATAGACTACCGTATGTAGTACAAGCGGATTCCAAAAAAGTTGGGACACTTTGTATTTTGTGAATAAAATCTAAATGCTGGCCTGGCATTTTTAAAACATCTAATATGTTAATAAGGTAGAGCATTATGTACAGACAACATATCAGTTGTTAAAGTTGAGCAGAATTATTGTTTTGAGGTAATTATGTGATCATTTAAAATTTGACCCATGCAACAAATCTCAAAAAAGTTGGGACAGGGCCAAAACATGTTGTAATAGTTGGATAATTCTAAAAATTACACAAGGAAGAATATTTTAAAAGGAACTATATTGACTGCCAACATGAATGCACAAATAAAATACCATCACATAGAGGCTATGGCACTCAGCAGCGAAGATTTTGAGGGACTAATTACTTATCTATTACACAGAAAGATTGAATTATCAAAATTGCAGGCATATAAGGCCTATTTCCGTAATATAGAGTTCTGTGTAATCATTGCACGAGTTATGAGATCATGACATACTCGTGGTCAATAAGCAAACTATGACACTCCAACAATGACAGCTCTCGAAAAAATGACCATAAACACAACACTTGATTAATGCACATGATGCAGACATTAAACAGTGTTGAGTGCGGAAAAGCTCATTCTATGGACCTAGGAGACATATGAAACTGTCCTCTGATTACAGAATGGTAAATATTTAATCCATTTTGAAAATTATGGAGTCCTGCACCCTCCAGGTTATATAGAAAATTAATACTTCAGCTTGATTTAGTGGTCAGTCTGAAAGACAGCATATATGATGGTAAGGGGGTGCAGAGGTGACTTGGTTAGGGTCTTCTTAGTCATGTAGAGCATTAAAATGAATGTTGAATGATACATACAGATTTTAATCAGCAAACATAGCTACCATGGCATTATATTTTGGAGCACCGCCTTTAGATATTGCCCCATAATGGTGGCAAATTTCAATCTCTACTATGTTCCAACTGTTGGTCCATCATTAGAGTAAACAGGTCACAAATTTCGTTTTCTTGCAGTCAGGATATGTCACATATTAAATATAACAAAAAGGTTAACAAGTTGAAGAACACACCTATCAGTTGAGCTGCTGTAATCATGTCTCGCACATCAAAATATCTAATTTTTGAATAAAATCATGCCATCAGTCAAAGTATTTAACTGTTCAGTCCCATCCCTTGTGTTGTGTTTAGTCTTATCCAATATAAAAAGCATTTTATTGGCCCTGTCCCAACTTTTTTGGGATTTGTTGCAAGGGTGACATTTTAAATGATCACATAATTACCTCAAAACAATAATTCTGCTTGACTTTAACAACTGATATGTTGTCTGTGCATAATGTTCTACCTTGTTAACATATTGAATGTTTTGAAAATGCCAGCATTTTGATTTTATTCACAAAATACAAAGTGTCCCAACTTTTTTGGAATCCGCTTTGTAGATAATTGAGACAGATTTGGCTCAATATTGAGTCTAAAATGACAACCATTTTACCTTTGTGAAAACAGAGATGTCTATGTTGTAGAACCCCACTTTACTCAATATTTACCACATCTCAAAAGCGTGCCAAATATACGAAAATATTGTGTGGGTGCTTTTTTCCCCCAGCAAACAATGAGTCAGATAACAGGTGGTTCCGTATTATGCACCAAACCAAAATGCCTTTATATTCAAACTCACAATGCATCCGCAACTCAGTCAGTCATTACAGCGTTCAATGTATTCAACACCCACACACAGCTGCAGCACCTGTAGTTAGCTATACCTTGCCAGTGGATTTGGGTCCCTTCCAGATGCAGAAGTAGCAGATGATCCAGGCCAGCAGCAGACACATGGCCAGCTCCCACCGCAGCTTCCCCATGTGCTCAATTCCAGGAGAGATTTGCAGCACACGCCGCCTGGGGAAAAAATATATGAATAAAAGAATCGTATTAATAATATAAAAAATGGCACAAGAGAAGCATGTAGTCTTAGAAGGACAGGATTTACACTCCACAGCACACAGACCTGGGATCATGATGATAATAATACATAACATTAATGGAAAAGTCGTGTGAGAGCACGAAAGGAAAATATTCTTCTGACTCCTGTCTGACCTTGTCTTGAAGTGAATTAAGATTGCATTGGACTTTGGGATTTACTGACTCGTATCTCTTAGGAGTTTCATATGAGACAAACGCTTAAGAAATGTAATGATGTGAAATATATCATTGTTGTCAGGCAGAAATCTTGTATCTCCACTTTTCATTGTTTTTTTTAATTATTAATTTACAAATTATTTTCTGAATAAATAATCTTTTCAACATTAAAGTTGGTTATTAAATAATTTATCGTACGCATATACTCATGAAGAATGACCAGTAGTCATTTAAAGTAGTAGAGATACAAGGTTTCTGCTGGATAGCTACAATATTTGACAAGTTCTTCCTGAATTCAAAATCGTTAATTTTGTGCAGAAGATCTGGAGTTAGCAAATTGAGCACTGGCTTCAAGTTTGAGCTCTTCAAGTTTGAAATGTGTAGAGCTGATTTCACCCAATCGTACGCGGTTCAGTCATGATGTGTAATCTGGCTACATGTAATGTGTCAACGTTAACTGTGCCCCAGAATATCTCACCCTGACGCAATGCCTATGAAAATAACAACTGAACGGAAGCTTATGGATGGCAAGGCTAAGCTACCCAAAACCCCTTATTAGTTATTCTTTTTTTTTTTTTAACAGTAATTCAAACCGGCAATATTTCCCACTGGGAATGTGAACACTCTGAAGTCAGATGCAATGTCAGTGTTGTGTCTGGCTGACTACAGTTTGGAAAGAGTCCCTGAGACATTTAATGATCACAGGCTTGTGCAGATCTGCATAGAATCTTCATTGCACACAATGCAGTGTGCAGATTCTTCCTTAATAAGTTACTTGCTAATTTCAGACCTTGTAATTCTGTGTTTGAGCTGTTATACAGGCAACGCAACAACACCAAAGTCTCCTTTTGACACATTCCCCTCAGCCTTTCATTCGTGATCCCTGTCTGACTCTCTGACACAACCGGGCGCCTCCTCTCAGCAGACGCTGATGATGCCGCTGCCTTGTTGTAAGGAGCATGCTCTCCATCACACTCAGTCCCGTTGAGGAGCATTCATCATTTTTGACGTGTTCTTGGACACCATCCATAGGGCGTCTGGGCAGGAGCCATGTTGGGTTGGAATTAACCTATTCCTTCTCCCTTTTTTCCACCCTTTTTCTTTTCTTCTTTTTGGCTGTGACAGCTCCCAGTCCTCCTAGGCCTTCTCATTGATGGGGGTGTTGCGTGTGTGTGTATGTGTGTGTGTGTTGGTGGGGTAGGGGTTGCGGGGGTGCAGCCCTCCATTAACATATCGCCAGTGTGGAAGCAGAGGGCACACAGCCTGCCCTCCTGCTCGCCCGCCAGCCCGCTATGGCGATGCTGTTTCCTCCCTCTGTACCCTCTGTTGGCATGGCGACAGAAATCCTGTGCTCCAAACCCACGACGTAGTCCGGCGCCAAATTTGTGTCCATACCATTTCTAGCTGTGCGAGTGCCCTTTTAATGCTTGTTGACAACAGACATGAGAGAGAATTACAAATTATCGGAGGGGGAAGGTTAAACATTTCCGTTGAATTATAAGCAGTGATGTCGATGTGAGGCGAGGCGAGACATGACAGGCCGAGCCAGATCCCATGCCAGCACTGGCAAGGCCTCTCAGATGGCGATTTCTGTCATCATCTGGCATTGTTTTGGTGCGAACACTTGCATATGGAAGGGTTCCACGGCACCACAGTGTGACCCAGTTTTTCTATGGCCACCCAGCGTCATCATAACATATCAACTGACTTCAACCACCTTCTCTTTCCTGTATTTACTGTACTATAATGCCTGAGGTGACCAAGTCCCAGGGTAGACGCTAAGGCATGTTGTGTAGGAGTGTGTTCTCGATGTAATCCTATGCTAATGTACATAAAAAAACCTTACTAAACCTACTCGGCATCTGCACTTATTGTTCTGTATATTCCCTGTGCGTTTTGAATCTGCAAGTGTTGTATAGTATTATTATGTCCTCAGTTATAAGTTGCTTGTATAAAAGTGTCTGCCAAATGTAATGTAATGACTCATGACTAGGGTTGGATCATGCGACAAAATGCGAAATGCGAAAAAATCAACATTGCATTCGGCAGAACGGTGTGCGAGTTCCCCTTCATTGCTTCAAGTTGGATCATGCGACAAAATATATTATCTCGATAAGATTGTATGAGCTCATATTGTCCAATATTGATTTGGCTTATAATTAGTGTTGCACCGATACCATTTTTTGGCCCCGATACCGATACCCAATACCTGACTGTGCAGTATCGGCCGATACCGATACCACTCTGTTTTACATTTATATATTCATATATTCATATACCGTATTCATATATATATGAACAGCTGCGTAGTACTTGGATGTAAAATCCTTAAGCTCATGGCTTTGTCAGGCTGCTGCCTTCCTTTGTGAAACAGGAAAAAGACTAATACTGTACAAAGTGAATCCAGTAGAACTTTTTCTGATAACAAATAACTAAGTTGAAGGCTGCGTTCAAGTGTCATACAAGTATCGGTAGATGGTATCGGTGCCCCATTTGTTGGTACTTGCCGATACCGATACCACTACTTATAATTGATTGTCATTTTCTCTTTCACAATCACCAATCATGATCAGTTTAAGATCAAAATGACTTACCCTACCGTGGTGCTAACGGTAAGGCACTAGTCTGCCATGCAGCCAACCTGGGTTCGATTCCCGCCCCAGGTCCTTTGCCGACCTTCCCTGTCTCTCTTTCCCCACTCACTGCCTGTTCAACTCTTCACTGTACTATCGTAATAAAGGCCAAAAATGTGTACAGTGACTCTATACACCTCTATGTCAGATGATCTGTAAATCTATCGGCCCACCAGAATCCATTTTACTTGTGTTGTACGGTTTTCCTTTACCATTTGTAATATGGATGTGGAATATATGGACCAGTAACATCAAATTAACAACATATTCCGTACATTTAGCCAATAAAACAGATTTTCAATCGTAAGTTCCCAGTTGATCAAAAGTATTACACCTCAAAACACTGGGATGGAATTGAGCTGAATGGGATTGAATGGAACACCTCGGTAACTGACTGGGAATTCAAAGCCGTTTCATACTCACTCCCAAAACTCAATGACTGGAGAGGTGGCATGGGGGCTGGAGAAGTTGTGAACGCTAAGGTTCTTAGAATCCACACAGTGTTCTACAAAATTGAAGAAAGAAAAAACATATAATTTCATTACATATACGTACTCATCCAAACAGTTTGGTTGTATGCAACTGGACTTGAACAGTTTATTTGCAAAACGGTGTATTCACCATTTTTGACTTTTGAATTGAGTATGACTGGTCAGAGGTCATATCACCTATGTGTGAATTCTTGCCATTCAAATAAGCCCAACTGGGAACATTTTTCAACCTACATAAAATGCATTTTGCAATGTAATGCAATGTAATGCCCAATAGAAAAATGTCAATTAATTTCCCAACATTCTACAAAATGGAGATACACCGCTTTGCAAATAAACTCTTGACTTCTTTTTTTAGGTCAACAACATTTCATTTCTTCCATTGAGAGACTTCAATGTTTCAGTTCAAACTATGATGTGAGGATATTCATCCACACTCTTTCGACTAAATTGAATGAGAGCAGCTACTGGCGCAGAGTTGAACCAAAAGCTCTTAGTTTGGTTTTCTTTCACTGATGTGGAAGCATCTACCAAACTTTGGGCACACACTAAATCCAGCGGACCACCTAAGACAGACAAAAACAGTTTGTCTCAGTCCACCTGAACGTGAACGTGAACGAATGGACTACAGCAAATATTATGGGTTGCTATGGCATATAAATAAGGAAAAATTAATCTGATAATTTTTTGTCTCAGTTGCTACTGTGAAGAACAAGTTGACACACTTTGAGCTGCAGGTTGTGTGAAGGATACTATACGGATACAGTACAACTGTTATTAATTATTATTGTACAAAGTACAAATACAATATTACACTGTCTGTATGCTTTCAAAGCATCAATTGTGTTGTCCTCTACTGCCCTCTCTTCCAACTGGTGGTTTCAATCAATATAAGTCAACATGTGTGTAATAACCTTTATGACTAATTTATTTGGTTTGGTGGTAGTCATTAAAATCACATGCACACACACACATTAATGGCGCCCACCTGTGTTCCACTCATGCCCACATGACGCCCAGGGGAGCTCTGTGGTGAAGCAGTTGAACAGGTAGAAGATTGCCCAGGCCAAGATGACAATATAGTACACATTTAAGTGAGCCTCTATGACTTGAGTTGCATATCCAATTCCTGTAGGAAAAAAGAAGAGCAACAGTGAATGCAGGGAAAGGCAATCATTGGTGTTGGGCATTTGTGTTTTGTGAATGCTAGTAATATTATTGCTTGAATTTCATTTCAGAATAGACAATGAGCACTGATGTGGGACGGTAATTACACCATATACCAAACTATTAGAACCACTGTCTATAGTAGACAAAATTAATTTTATTCATAATAGGATATTTTATATATTTTATTATCTCACATGCAGTGAGAGATGGGGGCAAATTCAACCAACACGAGGCAATTACAAGAGGACATGTCCAAACAAACATGGCCACTGTGCCAGTACCCTCAAACAGCGGACAAACTTTTCTCCAGCAGGTGATGCCTCCTTCGCTGGTGAACTGTCCCAGTGCCGTCTCCAGGAAGAAGACTGGGATACCGCAGCAGATGAAGAAGATGACGTAGGGGACAAAGAAGGCACCTGAGGAGGCAAAACACATACTGTACACACACATCCACATCTGAACACGAAAGACCAAGGTGCACAGTGCATTTTGTAGTATGAATCAGAGGAGTGAAGAGTAAAAGTAAAAGTTAAAAAAGAAACACAGTTTCCTTACAACACAGGTAACTTATCTGAGTAACCAGTGCACCTGTGTACTCGTCTTACAATCAGCTGACTCTGCTCTGGTTGGATCAAGTTTGTGACGGGTTCTTCATTTTTTGTGCTTATCAGTAATAACAATCTATCCACCTCATTAGGTACAATGGAGTAAATGGTATAACAGCTATGTAACGTCATGTGCTAGTGTTGTACTTTTGACACCTCTGGTCAATTGTAACAATTGTGATGGTCCAACTCACTATGTTGAATTTACACTGCCAATTAAGCTGTGTGATATCCATCGGCATAGCCTACAGTTATTTAGAATGAATGACAGCTATTTTATTCACCGTTCATTTATGTTTTTTGTTTCCTGTGAAAGTAAAGTCCACTGCCTTACTTGGTATTTTGATCTCTGAATTATATAATGACTTCATTTTCAGAAATGTGATATAGAGGCAAAATGAGAGTGACTCTTAAAATGTATAAAGAGCAGCGTAGAGATACGTTCTTGTTCCCCAAGGAATTGGCGGAATTAAGACTGCCTCCTCTGTGTATTAGGGATAGCAAGGCCATGTCAGTGACCACAGGGGCCCCATGCAGGGGTCTGTTCAAAGCACTCTTGGCTTCAACAAAACACATGGATGTGCCCCTCAAGACACTAGATCTTCAATGCATACGTAATGGAGAAATGTACATTTTATTTGGGTGATATTTGATATGGTGCACATAGTGACGTAAAAAACGTAAAGGTTATCTGGGGGAAAATCTTTTGCACAAATATATTTTGGATATGAAGTTATCAATTTCATTAAGACATTAAAAAGCAACAGAGTAATTAGTAGTAGTAATGAAGGCCTGCTGACAAAATGAATCGTGTTTCCGATGTGTGATTCATGTCTTGTTAAATTGTTTGAAATCCTAAAGAAACCATAGGTGTTCTGGAATAGAACCAGAAATGGACTAAGATGGTTTCTCAATATCTAGTCTCGTTGTAAAAAAAAAAAAGTTTTGGAAACTAAAGTTATTGAATCAAATGCCTTCCATTCAGAGGTAGCCTATCCACTTTTCAAAAGGGTCTTGTGCGCATGGACCAAGAGGTTCGGATGAAGTTGCGCAACACAACTACCAAGGTATCCATAAATTAAAGATCGATTAAACCTCAATACATACATTAAAGTTTTACATTCAACATGCCGTTCTTACCTCCTCCATTTTTGTAACAAAGATATGGGAACCTCCACACATTGCCAAGTCCAATAATCTCTCCCGCCACGGACAGCACGAACTCAATCTTATTGTTCCAGTGTCCCCTCTCGTTTACTTTGGAGTCTTTGGTGCTCTTGACTAAGGTGGTATTCGCCTCTGCGTCCATGGCATCATCTGGTTTTCCATTTATTATGGGAATAGTCTTTTCGGCTGTCATGGCGATCTAACAGCCTGAAACAAATGGATTAAGACCTCAGTGTGTGCCACAGGGCGCTGCAAGGATGTCATTCAAATCAGTGTATAAGTTGTCAAGCACACACACACTCGGGGCATCAGTCAGAGGAGGCTTACATCGGGGGTCGTGGGCAGAAGTGTGAGGCATCTTGTAAGGTACTCAATACAAACAGTGTGACACATGACCCAAGAAGGCAGGAAGACCTTTGATAAAGTCAAGATTAACGTAGACTTTTTCCCACGCCACAGAGGATGCTAGTAGAAGTTGACAAGATGAAGACACATGAGTGTAGACTACTCACCAATATAGGTTGTACTGTAAAACTCCTTGGCTCACACGATGACCACCCGCTTATTGGCTTCACGAGACAACGGAGAGTTAAGCCTGACCCGGGGCGAAATAAGAAAGAAGGGAGGGATAAACAGATAAAAGGATTCAAACTCCGTGCTGGATGCTGGCGTTTTTTTTTGTGACTCGGTATATAAAGGAGGATCCCAGTTGTGGCGATGAGAACTGATAACCAGGCAATGGATAACTTGCAACTGCGGAGCCTCGGTAGCGGCGATGTGGTCTCAACCGCCTCTATTTGGAAATGAGCCATGTGGTAACTACACACACACATCCAGCCTCATATCGCGGTAACTTACCATTCACCTCTGAACGTGGGGGAACGTGGCCATCAGGAGATGAGACAGCCAGGCTCCGATTTATACCACGCGCTCCAAATTCTACAGGCTTTAGCTCGAGATATTTGGCTTTTTGACGAGTTTAATGGTGATACATTCTGTACTTGATATCATAATTGGGTGCAGAGTTGAAATTTTGAGGGGAATTGTGGTTTGAGGACAGGGGTTGGATTCAAAGCGACCTGTTGCTGAGTCTGAGCCATGGAGGATGCAACACCTGTACATTTACACCGGATGGGGGCAGGTGTGTGTGAGCGCGCGCGTTCACCAAACACTGTTCACATCACTGTAGCCTACTGTTGTGGCAGTGCGCAGTGTCCTGACAATGTGGTGGTGTGGATTTTATACAAATAAAGAATAATTGTTGTTTCACTAAGTGGTCAGAGTGTAAGACCTGCCCCACCCCCTCCCCATGACAGTAGTTGTAAGTATTTCCCCATTGTATCAATGGATTCCAGTTGCCACTGGGAAATACCATAATGGTATTCACTGACAGTTTTGCCCACAAAAAAATCCCACAATCTAGTTTGTGTCCCCCTACTGCCAGCAGGCGGAGTGAGCAAGTAGCCTCCACGCTACTGTTGAACAAATGTTTTCTTGATACAGCTTAATGAGTTTCTTGGATTTGTTCACACTTGATTGCATCGTTTCATTCTAGCTGGGAAGAATCAGCTCGACTGGGCTGTATGGAGAGAGAGAGAGAGAGAGAGAGAGAGAGAGAGAGAGAGAGAGAGAGAGAGAGAGAGAGAGAGAGAGAGAAAGCTCACACCACCCAACCCCAGCAGATCCAAGAGCCATGGAAAAGGCTGACCCAGTGGTGGTGCCCTCCTCAATTAAGGGTCAGTTGTCATTTGAAGTCAAGAAAAGAAAAGTAAAAGTAGTGGCCTTGCATAAAGAGACTGGCCACCAAAGACGTTGGCAAACCATCAGGCGCTCCGAGTGGTGAGCTGAGAAACAAGTTGGTATTGGTTGGCCTTTTGTATCCTTTAAGAGCATTTCTCTTTATAATTCCCCCCTATATGAATGAATGTTTGAGGTTTTTCATATAAAAACACACTGAAGCATTAGGGACATACTATTTTCTTCATTACTTGTCATGTAACTGACCGGCACAGGTCACATAAAAAAACTGCACTGTCACTGTTTTATTACACATTTTGAATCATTTCTATTCCTGGCAACGTACAGAAAACAAAGGAAACACTTTATTTTAAGGGGTCATTGTTACATTGTACTTATGTCCTTAGGTACAGTAGGCCTATGACTGGTGTAATAACATATAATAAGTTGTGCAATTATGTAGGCCGCCTAAGTACAATTGTACTTACCTAATGTATTGTTTCGTGTAAATACATGTTGTAATTACAATGTAATATGAAGGGGTTTTTCCCCTCCAGGGGAAGCAATGTCTGGACTATGGCCCAAGGCACCCTAATGGTTAAGTCAATGAATCACAGGACACCCTGAACTTTATAGTAACTCCTCCTTGTTATGCATATTTCTGTGGACATCCAAATGACACACTGATAGGCTATCTGCAATATATTTCTGGATAAAATGGCTTGTCATAACCTCTATGGCTACAAACTTTTTACCCCCCTAAATAATAATGCAATGATTTATTAAACCCTCAGGGAACACTGTGCAGGAAATGGTCAAAAAAGGTACTGCAACTATGCTGCTCATTGAAAATGTGTTGCCTATTGCCAAATTTGATCTTTTCATAAAAGTTTACTAAGTAATAAATCAATATTTTCTAGTATGGCGCAAGTGCAGTCATTTTTGCAGCTAAAAATGGCTATTTCTGGAAATTCAAAATGGCGGACCATGGAGAAGATCCCCCTTTTCGTGTATGAAAAGTGCAATTTTCCCAGTCACAATGAATACTTAGAATTTGATGATGGTGGTAAGTAGTATTCATGAAAAAGGTGACATTAGTGAATGGGCAGCATTAATTCTGGAAATAAACAACTAAATATCTCACACAGTGTCCCTTTAAGACATAACAAATATTACCAATCAGCCCTACATTATTTGTACATCCATATAAATAGACAGGTTACACATTTATATACATCGTTAGTGACCACACTGATTCTGGGTGGAGCAGTTTAGGCGACCAAGTGGATGAATCACTGCTACTGTCAACTTATTGAGTATACCAATTGCCATACAAACCATACTTAGTCCGTTAGCTGTTGTAAGTCCTTGTTACTCTTTGATATGGTGGAATTATGTTCCTACTCTCATGTGATGTGCTTTGATATCAGTGTCTTGGTACACGTGGATTGTTACACAATGTAGTACATGTAACACCTGTGCTTGTTGCCCTTTGGTAGTGGAATAAGCCCATATTGTATTTATTTTCGTATTATTACACTATTATTACCCCTTTCTTACACACATATAGATGACATCTAATAATTGATTCGTGTAATTTCTGAAACACTTCCTCTGGAGTAGATCCTTACTTCATCGAAGTATTTCATTTCAAACAAATAATACTCATAATAATGATGAACAGTTGTGACAAATGACAGCTCAACAGAATTGCAAGTTATGTGTGTTTTTATTTTCTTCAAGATTGCTTAAGCCGTGAAGGCACAGTTTTATAAATTGACTGTTACCAGAATGGCAATGAACAAGTCATAGTGCATTACTAACATCCATTACTAACATCCTGTGTTATGGCATAGTAGCGTAGTACTATGTGTGGGGTTGCAGGTATGACATCACGTTGGGGAACTCTCCCAGGATTCTAAAGTTCTACATAGACTTGGGAGCCCCCAACGTGATGTCATAATAGTACATATTCTTCAATGGTTAACCTGCAACCCCACCTTTAACTTTTCAATAACTATTACAGCATTCCACTGGTGGAACAGCATGCATTATGGGGTTGAGAGAGGGAAGAGCAGGAAGCCACTGAAGGTGCTGTGGTTGTCATCATTATCATAGAGCCTGCTGCCTGCTGTGATCACCAGGTTAACTGCATCTCCCTTCTCCAGCTGCAGAGTCAGACCACCTATCAGGTAGGTGGAAACACCATCACTGTCAGCCTCAGTCAGCCACACGACCCCTTGCCCATTCTTAAACATCCTTATGCCCATTGCACGGCGGCGGGCCAGATGATCCAAAACAGTGAACCTGAAGTAGTAGACTCCGCTCACTGGAGCTGTGAAGAAGCCTGTTATGCTGTTGTACGCCTGTCCTACATTGGTGATGACTTTACTGAAGACCACATTTAGGTCAGTATTTCCAGCCTGTATGTATTCTGAATTACCAAGACCTGCTGAGAATGCCACCTTGGGTGCTGCTTTGATTTCTTTCTCCAAGTTCTCCACTTCACTCTCAGTGGCGTCCAGTCTCGTCTTCACTGCTGTCAGCTCTGCCTCTTGTTCTGCATAGTCCACCTTCAGGTCGTCTATCCAAGCATCACTAGCAGCCATTCTGGTCCTCAGAGCAGCCAACTCCGACTCACGTGATGCAAGCTCCTTCTTTAGATTGTCCACCTCCATCTTCATTTCTGCTTTCACTGCAGCATGTTCAGCCTCCAGTGACTTTAACTTGTATCTTAGTGTTCCCCTCAGCTCCACCACCATGTCTCTAAGCTCCTTTAGCTCAGCAGAGGCAAGCAATTGGGTATGGACTACCGGAACAGCAGTTTCATTTCTCTGGCTCTCTGTCTGGACACAGAACAGCAGAAACAGCAGTGGGATGGCAGCCCTCATCCTCTGTGTCCCTGTGGGGAAAAAACACTGCTCTCAATTTCTCTTGCTACTGAAAGATGGTTTATGCAACTAGGGAAATAACAATACATCTAATACAAAGCATTTTGTTTAGTATATAAATGGAACACAAAAATGACCTTTAAGAACCTTTCCTGTCTGTCTGTCGCAGTGGTAGTTGTAGCAGTAATGCCAGAGAGAGTAGAGAGAGAAGAAATCTCTGGTAATGCAGATAGTACAAGTAGCAATGTACCTGTGACTTTGAGTCTGCAATCCCCCTCTTTTTATATCTCGGATTTATGTAAGTCTTTTGGGGGGTGACGTAAAGTCCAGGCATGCTGAAAAGCTTTTCCCTGGAATTGGCTTTGTATTTTGTTGTTCAACAACTTCCCAGCAGAGCCTTCGCCTGTGCTCACACTGTGCTACACAGATAAAAACAGATAAAAACTTTGACTACGCCAGTCTCATTAAGGGGGAGACAACCCTGGAGTTACTGAACACAAACAATTCCCCCTGCAGGTTTAAATGTGCTCTTTTATTCTTTTATTTTGATTTTATATTTATAGATCAGTATTTAAAATCTGCATTAAGTTCACCATGAGGACAGGCAGGTATTAAGTCACAGTTCCACGGGATGTGTATACACATCAAACACTGAGTGACAGCCAGTACTTTAAATGAGGAGTACACATTACATTGTGCAACTTGATACTCAGCAAACCAAAAGTAAGCAAAATCAAACAAAAGAAAATCAGTGAAAAATCACTCAAAGTAAAAGAATGACAGCATGTAAAGGTTAAATGGAGTTTGCAATGTAGAGGCTTATTGACAAATCGTTATGGGTTATCGGCCAAATCGTATTGCACACAAGAGGTTACTACACACAGATGCATCAACTTTGCTACGATAAGTTTACAATCCTAACCAGACAGTGCTTCAGTGACCCACTCCTTAGCCCTAAGGAGTGACTGACTGAAACACAGTGTCAGACAGTACAAGGCCTATACCCAGGGTGTATTTGTGTGTTCATGCATAAACAAGCTAAGCCGCCACAACCTGCCTCAGTTAAAAGAACTCGTAGTATTAAGAAACAAAATTAACCAAAGGAAAGACAGTGGTGTTCCGGTGACAGTGGCCAACTGCGTGTAAACTTCCTTCACATCTGTAGTGAAAATAACAACTGAGGGAATAACATGCCAGGGTGCATCTACGGGCGCTGTTAAAAACTGTGACACAAAAACAATTACATAAACAGGATTCTTAATTGGGCCTCAGTCAATACTTGGACTTTAGAATAGCATGAAACTACAGTACCCCCAAAAACATGTCCACACACACACACTTAACCTCCTGCCCCCATACTCCCGTGTTTATGACTGAGCCCCATCGCTTGATCACCAGGGTTGCCAATTCCTCTTATTATGGGCTTCTTTTTTGAGCAGTTGCTTTTGATTACTCACAGGTTGCGTTTTTTTGCTTTACCTTCTTCAGGGCTGGGCTTGATGTTTGCATCTGGTCTACCGGTGATTTTAATGTGTTTGGATGCTTGTAACTTCAGGTTTCTCAATGGCAACTCTGTTTTCCCTCACTCACTCAATCACTCACTCACTCACCCTTAGAAGTTAGTCAACAACAACGTTTTTATGTCCCACTCCCCTTGTCTGCCTCTGTCACTTCGATACATAGATTTGAGCAACCACACAGATGCTCGCAAATAGAAAGGTCTCCTCGGAGAAGTCACATGACTGACATTTTTTCTCCCCAGTTTTCGGTCGCTTCTTTTGGGCTTGTTTTCAGGACGCCAGTCGCTTATTTCTCTCAGATTATTATGCTGGTGACCCCTAGAGTGAGTGGTGAGGTGACAGGAAGAGAGAGAGCGAGAGCAGGACCCGGAGGTCACGCAGCTGGCTAGACACAGAACATCAGCATGGGCGGTCAAAGAACAACAGAGGACGGAAAAAAGGAGAGAGAGAGAGAGAGGAGTAGAGGAATGTAGATGTCAAGTGCAGATGAAATTGTTCACAAATAATATATGAAGATAAAAACGGATGTTTGCGTTATTTACACTTACACAGGGGTGGCTATCCCCAAAGTAGATATAATTTGTTACTGTACTGAAGTAGCATGTACAGTATATATATCTACGTAACTCAAGTAGGCCTACTTTTGATGTGATTTTAGTCTTTGACTTCACTATACTTCACAGCGAATCTTATCACTTCATTTCGTTCAATGACTGAAAAGTCAGAGTGCTTTTGTGTCAAAAACAGGACAAGCAGAAAAAGCAGCAGTGGGACTGAGCAGCTGTAGAGAGGTGTAACACAAGGGTCTGGTGTGTGTGTGTGTGTGTGTGTGTGTGTGTGTCTGGTGGTGTGCGTGCATGTGTTGTGGAGTGGTTTGGTCAATTTCTCAGTCCCAACATTGACTGAGGCCCCTTTGAGGATGGTGTTTATATTATTCTTAATAATAGGGGGTCTCAAAATTGTAAACTTTTACCGGATGGTTGGGTGTTAGTAATCGAGTGTTCCACATGGGTGGTCATGGGTGAGAGGTGATAGCAAGCATTTTTCAGATGCGACACTTGACCAATTGAACTGAACAAAACTCCGGTTTGAAATATATCTCATGCGGGGGTCTAAAACGCACCTGCCACAATGGAGTTTTTATTTTTATCCACATGTTGCGTTTACACGTAAATGGGTTGAAAAAATTAGAACGAATTATTATCAATTAAATTATTTTATGAATTAATTATTAGCTGAACTAATTATTATCAATTAAAAAGAGTATTTCATCATTTCACAGGATTCTACAGCAGTGTTTCCCTACATATTTCTGTCTTGTGTACCCCCTAACCCTTTTCATCATACCAAGGGTCTGCCGCCTCCTTGAACTGGTTGGCCAAAAATTCACTGACGTCTGTGTAGACGTGCTGTCCAACACCCCTAAAATGTTTGCAACGCACCCCACTTCAACTCCTCCTCTTCACTCCTCCCCCCACACCTCACATGTGCTATGTAGATCCAACTGGTGCAAGTTCATTGCCTCGTACAAATTTGTGGTTGACTTTAAATGCGCTGTGTATACATGGGTTCTCAATTTTTGTTTTGCCCTGTATACGCTGCATTCAGGCTCTTGAGATTTTTACATTTAAAATGTGGGTACGTTAAAGCTGGATGAACACATTCTGATGCAAATTAGGGTTTTAAATTCAACATATTTTGTGTATTTATGTGCTTTGGAGGCTGAGATATTTAGGTTTTAAAGCCCATTGGGAAACTCCAACTCACATTGTCATTGTGACACAGCACTCCACAGCACACAAGTGAACACTGCACACTGTACACAACGAAATTGCATTTATGACTCACCCGTGCAAGGGGGCAGCCCTCAGTGGCGCCCCATGGGGAGCAGTGTGGTGGGACGGTACCATGCTCAGGGTACCTCAGTCATGGAGGAGGATGGGGGAGAGCACTGGTTGATTACTCCCCCCACCAACCTGGCGGGTCGGGAGTCGAACCGGCAACCTCTGGGATGCAAGTCTGACGCCCTAACCGCTCACCCATGACATTTAATAGGCAGAGGGTACCTTTTGCCAAGGAGGGCTTAGGCAATCAGCAGGCGGTTTTTCCAGGTGCCTTAGGCTAGAGTTCTCAATGGGTCGGTTCAGACCGACAAACCCGACAGGCTGGGCCGGGTACAGGTCGAACATATTTAAGCAGATGACTCGGGTCGAGACAGTCCTCTGGCTTAATCTTTTCCACCCAGTGATTTAAAAAAAAAAAAAACCATTGCTGCTGTTAACCGGGAATCATGGTGAATTTCCCCTTGGGGAACTATGAAGTATACGTAGGCTATATCTATCTCAACCGTAAGGGAAGTCTGGCTGCTGCATGCAGTCACTGTTCAGCGAGTGACTGTTAGAGGATTTAAATTTACGGAAGTCATTGTCCCCTAATATTAAGGAGTGTTATATGGACTGGTTGAAGTGATTCTGAAATGTTGCTGGAGGAAGAGAATCGAAATACCCGCGTGGGTAACTCACCTAGCTCTCGAAGTGTCTTGCGCATGGCATAACCGGTCTTTCGCCTTTCGATTTGTCTCGCGCCAATTAAGGAATGTTGCTTATTTATCGTACATCTGGCAACATTAATTGCGATCACATTCAGAGTTGCATGAGACAGCTGGCAGGCTACAACCCCCTTTGAAATATTACAGTGGGTAAATCGTCTATGGATGGGTTGGATACTAATGCTGTTGTGAGAGAAAGTACCATCAGCCCATCTTTAGTGTACCGAGCAGACAAGAGTAGCTCTAGCCTTTGTAGACGGCAAAGAATTAAAACTTTGTCTTCGACACAGCCACTGTGAGCAAAGAAACAGAAAGAGAAGATTTGTGCATACGAAGCATTGCATGATTCTCACGCAGATGGTTACATCAGCCTGTGGGGAAAATTAAGGTAGGCTACGCAGCAGATGCTCACAAAAATGTAATGGCACGACTAAGGCTGTAATGATACACCCAACCCACGATTCGGTTTGTATCACGATATATGACCCACGGTTCGATACGCCCCACGATTTATTTTTTTAAAGGAAAAAAAAATAATTAAAAAAATAATAAATTAAAAAATATATATAATGAAAAAGAAATCATATATATATTTCATTTACCTGCCTACATTAATTTTGTAGGTCTAGGCCTAAATGATGTTGCAGATATATCACTGCAACCTGTTCCCCAAGTGTTGACATCAAAGCAGAACACAGACAAATAAGGGATGTTGTTCACCAAGGGAAAATATGCTTATTAATAATAGGCTAAGATCACATCATGCTGAGATGCTGACCGTGTGTGAGAGGGAGAAAGAAGGGTCAGGGTTCCAATAGGTAGCCTATAACAACTGTCTCACATTATCAAACATTATCTAATTAATATCCAAACATTAACTGAAAACAACACTGGTCATATTTTGTCAGGAAACATGTTGTAGGCTATTAAGTTACTTACAGAAATGCAACACTTAATTTTGATGATTAATGTTTTTGTAACTTTTTTGATCGTGCAGCAGCGCGCACACGCTTAAACAAACGAAACTCGAAATGAACCTCAGTTACGGTATGTTCTCACTATGCAACATGCACGTTGTCCTTTGTTTGGTTTTGTGATTTGACATTTTGTCAAGAGCGCACATGGATGCAGAGGCTGAAATGGAGCATGTTTTCGCTAGGCTGGCGGTCAGTGCGGGGATGAAATGCTGCTTATATATCCACATCGACCTCAACGTTCGCCCGACTTACGACACTCCCTTATTAGAGCGTGGCGATTTCATGCTAGTGTAAGAATTTGGGCAGGCGGAGCATCTCGCTCTCGCTCTCTTTCTCTCTCTCTGTCCGCTCAACGTATATCTCCACTCAACATACAACGGCGCATGCATGAATAAAAACGTCTTCACACGTTTGATAAAGCATTCTTGGTCTGTTGTTCATTTCTGTGCTTTACCTTCCGACGTTTGCCCAAGTTTTTCGTCTCGCGGAGTTTGCTCAGGCAATGGATAACAACAGATGCACGTGCTGGTTGGACGTAACATTTTATAAGAGAGATGGGTGAACGGAAGTGTTACTCGCAAATGTGCGCGCCCCTTTTCTATTTGTCTTTTTTAAGCGCATGCAAATATGCCTGTATCCTGCTGTTTTCTAGACTGAGGGGTAAACTTGGAAAGTGCGCATCGCGATTCTGCGAGGAAGGGTCGCGATAGGGGTTCGTGGGTCTGCGTACCGCGATCCCTCGGTTCGATGCAATATCGTTAAAGCCTTAGGCACGACGTTTCATTCTCTGAAGCATCAAACAGTGTTGCGGACCTTTTAATTATTTTCCTTTTAGTTGTTAGTGATCTCGTTTGGTCCAGCACCTGCCACTGATGTGCGTGCATTCTCTGACTTTTTGGATTAGACCGGCATGTGAATCATAAAGTTTCGACTTCATCTAGGCAATAAAGAAAGAAACTCACACACCAGCAGTAGCTTCCGTGCCTGCCCCAGTGCTTCACTGTGTGCGTAACAAGCCTCCATGGTTTAAAAAACAAAAAGCTTTCGCTATAGCCGTGGTCCATTAAATAAACTGCTGTAACTTGTCAGTCTCCATAGAATAGGCTAACGTGGGAAAACTCGACCCCTGGTGTCGGGCTGCGGGCCTGATTCGGGTAGATAATTCATATTGATGTGTCGGGTTACATCAGGCTCGGGCTTTGAAAGACACAGGCCGTGTCGGGTCGGGTTGTAGTCTTCAGGCCTGTTGAGAACTGTACCTTAGGCTACGTGCCCATGACAACGGTCTGAAGAGTAAACAGAGTTTTTTTTTCCTTTTAAATTTTTTTTAGCATTCTCGAGCGTTTGGAGGTGGAAATCTGCTTGCCCATCGAAACAGGGAAAACGTATACGCTAGGGCTGTAACGATATTAGATCGAACCAAGAAATCGCGATATTCAGAATCATGATACTGTATGTAAGAAGGCAGTATTGTGATACACCCTTTCAAAGTTTTGTTATCCTTCAGTTCAGAAAACAACCATGGGTCATTCCACGCCAAATCAACAGGAGCCCGCGCACTTAGGTCTCAAAAAATTCTGAAAATATTACCAAGTGTACCCATGGTACTTAAGAGAAACGCTGTGCATTTATTTGAATGTAAGATGTATACTCTCCGTGTTACAGCCAATTTCACTGGGGGAGGGGGGTGCCCATTTTGTTCACACTCTTTTTTTTGTCAAAGTTCACAAGCCCGTAGCTCAATAACTACACCATGTAGGAAGCTCATATTTGGCATGCTGGTACATAGATAGGAATAGTTTGTTGCTTAACTGTCAGTTTTGGTCTGTATGATCCTGCATGGTCATAGCATTCCCTCAAAGATGATACAAATTGTACTGGAGTTTTTGGCTGTGCTCTGTTTAGGCCTTCAGAAGACATATTTGTGCCCAACATAGCCTCTTGATTTTTTTCCCCTTGTAGAGACAAGTAGGAACACTCTCATAAAAAGCTATAATGTCATTTTCAGAGCTCCAGAACCCCTTGTGGGATTGTCCAAAGATTTTTATTTTATTTTTTTCTTCATTCTCCATGAATTCTTCTTTTTTTAAATGCCAATGAGACTTGTCGTATGTGATGTTTTCTTTTTTTAATTTCCAACCTGAACATGGACAACAATATGTTTTCTATGCGTTTCTTCCGCTGCCATCTGCTGGTCAAAAAAAGTAACAACATGACTCTTTGTGTCTGACCTACTGTCTCTTTTGGTGTGCGAATCTGCTCCCACATTGAACGCTCCTGAAATCATTGAAATTGAAAGGGATACCTGCACCCCTGCACAGGGACTCTTGGGTGATCATGTATGGGCAAAATGTGCATCTGATTATTTAGTCTTTACATTAAATGTTATCGAAATCATGTTGCTCTCTTTTTGCATTTTGCCCATGTTCAGGGTGGAAATTAAAAACGAAAGCATCACATAAGACAAGTCTCATTGGCATTTTTAAAAAGAAGACTTCATGGAGAATGAAGAAAAAAATAAAATAGAAATCTGTGGACAATCCCACAAGGTGTTCTGGTGCTCTGAAAATGACACCCAAAATGATTTGTCAGACTTGTGAGGTCTTCTGGTCAAACACTGATGGGGTTTCCTTTCTATTTATATATTTTTATGGGAGTGTTTCTACTTGTATCTACAAGGGGAAAAATCACGAGGCTATGTTGGGCACAAATATGTCTTCTGAAGGCCTAAACAGAGCACATCCAAAAACTCCAGTACAATTTGTATCATCTTTGAGGGAATGCTATGACGATGCAGGATCATACAGACCAAAACTGACAGTTAAGCAACAAACTATTCCTATCTATGTACCAGCATGCCAAATTTGAGCTTCCTGCATGGTGTAGTTATTGAGCTACGGGCTTGTGAACTTTGACAAAAAAAAGAGTGTGAACAAAATGGGCACCCCCCTCCCCCAGTGAAATTGGCTGAAACATGGAGAGTATACATCTTACATTCAAATAAAGTAGCAGTGTTTCTCTTAAGTACCATGGGTACACTCAGTAATATTTTCGGATTTTTTTGAGACCTAAGTGTGCGGACTCCTGTTGATTTGGCGTGGAATGACCCCCATATGATTCAATGTGATAGTGCTTCCAAGCTTCAAATGAGATAGATTTCAGAAATCGTGGGGTGTATCGAACCGTAGGTCACAAATCGTGATTCAAACCGAATCGGGATTTGAGTGTATCGTTACAGCCCTAGTATACGCATAAACGGCGTGACGTGTTCCATGTGCATTACCAGGGGTTCAGGATTTGGCTGGTTAGCTTTGCTGATTAGCAAGGTACTTCCTCGCCGACATTTTCACAAATTCGCTCATTTCCGACACCACTTCGCTCATGATGATTGGTTGGTGGGTGTGTGAGTTTAGTATAGTGTTGGGCACACAATATAGGTCTGTGGTTGGCACCTTATAATACCTCCTGATGTAAAAAGCTTCTCACCTCGTTCACAAACTCCTTCCCTTGGTCTGGGATGATTTTCGGTCAGGCCGAACGAGTACAAGATTCTTACCAGTGCTCAGCATACCTCCCAGGCTGTCTTGGAGGGAAGAGGGGCAGCAGCGACCTACTTGGTGTAGAGGTCGGTCATCGACATGATGTATTTGTGTCCTCTGGGTGTTTCCTTCAGTGGACCAACTAGGTCTAGCCCGACGACAGTCCAGGGATCGGTAACCTGAAAAAATGCCTCATATTTATATAACCTACATTTTGCAGATGGATACATAGAAGAGTGTTTTTTTCTTGAAAGAATGCAAACCACCTGCTTGAATTGAATAAAAAACTCACTACCTTTATTGGATACAGGGCTGGGGCATCAGTCTGAATAGGGTCATCCAGCTGACACTTGTGACAGCATCTCACCTTAGACAAATAATAATAACACACACGCTTGTAAGTAGAGGTGTCAAGTACTTAAGTACAATTTTTGGGTATCTATACTTTACTCCATTACTTATTTTTCTTCCTACTGTTGACTTCTACTCATTACATTTTCACCCAAGTGTCGGTACTTCCTATTTCTTTCATTTTAAAAACAAGCGTTACTAGTTACTCTTGGCCAGAGTATATCTCCAGATATTTTTCGTTGACTTCTTTTGTTAATTTGTCGGACACAATACACTTTTTGAACCTGCAAGCCTTGTGTGCGCCTCATCTTTTTGACTGTCCTAGTTACTCTTGGCTTCAGATTTGTATTATTATTATTAAATTCACGTCATGTGCGCCATCCACATCTAGTGAAAACTAGTGTAATTGGATGTGTCATATAACTCAAACACTCATTGGTTAGCTATTCATCAAGTTTGCTGACGCGAGAGGAAACAAAATCATCAGATGCAGCAAACAGGTGCAGTGTCTGCAAACGCAAAGGTCTGTGCCATGCAATGTCGGATTCAGAAAATGAAAATGTCAATGATGTGGAAATGCCTGAAAGGTCGGGCACAAGCGCATCGGGAGATGCACAACAAGACCTCCCCCATGTAGCAAGATCTGGGCTGAATGTCGGCACTATCGGCTGAGTGTCAGCTCGGCTGGAACACTGGTTATTGTGACTCAGCCAACACTTCATAGAACACTGAAAATAACAGCCAACACGGCGCCGACACTGAAAATAACTGTCAGTTTCATGCAGTAACTGAGCCAACACTGTGCCGACACTGAAAATAACTTTCCGCATACAGTAACTGGGCCAACATTGGGCCAACTGTCAGAACTCGCAAAAAAGAAGTGAGCCAACAGTGGGCCAGACAAAATTTGCTATGTGGGTCATCCTTGGTAGCCTGGTCCTGATCATCCCATAATACTACCATTTCATTTCGTATTTATGGTCTGGCATTTGTTTGCTCTCAGAGGAAGCAGGAAGTTTGCACTCAGTTATAGTTTGAAATTATTGGACACCTCTCACCCAATCGCTGGCAGTTGCTCAACAACAACATAGCGCAGACCAATGGCTCTGGCGCAGATGTGTACGTCATTGTCACGAGCGTTCTCCCCCTTTGGTCCCCACGTGGGGGGCGTATTCGATTATTGGCTGTTTTCTGGGGGGGGGCGTTGCAATCAAAATTCTACTGCTCCAAGCACTCCACAGAGAAGCACGGCCAGACTACAGTAGTGGAGCCAATCCTTTGGCGGAAGTACGTAGGATGGCTCGCGAGGCTACATCCTTGGCCCTATCTGAAAGATTTTTTCGACATAGTTGGCAGTAAAAATGATTCTTGGAAAATGGTATGTAAACTGTGCGCACCCAAGACCCACGAAATATCGGCGTTCAAGAACTCTCCCTCCAATTAAAAAAAAACATGTAGCGGTGAGTTGTAAGCTTATTCTTTATTGCTACCGAACTGAATTTTCATATTTATCTGCAGCTTGACTAGCATAGGGACATGCCAAGTCATGTCCGGGTAGCTAAGATTGTCGAAGGCGTTAGCTTGCCTCTTTGATGTTTTCGGAATAGATTGCCCTCAATCTCTGAGCTACACTCTTGAAAGCTTCAGACGTCTAATATCTGGTTTATTCGGCCATATTATGTAATCGTGTGCCTTCAGTGTTTTTCACTGTCTTCAATTGGTTGTGCCCTGGCCAATTCTGCCCTACAAAGGCAAAGTGCAGCATGAGCCTACGTCTTTTGGCAAACTTTATTTTACTTTAAATTGGAAAATGGTCCTCATTACAGCTTTGTTGCAAGGTTAAAGTGACACTGTCCCATTTTTGGAAATAAGGTCATATTACACATCCCCTTGAGTTAAATAATTGAGTTTTACCTTTCTCCTGTACTTTCAACCGTTCTCTGAGTACGACAGTTCAAATTTTACCTTCAAGCTAGCAGTTAACATGGACTCCTATGAGACCAGTTAGCCGCCAGCTGGTCTCATAGGACTCAATGTTAACTGCTAGCATATAGGTAAAATTGGCACTGCCATACTTGGAGAACGGTTGAAAGTACAGGAGAAAGGTAAAACCCTATTATTTAAATCAAGGGGAGGTGTAAAATAAGCTCATTTCCAAAAATGGGACAGTATCAACAAAGCTCCAAATGTGTCCGACGTTGTCAATATTGCTGTGTTAAATTTGCAGTAGGCTAATACAATAATGCCAAGCTTGAAAGGCTCCCCCCCTCAGTTGCAATGTTTGCATAGTAGTTAGGCTACTGCAGTAGTTAGGCTCCGCGCCGCGCTGCATTTGGGAAATAGAGCTCGAGTGTATTCTTCACGCCGGCGACCGGCGGTGTCTCATTCAAATGAATGGCAAAGTAGCACGCTAGCTTTGGCTGTGTGGGGGTTTTGAACAGGACTGGCCGCGCACGCCGACGCTGTCAGTGTGAAAGGCAGAGAAAAACACACCGGCCGAAACTAAGCAGAAAGATCAGGTTTGTCCCGCGTCCGTTCCGTTCGCCTTTGGTATGTTTAACCCCTTATACGGCAAAACTGTAAGTTCTTAGCCTTCTTTCATGTCATCTTTCCAAAATTACTTGAATTCAATATCCAAATATTCATCAATCATCACGTTTTTTTATCCAACTGTGTGAGGTGGCCACAGTATTTAGAGGAAATGTGGCTGAACAAAAGTAACAATATTAACAGTGCCTTGGTAATTCACTGATTATTAATTGTTTTGTTATATTTTGAAGAGAAAACACGTGCATCATCTAACAAAGCACTCACTTCAACGGCCCCGAAAAGAAAAGCAGACGGAGCACCACCACAGCAAGGCCCAGCACCCAAACAAGCCAGATTATGGAGCAGCAGGCCGGTGTCCCAGGCCATGTGTCGATAAAAAAACGATATTGTGCAAGGTCTACATGCAACTAACACCGTGGAACAGCAGGGATTTATATATCTGATACGGCATCTCCAGCCTAATGTCAATGTCATGTCCCGCAACACTGTAGTCAATAAAATTCAAAAAGCCTCTCTTGAAATGAGAGACAAACTCAAAGCAGCCCTGAGCAAAATCGACTTCATGGGTACTACCACAGATTAATGGATAGCATACAGGCGTGGATTTCTTGTCGTAACCCATTGGATAGACCCTCAGAGTATGAAAAGACAATGCGCTGCCCTAGCCTGTAAACAGATGACTGGACCACACACCTTTTCTGCCCTTGCCAGTGCATTAAATGAAATTCACAGCGAATTCAGCATCAGAGACAAAATTACACGCACCATGACGGAGAACGGGTCCAACTTCATAAAGGCTTTTAAGCTGTATGGGCAAACTGATGAAAACAACAACCCAGGTCCTAGTTTGCAGAGGGATGAAGCCGAAGATGGCCATGATGATGGGAGTGATGGAGAACAGGAGAGTGAGGGCATGGAGTTAGGCTGGAGCAATTCTTGATGAGGATGACTGCCTAGAATACCAATTACCCAGACACCATCGCTGCGCTTGCCACCTTCTTAATTTGGTGTCAACTGTTGATGTTGAGGAGGCCAATGTCTACAGCACCAACAAGCGGATTTCACAGTCAGGTTTTTTGAAGTGTTGGGGACAAAAGCGCAAGATCTACCACAGCGGCAGAGGTCGTTGAGAAGAACTGCAAACTGCAGTTATTGAGGAGAAATGCAACAATGCCTGTTCTTGGCAGTCGAGAGAATCATCAGAATCACAAGGGAGCAGGGAGAAGGGGCATCACAGCTGTATGCAGCACACTGAAGATAGCCATGTATGTACCAACACTTCACTTTACTTTAATGTCCTCTAATTAAAGGTACACTGTGCAAGATTTTTAGTTGTTTATTTCCAGAATTCATGCTACCCATTCACTAATGTTACCTTTTTCATTAATACTTACCACCACCATCAAATTCTAAGCATTATGACTGGGAAAATGGCATTTTTCATACATGAAAAGGGGATCTTCTCCACGATTCTCCATTTTGAATGTCCAGAAATAGGCATTTTTAGCTGCAAAACTTACTATACGTTAATCATACTAGTAAATATGTGTTCATTATGTAGTAAATATTCAATAAAAGGTCCAATTTGGCAGTATACAGCACAGTTTCAAAAAGCAGCATAGTTGCAGTACCTTTTTTGACCATTTCATACACTGTGTACCTTTTAAAGTATGTTTAGTAACTTATTGTGCAGGTGATTTGTAAAATATGTTGGTTATTTAATGGAAGGTGTTTTCTGTTTCTTTTATTCAACAGGTTCGCACCTGTTGAGTTTGCATTCCTGGCCAAGTACATGAAGACCATGGCCCCGGTGGCGAAGGCCCTGGATGTCCTGCAGGGCGAGACGAATGCGCAGATGGGCTGGTTGGTGCCAACTAGGGGTGGGACCAGTGTTAATTTCGTCAGCTTTTTTTGATTTAGTCTTAGTCTTAGTCACAATGACGAAAATCAATTTTAGTCTTAGTCATATTTTAGTCATTGCCTTCCCAATTTAGTCTTAGTCTTAGTCAAAATGACGAAAATCAATTTTAGTCATAGTCAAATTTTAGTCATTTTAGTCAACATTTCAAATTTTAGTCAACATTTCAATTTTTAGTCATTTTAGTCAATATTGTGGTGTAAAATAAATAACCTACAATGGCTATTGTATTATATTAGGTATTACTAATATAGCCTATTGCAGCAAATATTCACCTTGTTACTTGGTCATTTTCCACCAAAACCCAAATCAGTCATTTCAACATCATAGAGCAAAAGAGCATCACACACACACACACACACACACACACACATCCAGGTGCAGGCTGCTCTCTCTCTCTCTCTCTCTCTCTCTCTCTCTCTCTCTCTCTCTCTCTCTCTCTCTCTCTCTCTCTCTCTCTCGTGCATTAGAAGCTGCTGCATATTATATTTGATTTTGAGTTTGATCACGGAGGAAGCTATGCTCTTCTTCACCTGACCGCGTGACTTAAAGCCTGCAAATTGCCGGCAGTGGGAAGACCAGACATCCCTAGTCTGCATGAAGTTCAAGAAGTCTCCCTGATAGTGGCTTCCCGATGACCACGAGTCAGATAAAATACTGCTGATGTTAGACTATGCAAGTTAGCGGTTTTTGTTTTCAATTGGCAATGCGAGCAGAGAACTATAATGACTCGTGCCGCGCGCATGTGTGGAATGGGCTTAAATAGATTGCGCGAGCACACTTCGTATGCCTTGCAAAAGTCCCAGGAAAAATAGTTAGGCAGGGGTATGCAGACTGGACGATAGAAAGGACACGCACATACAAATATTTAAACACTAATGCTGTTTTGTTTGTCGGGGATGTCGAGGTTCGATAAGCATGACCTGAAAAGAGTTTTTGGAACTTAGGAAGACGCTGAAGACGCATGGAAATGCTGTCGACTTCCTTGGGTCTTTTAGCGTTGCTCTCGACGAGAACAAGTTTCAAATCTCAACAGTTTAAAACTCCTTAGCGATCGCCCATCCATTGATTCTTTTCAAAACTAGGCTACAGTAGCCGTGCCTCTGTTACTTTAGACAGGCCAACTTTCCCCCTGCTGGCGCGCGCTCCCGCGGTGACTGATTTAAATAAATTCACAAATCTGACCTTCATGATTTGCTTGCGAACTGCCTACTCATATGGTTAAGCAACAAATATAGCAAACATTACAAAAAAGAACAGACAACGAACGCCGGGCTAAGACAGCCTAAGTTAAAAGGAGAATAGTGGAAGCTCGAGGAGGTTTAGAATGACAGTACTATCAGAAGAGGATTGGCGTGACTGTCATTACCTACTGCAGAAACACATGTCTTCGTCATGGACAAGAGGGTTGTTGAACATGTTTCAGAACGAACACCTCCCTCAACGTCGGCTATTTTTTCTCTTTCTCTGGGAATGTTTTAGGACCTAAACTCAACTTAAATGCACTCGCTGAACTACTAGGCTACAGAACTACTGACTGAGCCGCGCCATGCACTGGCTGCCAGCAGATACACGGGAGACAACACAGCGTGAGCGCAATCACCTATGTTCAAGACACGTAGGACTATATTGCAATTACAAATTACGAATTAATTATAAATAATTATATATTTTTAATGTCCATTCGTCCATGGCTTGTAAATTTCGTCTCGTCTTAGTCTCCTTGACGACAATATTTTTTTATTTTCGTCATATTTTGATTTGCTTGAGACAATTTTTAGTGCGTCATCGTCTCGTCATCGTCAAGGGAAAAAGGGGCGTTGACGAAATATTTTCGTCATCGTCGTGGTTGACGAAATTAACACTGGGTGGGACGGTTCACAAAATTTGCGATTCGGTCCATATCACGGTGTCAAGGTCACAGTTTACGGTTCTCTGCGTTTTCGTTTGTTTGTTCTTTTTCATAGTAAATGGTGCACTGGGAATATTAAAACCATATTTATGTAATTGCAATTATAAAGTGATGATGAGAAGTTGAATTTGACCTTTTGCATGTGTCTGCAGTGAGTGCGTTTTAATATGCGACCTTGCCTCCTCCACTTGCTTCTCGTCATGATGACATCACTGACAACAGCATTATATTTCAATATCTTGCAAAAGCTCAATTGTAAAGTCTTTTTCTCATTTGTAATTGGGATGGTGAATGAAAAACAGTCCCTCAAAAGTTGTTGTGGCGAGGCTGACAGCTGGGAAACTTAATCGTTTTCTCCACGGAGGAGGGGCCAGGAGGCGGGAAGAGGAGACAAGCACAAGTGGAGGAGGCAAGGTCACATATTGGGATGCACACAGTGTTTCCCATACTTTGAGGAAACTATGGCACACCGCCATAGTTTACGAAAATGTTAAAAAAAAGGAAAAAAAAATTTTTTTTTTTTTTTTAACTTTTCAACTTTTTTTTCTTTCTTTAAACGATTTCCGTTTTTTAAAAGCGATTTGAAAAATGATTTCCTTCGCATTTTCCTCCTGGAGTTAATACATCCTATAGACAAAAAACCATGAGTGCATGAAAGACAGAGGGATCAAAAGCCTATAGTTGTTGCAGTTAACTTGGGTTTGGAGCAATAAAAACCCTTCAGAGAAGGGACAGTTGGGACAGTGGTGTAGTCTACTTTTTTATGGTGGGTATACTGTATATTTGAGATTTTTTTGAAGTGGGTATACTGTATATATTTGTGCCATTCAAAACAATGGATCAATCAATTTTAAGTGGGTATACTGAAATCCCTGAAATTTAGAAGTGGGTATACTCCGTATACCCGCGTTTTACGTAGACTACACCACTGAGTTTACTGACACTCCCAAGGCTTTTTCATAGCTTTTTCATTGAATAGACCCCTGCCTGAGGGACGAATGAAAAGTGTGCCGCAAACAGAAATGATTCACTGTACTGCATTTTTGTATATAAATGACAATGTACTACTATACATGCCATGGGTAAAATCGTATGTAATTTCTCAAAATATAAATGGCTGAAATGTATGCCTATAGTTTCTCCATGCGCCAATGTCATTCTTTACTCATTGTTTCGCCTTTTTGCATTTACGCCCCTTGAATTTCCAACACCCCCCCCCCCCCCAAAAAAGGCCCGCGAAATGATGTGCTGATGAGCTGAGTGTCATGATTGAGTCATGAGTTGTTGTTGTGCGCATGCGCCAGTACATGGATAGAATGTAACTTCAAATGATATGCGCATGCAGGATGTGGTTTTGACAGTTAATGTTACAGTTACAAGAGTCGGCTGTGTGTTTTGGTCTCGCCAAATAAACCTCCAAGAAAGACAGAAGTTGTCCGTCCATCTATCCAAGGAAAATACTACATGGTGTCAGAAGTAAAAGTCGAAGATGGCGACGTTTCTGGATTTCAGCCGACCGGAGCAGTGGCCAGAATGGCGACAAAGATGTCAACGCTACCAGCTAGTGACAAAAATGAACTATGAATGTGGTGCCGTGCAGGTGAGCACTTTGTTGTATGCCCTAGGAAGAGAGGCAGAACAAGTATTTAAAACCTTCGTTTTCGAAGAGGAGGAGGATGAGGACGATTATGAAACTGTGCTAGCCAAGCTAAACGCGTACTTTGTGTCGAAAGTCAATGTTATTCACGAGCGAGCCCGTTTTTATTTAAGGGGACAGAAACAGGGGGAATCGGCTGAGGAATACATCAGGACATTGTACGAGTTGGCGGAAACGTGTCAGTTTGGGAGTGTTAGGACCGAGAATATCCGTGACAAGTTGGTCATAGGAATACTAGACAAAGAGCTGTCCGAAAAATTGCAACTGACAGCCGACCTAACGCTTGATATGGCCGTTGAAATGGTACGGCAATCGGAGCAAGTTAAGGGCCAAGTTAGCCAGCAGGCTAAAGTCAGCTCCACAGAGGCTAGTTATCTGAGCGAAGTAGCTAGGAACAGTAGGCAGGCTCGAGCACTGAACTCCCAGTCCGGCTCAGGAGGGAGACAGCAGACCAACCGCTCCCAACCGCCGAAAAGGTGTTTTCGATGTGGAAGAGAACACCATTTTCAAGGCCAATGTAAAGCTGTAAACGCGACGTGCCGTAACTATCAAAAAGTGGGGCATTTCGCTGCAGTGTGTTGGTCAACGAAAGTCAATGAGTTGGTTAACATCAGGGCAGTAGAGGATGGGGCAGAGTACGAGGCAAGCGGGGACAGTGGGCACTTTCTGGGGGAAGTAAAAGCCGCACGCACTGTTACCGACTCCACCACCACCACCCTGTGAAGTTAAAAATCATCCACATGCCAGTAGTGTTTAAAATTGACACAGGGGCCGACACCACCGTGATATCAGAACAGACGTTCCATCGACTAAAACATCCACCAGTGTTAGCAAAGAACAACACAAACCTCCATAGCCCGGGAGGCAGGCTGGATTGTCTGGGGAATTTCGATGCCACTGTCAAGTACTCTGGGCAGCTGTATAAATTCACAATACACGTCATCAGAAGTCAGGGCATAGTCTACTTGCCAGCTCATAGGGCCCTATGGTGAACCCGTAAATGTTCGGTACCCCAAAGTTTTGTGATGGAAATGTATAGTAGGGGTCCCTAGTACATAGAAACTGCCGGATGCTACTTTGTAAATGTTGAGCAATTTTTTTTATCAGCATAATTAGCAGAAATTAGCATAATCGCCACTATGGCCTTCTTAAAGGGTCAGTTTGGCCAGCTTGGTGACACTGCTCTTCAGACCTTGTTGAATATTACATCAACTACTGTAACATGTCACACATCATGTTACAGCTCGTACACCTCTACACCTCGCAATGTACAAAAGCGAAAGTCTGAATCAGATCACAGCCAGGTTGGAAAACGTACTGTTCGATCACAAACAGCGAATTTCCAATATTCAAAACAATGCAATGAATGAATGCAAACATGTCAATGACCTGGACTGTGTCGGACTTGCATGATGTTTATACTGCCAATTCTGGGCTACTCTGCCAAAAGCAAATGCTGTCCAACCTGTGTAAACACTTTGGGGATATTATTGTTGTGATGAACATTGAAGGTTGCCAAGCTATTGTTGGTTTTAGGCAGCACATTGCAAAGTCATTCAAAATTGTCCAACAAAAGGAAACCTCTGACAATGATGATGATATCAATGTGATTGTTAGGTGCCGTTTCCACGTAGCTGGATATTTTTATATGTGGATATTTTTTTCTCCTGCTTGTATTGGTTTTGCATTGGTTTTGGCCTTCCGTTTCCACGTAGCAGATATTTAAAAATCCAGGTGCAGGAGAAAAAAATATCCTGTTTAGGGGTCTGAAACGCATTTGTTACAATGGAGGATTTTTTTTATCCACATGTTGCGTTTCCACGTAGCAGGAGAAAAAAATATCCTGCTAAAAAAATATCCTGCTACGTGGAAACAGCACCTTAGAAAAGTGTTTGCAGAAGTCCACGGTATTCCTTTGCCCCGAAATTATGATCTTGGACGTTTTCATTATTCGTCATTGAGGACACTAGTCCTACCCTTCTAAAGCTTGTTTCCCAGCTAGTGTCCAAGGAAGGCAAAGTGACAACAGCAGCACTTACACTTGCACAGTGCTTGCAACAGCACATTAGTGGAGGGTGGAATCAAACCACTTTGGGGTTGGCTGTTAAACTACATCATAAGCACGGGAGCTCTGAACTAGTTCAGAACCTGAAAGACCATGTTTGTCCCATCCCTAGTGCCAACAATCACGATACTCAAGAATAAGCTCCAAAACCTCCGCCTTTCCACCAAGTTCTGTTGGCCGTTAATTGATGCTCTACTAAAAGGCATTGAGAAGCGATTCGAACACGTCCTCACAGAACCAGAGCTGATCGCTGCCGCAGTTCTCATGCCCAAATTCAAGACCAGCTGGACAAGTGACGACCACAGGGAGGTCACGGTGTTCCGTACAGCGCCACCTCGCAGAATGGCATTTCCGCAATCAAAACAATGCCATTTGGTGTGATGACAACCATTACACTAATTGAATGGCTCATGTGAAAGAGGAGGTTGTCGTCTTCAAAATAATGCCACATCGACTTACTGTGGAAAATTGTAGTTAATGTATGGGTTGATTATTTGTGCTAAGTGCCGGTTAGCCGGTTAGCTTCCGTCGGCCTGAACAAATAAGTAACAGTATTCCGTACACCTGGGGCCTCATTTATCATCAGTTCGTAGAATGTCTTTTAAATTGTGTCTTACGAGGAGTGAAATTTAGATTGTTCGCAAGTACAGAAAAATCGGGATTTATCAAACGTCCGTTGGCTGCTCCTACGCACACGTCTGCATGATAAGGGGTCTTACACACCAGGGCGGTAAAGCGTCGGTGAAAATACATTGAAACCTATCTGTCCTTGCACACCAACCGGCGGTAGTCGGGCGTCAGCGGCGCGGGAGCCGGCTCCGCGCCGCGCTGCATTTGGAAAATAGAACTCGAGCGTATTTTTCACGCCGGCGACCGGCGGTGTCTCATTTAAATGAATGGCAAAGTAGCATGCTAGCTTTGGCTGTGGCTAGGGTTTTGAATAGGACTGGCCGCGCACGCCGACGCTGTCAGTGTGCAAGGCAGAGAAAAGCACGCCGGCCAAAACTAAGCAGAAAGACCGCGTCCGTCCTGCGACCGTTCCGTTCCGCCTTGGTATGTTTTGGCCCTAAATCCCACACCTTCCAAATCACTGTGCACGCGCGCATTCGGGGTAATTTGCATCCCGAAACGTTTCAAAGTAACCGTATAGTATTATAATATATTCAAATGCCATGTTAATTCGAAGGCACCACCCTGTTTGGACACACATGAACACGCGCGCCAGTCGAAGCGCTGGCGGGAAGTGCGGAGATAGAAACATTTCCGCGGCAGAAGTGGAGGTGCTTTCGACAGGAGGACAGTGTTTCAAAATAAGTAGAAGGAGGAGACACACATGGACGAAAACACTGTAAAATAGCACACTGTCATTCAGAGCAAATTGTACCCTGCACGATCAATATTATTTGCAATTTCGTGTTTCTTCCACTTGCACGCATGGTCTGAGGTGTGCGTAGATTTAGGCACATTTCTACGTTCAAGTACATGTTCATAAATACCACACTTTGCTCAGGAATGATCGCACGCACGCTTTACGCACAGATCTGTGCCTAAGAACGCTTGATAAATGAGGCCCCTGGTTTACCTTAAAGTGGCGCAAAAGCAATGGTTTTCATGCAATTACAATGTTGGTGCGTTTGTTTGTTGTCAAACTATCCCTTCAAAACAGAGTTTGAATGACTAAAACACGGTAAAGATACTTTGAAGGCAGCATGCATGCTAGCCGGAAGTAGCTTGTTGCAACCTTTTTGCAACAAGCTACATTGCAGCCAAGAACGGCACTTCCGTACGCGGTTGCTATGTTGTTTTTACCGTGTTATATTCCCTTAAACTCTTCATGGAAGGGATGACAATTAGTTTAGCACTTTACAAACACATAGACATTAGATCGTGCATGAAACCCATTGGTAATGCACCGTTTTAATGTAATGAAGTTGTACGTAGTACTGTTACTTATTTGGTCAGATGTGTTCAGAATACTGTTACATATTTAATTCAATCAATCAACCCATACATTAACCACCGCAATTCTAGTTGGTTTTATTTTGAAGACGACAACCTCCTCTTTCAAATGAGCTACAGACCCCTTGCACCTCCCTTGACAACCGTCGTCAGGACGAACTCAGAGGACAAGCGCGCTCCGAACTCTGAATGCAGGCCGTTGGAATAGCCAGAATACCTACTAGATCAAGTATGTTTGCATTCGGGACAATTTCCCCCCAAAAATTAAAATTATCTCATTATAGGGAAAAAGAAACATCATCTGCACTTGACAGAGTAGACCAGTATTCTTCTGTAAGCTTCCGTTATAACGGTGCGTTTCAAACTTTCTCACCAAATGAAATGACGCGCTCGAGCTATAGGCACTGCAAGTTCGTGTCGCTTGCTTTGTGAGACATGTGTAGGCTACATTTCACGCATCGCCTGTCTTTTTTTGTGAAATGTCACTAGGATGTCTCAAATAGGCTACGGTACTATAAATGTGGATGATGTTTAGACATAGGCTCAATTCGAAACGGGAGGCAGTGACTCGATGACTCTCCTCCTACATAAACAGGTCACTGATCAGATAGGTGAAGTTAGCTGATGAGGCAGCCGTTACGAACGGCACATTTGCGCATTTGATGTTACGGCGATTCTATGGCGGGAGTTGCGTTCATCACGTTAGCGCTTAGCTTACGCATGCTATTTGAACGGTGAATGATCGTCAGGCGGCGGAACCGTAAAATAGACTATAAACAGATGTAGCGACAGCATATTTAGATACTACAATGTTGATTTATCCATTCGATTTTCAATATCTACATACATAAGTGTCAGAATAAAGAGTATGATAAGGTAGTAGCTTGGGTAGTAGCCATGTTTGTTTTTCAGGTTTCCGGTTGAGAGGGAGGTGGCGCACAGCATGTTGGGTACCAAGGCAGCGAAGTCAGCATCTGATGCTGACCTCAAATATCCCCGTTACGCCCACAAATGCAGTCAACTGCCGAGGGAGGAAATAAAGCAATTCTTCGTTTCGATCCACACTTCATGACTCGATGTCCAGTTAGCTCACTGGAAGGACAGCTGCCTTCCCTGTTTCGAATTGAGCCATAGTCTAATCCACTCATGGACCCTGGGGAATGAGATCATGCGGATGCTGGCAGGGAAAAATAGATATACAACGTGCAACGCTTAGGCTATGCCTTATGTTAATTTAGACAGGGTCAAGTCAGAGTAGTAGTCAGTGTGGAGCTAGGAGCCAATGGTAGGCTAACAAAATAGACAGCGTGAGGATTTCCCAAAGCGACAGAGCGTAATGCGCGGTGATTTGCTGTTGGAAAGCGCACTGGAGTCATAGGCATAGTCTATAGCCTATTTGCGTGACCATCAGCACACCAAACATTCAATTTTATGCAAACAAAAAACCCTTACCAGGACACTATTTAACTAAAAACAACACGCAACGCATGTCAGCGCAGGTCACGGGAAGTTGTTCTCTGATTGTTCAGCCTATCCGTCAAACACTGGGAACACTGATGATGGGCTAGACCCGAAACCTTTGCATCCCACTTTTTGTTTTGCTTCTCTTTATTTTCAGCTTTTAATCATCAGATGTTCATGGACACACCTTGAGTGGACAATGATGATTTGTTTGATGGGTAGGCCTAAATGTAGAGATGCCGTTCGCGCCTTTGTCTTACTTGAGAAGTCTCGCTCGGTGCGTAATTCCAAACCAAAAATGCAGTGTAAAGATAGAGGAGTCGCACACAGGAGCTTGATGCTGTTCAGTGAAACTGTATTAAGGGATAAAAACGTGAAAGGTGAAATTATCAACTGGGCTGCTAACCAAGGAAGCAATGATAATATCGCAATGGCAAAATACAGGCCAGCGGGGATGTTCAATAAGGCAGGGGAAGGGGGATGCCCCTTGTTCCAACAGCAACAAGGTGGTCATCAATGCTGGTCAAATTCATTAAATTCCACTCACTAAATTTAAGATTAATCAAAGTTTTGCAGCCGCAACGAGTGAGATGATTTGATCACAAAGCCATCAAGTGTATCAGGGGACGCGCTCAGCCTTTATGTGTCATCAGTGGCAATGGGACCATTGGTATGGACGCTGTCAGCGCCTGCTGTTTTTTGTAGGCAACTTTTCGCTGCGTCATTCCAACTTAGCAAATGTCTCACAGAAAGCATGTAGGCTAAAACACGGTGGTGTTGGAAGAAACTCAAACGATCGAAAACAGGACCTCCATGGTTTTAACCGAGATGACCGAGATCCTTCCAAGGAGGATATTCACACCTGACACTTGTAGCCTAGTCTATGCACAACAGACTGGCCATTGACTCCACTGTAGACTCTTAATCTGACCTTGTATAGTTTCAAATATTACGGCGTTAACGTTGCGCATTGTTTATTTTACGCATGGATTGTATATTTTTCCCAGCATGATCTCATTTCTCAGTTGGCGCTACCACTACAAAATCTAGAGTCTGTGAGGCTATTTCTAATCGCCATCCTTATTTTTATGACTAGGACATTAATATGAACATATTTGTAACATTATCTTGACATTTCACCGAAAAATAAGACAGCATTGAAATGTATACACGGGTCTAACAAAAGCAAGCGACATGGATTTGCTGTGCCTACAGCTCGAGCGTGTCAATTCAGTTCAGTGGTCCTTTGGCGAGAAAGTTTGAAGCACAACGGAAGTCTACAGTGGAATATCGGTACTGTCAAGTTCAGATACTGTTTTTTTTTTCTTGAATCTGATTATTTTAATTTTGAGGCGGGGAATTGGTCCGTATACAAACAAAATTGCCGACCACTGATCTACAGTAATCTGGCTATTCCAACGGGCTGCGCACTGAGTTCAGAGCGCGATTGTCCTCAGAGTTCGTCCTTTGGCGGATCAATGCATGACAGCCACCCGTCTGTCCGGATGAGGTCTTGATCCGGCTCTCCAAACGGATCATCCAGGTTTTATAACAGCTCTACTCTTTGTTTGCTACAGAGTTGTTTGCCGGAACTGCTGATGACAAAAACACGGAAGGGAAACGTGCACCTGTGGTGGAGGTAACGATGCACTCAAGAGCGAATCGCGCTGCCCTGGCATTTTGTGCCTTTTGTGCATACTCATGAACGGCCATCCGGGTACTTTGCTCTTAAATTTGCGTTACGCCCCTTTATGGGTGAAAACAAACCGAATGTCTCATTGACTTACATGCTACAAAGGCTAGCCTAAATTAACACATTCCATGCTTCAGCCACGGTTGTTTGGCTATATTATTTGAACAGCCGGCAACACAACGCGTTTTCGGCATGTTGCGCGTGAACAACGCTGGTCTACAGGTCCGTATCTTTCGTTTATTAAATCCCAATATCACCAATTGACTTGCATGGGTTGTTTTCCCCCATAAATGGGCGTAACGCACATGGAAAACGTCACGCCGTTCATGAGTATGGGTAGAAACTAGGGTCCTTTTGAAACGGGAAAGGCAGCTGTCATTCCAGTGAGCTAAGTGGACATCGAGTCATCAAGTGTGATTGCAATTGTGGGCGTAACAGGGATATTTGAGGGCAACATCAGATGCTGACTTGGTGCTGCCTTACCGCACAAATACACCTAGTGCGACAAGAGCGAGGCGAGCGACGGAAGTAATTAACTTTGTATTGAGTCGCGAGACAAGAGGCGATTTGCGCGACGAGAGCGACAGTTTGAAGTTGAAATCCTTTCAACTTTCTATGACGCGGTTCGGCGACCAGCCGCGACAACCAATGACTGTATAGAGGTCAGTGACCACAGCCAACGGGAATGTTTGAATGCTTTGCCTTCTGCTTGTAACGGACATACTGTTGTCGCTTCAATCGATCGTGTCGCTCTGTCGCTTCAATCGCGTTGCGCTAGGTGTATTTGTGCAGTTATACCCAAAATGCTGTGCGCCATTTCAACAGGGTACCTGAAAACAAACATGGCTACCACCCAAGCTACTAGCTACTGGGTTGGTCTATTATGATGCTAGCCGAATGCGCACGCAGCCAGGGATCCCAGAATGCTAGGCAGCTAGGTGTTTAAAGGGGTATGCCACTATTTTGGGGCTTAATACAGTTAAAATATGGCTGGAGTTTATATAGGTGGTTAAGTGTCTTATTTTTCATGTAAGCTGTTGTCTTGTTTTAAGACAAGTTAAAAGAGGGAGATTGTCGCTAAGCTAGTGAAAGTAAATGTATCCGTGTAGCATTGCTACATGCTACACGGATACATTGACTTTCACTAGCTTTTAACTTGTCTTAAAACAAGACAACGGCTTACATGAAAAATAAGACACTACACCACCTATATAAACCCTGGCCAACGATTTTAACAGTATTAAGCCCCAAAATAGTGGCATATCCCTTTAATATTGGAAGTTACATTGGCCCAGTGTAGTGCTTGCTAAGAAACTGTTTGTGTAGTCGGCTGGATTTTGTAGCGGTTTCTGTAGTTTCTATACACCTACCAACTCCATTGTGGGATAATTATCTTGACGTGAGTACATCAGAATCGATTCCTATGCTTTCTAGAGATGCACTGGTTCCGGTTCCAGATCCGGCAGGATAATAGGGTTTTTCACAGGATCCGGATCCGGCATGTTACCTAAAATCAGGATCTGGTGCATCTCTAGCCTAGGCTTTTCAACCCCAATCACTGCATGGAGTGAAAGCCCTTTGGAGGCTACCGTTACAGTCAATGTGGCAGTAAGCCAATGAGTCTAAAAAATAGTTTGAGCCAAAGTAATAAAAAGGGCCCATGTGTGCGAGTAGACTACATGTTTCAACCCTGTTGTAGGATCCGGTATCCGGTTCCGGCAGGATCTTAAGCAGTGGATCCGGTATCCGGCAGGATCCTAAAAATGAGGATCCGGTGCGTCTCTAATGCTTTCTAAATGAAGTTTTATGGCATCACACCAATCACACGTGAGGAGGAGGTTTGAGTGACGGCAGCATCCAAACAATCAGAGGCTGCTGCCGACCGCGAAACCCCGCCTTGTCAGCAGTGGCTAACACTTTGCAACACAATATAGCGTTTTTCAGAGCACATGGCAAATAATTCCGTGCGACATGATAGTATGTTTTTCTAAACGGTGTCACCAGAATTACAGCGTGTGAGTAAGTGGATAAAACCACCAGTCAAGAAGACAACAGGTTTTGTTGTAATAGACTGTGCAATGCTCCAATGGTACTTCCAATGCTAAACACTTAGCCGCCTAGCATTTTGGAATCTCTGGCTGCGCGTGCACTCAAAAGTTTATAGATATTGAAAATGTATGTATAATGCTCTCTATTCTGACACTTACAGTTGAGGACGATATTATTAGCCCCCCTCCTGAAATTAGACATTTCTCTTGATTTCTCAGTAAGAATGACCATTATTAACCGTTTCTGTTATTCTGGAAACAAATACACTGATGGAGATAATGTTCAATGAGTTGAATTTGGATTTTTCTATTGTTACGATGAGTTTAAACAAAAAAGGGCAAAAACTGAAAATTATGATAGAATGTGGAAAGTGACCTTGCAAAAATATGCTCACAGAGGGAGCTAAGATCTTCATTGGATCTTTCAATAAGATAATAACCCAAAACTTGCATCCAAAATAGTTCAAATGTTCTTCAAGGATACTAAAACCATGGTCATGGAGTGGTTCAGACCTCAATCCTTTAGATAGTATTTGAAGAGTGCTGAAAATGAATGTCCATCTTCAACATCCATGCAATTTGGACCAGCTTAACTATTTGCAATGAAAAAAATGGGCCAAAATCCCTGGTAGGATATGTTCCAACATAGTTAACAACTAATCAAAGTGCCTGGTGTCAATTTTTGTTCATAAATGGCACTGTATTGACTATTAATGATAAGGGGGCTAATAATTTTGTCCTTGCCATTTTTACACTTTTTTGTTTAAATTCATTGTGAAAATGGAAAAGTCCAAATTTAACTTATTGGATACTATCTCCATGGTGTATTCGTTTCCAGAATAACATTCATTTATTAATAATGATCATTCTCAATGATCAATGAAGAGATATGTCTAATTTCAGGAGGGGGGCTAATAATATCGTCCTCAACTGTATGTACGTAGATATACAGGATAAATCGATAGATTAGAATAGATAGATAGAATAGATCTATTTATAGCCTATTTTACGATTCCGCCGTTTGGTGGTCATTCACTGTTCAAATAGCATGCATAAGCTAAGCACTAATGTGATGAACGTAACTCCCGCCATAGAATCGCCTTAACATCAAATGCGCAGGGCAGCGCACTCGTTAGTGCCGTTCGTAACGTTAGCCTCATCAGCTATCTGATCAGAGACCTGTTTATGTAGGCGGGGAGTCACTGCCTTCCGTTTCGAACAGACTCCTAGTGTCATATTGGGTCATTCAGCCTGGTTAATGATATTATGCAACCATGTTTTTTTGGCGATAACTGGAAAAATATTGGTGCTGTTGCTTTCTACTTTTTATGGTAACATCCAAGCATGAACGTACAATTACTGACCAAATTTTTATGAGCTACGATTAATATTACCAATTTTAAGTGAAAAAATGTATTAAAAAAAAACCTTTTACCCTTTTATCAGTACATATAGAGGAGAGTAGTATTTCTTTAATGTTTACCCTTTAATATGAGCCCTTTCCTTGCATCTTAAATATACCCTCAATTGACTCCAAAACCTTCACTGGTCTTGAATGCTAAAACCATGTTAATTATCGCTTTGTGGATATGAATCGCTTTCTCTTGCGTGGGGGGGTTGTGGAACATTATCGAACATGGACATTAAAAGTTATTCTTCAAGGTGTTTGATTTCCTATTGAACCAGACCCTGAAATCCACCTGCAAGAATCCACCAGCAAGAATTATGTGAAATTCTTGCAGGTGTATTTCAGGGTCTGGTTCAACAGGAAATCAAACACCCTTGAAGAATAACTTTTAATGTCCATGTTTGGTAATGTTCCATCTCACTGTACAAGGTTCAGCACATCCTTTTTACCCCCCCACATGCTTAAAGAGAATGCGTTTCATATCCACAAAGGGATAATTAACGTGGTTTTAAGCGTTCAAGACCAGTGAAGATTTTTCAGTCAAGTGACGGTATATTTAAAATGCAACGAAGATGGTTATGGGCTCATATTAAAGGGTAAACATTAAAGGAATACTACACTTGCATATTTTTTTTATTGAATCTCCTCTATATGTACTCATAAAACGGTAAAATCGTCCAAAACAGCAAACCTGCATAATATCCTTATCCACCCGTTTTTAATGTATTTTATTATTATTATTTTTTTGTTTACATTTTTTCCACTTAAAATTGGAAATATAAATCGTAGCTCGTACAAATTTGGTCGGTAATTGGTAGGGAAAGTGGAAAACAGCGATCCTAGCGGTTACGTTCCAAACACCAGGGCGATCCTACTGAAACTTAGCCTGGTCCTGACCATCAGATAATACTACCAATTCTTTCCGTATTTATGGTCTGCCATTTGTTTGCTCTGAAGCGATTGCAGGAAGCCGGAAGTTTGCACTCAGTTATGGTTTGAAATTATTGGACGCCTCTCACCCAATCGGCGGCAGTTACTCAACAACAACATAGCGCAGACCAATGGCTCTGGCGCAGATGTGTACGTCATTGTCACAAGCGTCCTCCCCCTTTCGCCCCCACGTGGGGCGCTTATTCGCTTATTGGCTGTTTTCTGGGGGGGGGCGTTGCGATCAAAATCCTACTGCTCCAGGCACTCCACAGAGAAGCACGGCCAGACTACGGTATTGGCGGAAGTACGTAGGATGGCTCGCGAGTCTAATTGAAACTCCCATAGACAAGTTTTTTTTTTTTTTTAAATCCCACAAAGATATGACGAGGAATTTGAGCACCAGACACATTTTTCAGCTTTCACAATAGGATGAACTACTACCTGTGAAAATCTTGAGTAATTTTTTGCCCTTTTAAAGTGTATATCGCAGGTTAACCACTACTTTGGATCAATGTGTACACACATAAGTCCCTCCAAAAACGATGTTAAACAACGATTTTTGTTGTTTGTTGTGGCAAATGTGGGTTTAACCGTAACCTGGCGACTACGTCAGGCGAGGCCATGGGTGAACGTTCTAATTTGATTTGCCTGGAATTTTACATAGGCGAGGTGACGATCACTAATGATATAACGGCCGTGGCCTGCAGTCCTATAATAGAAATCGCAACTACCGGTAATCGTGCGGCTTTTCTCATGCAGGGCACTGTAACAACTTCTAAATGATTTAGTAACTTTTGGCCAACTAGTTTTAGTAGAAATGCTATTCATGCAGGGTTGCAAATTCTGCTTGGACCTACAGTAGGCCTATAGGCTAGACTAGGCTATGCGACATGGGCTTCTTTTTTTTTTTTTTACTAATCCCTTCATATTTTTGGGCTTGCTTTTAATCATTTTTAATTAACTGCCAATATCGTGTCAGCTAAATGCAATAGGCTACCTAAATTACAAACAGCACAAACGGGTCTCTTGAAATGATCTGCGTAGCCTAAAATGTGGTGCTTTTCGCCCGACTGGGGAGTGACTGTCCATGGTGCTGAAATCGCGTCAAACTTTTCCTAGGTGCAAAACAGTAGGCTAAAGTATACCACCCGAGTCATGTCGCTGTTGTAAAAATCACATAGCCTGTTTTCAATTCAATAGAATTACATGCAACTTCAATAGGCCTAAAGGTCACCCACATGCGTGTCACAAATCAATAGCATAGGTAACCCACGCGGCGGCGGGACTATTTCGGTTAACCTAGGCTATATTCCTTGGGAAAAAAAAAAAGTCCGTGTGTCACAAAAAAAACTGCACTGTCCGTTATTATAGGCCTACCAAACGAAAGTATCCATATAGAAGAAATCAAGTCTTCACTTTCAATAATCCACGTTGTGTGGCGCAAATCCAAGTCTCTCGCGGCCAAAAGTGACTAAGCTCACCTCTGATGATATAGCCTACTTACTGTATGTTCCAGGTTACTCACGGCACTGAGACGATGCAGGATAATCCATGGAAAGTCTTCAAGTAATCCAAACAGAGCGGTTCAAGCAAGACAGTAAAACAACAATAGTCGCCAGATCAAATAGGCCTATAAACATAAATACCAAAACTAACCTAGGCCTATGTAGATTTGGTATGCCGTTTGATAAAAGCATCTCATTCAGATGGCCAGGGAGAGAGGCAAACAATCTTTCAACAGCGTTGGCTGGAGCCTTCGAGTAGAGCCTTTTGGTTGTATCTTTTCAGTCTCTATTTCCCTACTACGCGCGTTGGATCCACGTTTTTAGATGCGTCCCAGCATCTCTATAAGAGGGTAGGCTATGTCTGTCCGTCCGTCTGAAACGCGTTCTTCAAATTGTTCCCTTCTGTGTCCACAAGGTGGGAGAGTTGACTATTTCGCCCGGAGCACGCAGCTGATTGCATTGTGAGACAAGTGCAGCGCGAGTACAATGCAAGTGCTGGTACATTGAATAAGAAGCAGTGATAACGCGCCAGTTGCCCTAGCCAGGACAACTGAGGGGGCATTCAATTTTCGCCATTATTTTGCGTTTGGGCCGTGGGAGGCAACTTCGTTTCGTTTTCACCAACACCACTGTGAAGTGTGTGTCACTATGTTCACGGTCTTTACCCCCTTATGACACGTCGGCCCGAGAATGTCAAACGTGAGGGGGGCGCTTCATCATGTTGTGTATGATAGTGTGTTTGTCTGTAACTCGCGGCAATGACAATGAAACGTGGTGCTCGAAACAAGTAGACAAATGCGCCATTTGACATACGGTGTACTGATGTTCTCGGACGTATTGCAAGGGAGGTTCATTCGTTTTCTGCTGACGGCCGTGTGGACCGCACAGGTGCTTTCCGCTGTGCCCAGACAGATTGCTTTGCAGTCGTTTGAATTTGGTCATCTCTGGCACTTTTACAATGCAGCCGACTGCTTTGCACCTTGCCGTTAAAAAGCTTGGAGCGAATGATTCACCCAAACGGTTTTATTTATTTATCATTTGTCGCTGTTTACATTCTTTCCCACTTGGACATGATGCTGAAATGGCATGATAGACCTACTAAAGGTTGATACTAACAATGTCTGGTAATTTGTAGTGTAGGCCTACTTGAAATTTGAAATCACATGGTAGGACTAGCCCTTCGAGACTCGCACTTTGAGGCAAGCGCAATCGTAACCACTCACCATCCATTGGTATAGTTCGAACACTGGTAGGCTATTTTACTGCCTCACGGTCACATGGCACCCTGTAGCGGTCATGATATAATATTGGCAATGATATTTATTTCATACCCGTACGGCATAATTCAATCACACACCGTACAGAATACAGGGCTACCGCTACTGCGGGCTACTGAATGGCCTCGCCTGACGTCACACAATAGATTAGAATTCTTTGAACATGTTACTGAAAATACACACTTTTCCTCATTATATTTCATTTTCTGATGCCCTGTTGCATGAAAAAAATGATGGATAATTGTTGAAGTGGTAGAACTATCAAAGGAAGTCCATTATTTTGAATAAAAATTAACCTGAGATATACACTTTAAGAAAAATAGAAATTGTGCCAATCTAGTCGGAAACGGACTACAGCTCCCAGCATGCTGTGCTTCGCACCTTGTTGACAACACAAAGAAACAAACGCAAATGAACGCAAGTTCTTTGTGTTTCTTCACATTCTTGTAATCCTGTGAGTTCCACATTGTCTTCTTATTACACATATATACACTCGATAAGTTTGATTTGGTTTTAACTTCTCTAGTAGATATGATGGCTTCTGTGGTGACGAGTAACCACCTCTATGGCTAATGTTTGGCTATGCTAATTTGGTTATGCTAATTACAGGGAGTAAACACGTCACACATGCGAGTCAGTGTAGTTCTGTATTAGTTTTATTTAAGAATAATAAAATCAGTTCAGATCAGTTAAAAAACGAAAATTTTCCCACCTGGTTCGATAAAACGGGCCAACATGCATATTATATGGCTGCCACTACTCCTACTTCGTCGTCACGGCCGAGATGTAATTTTTCAAAGAAAAGTCCCATTCATTTGATGCAGGGGCTTGGAACATTGCCAGTAGGGGGCGATGAGATTACTTTCCCTCCCAATTGTACGTTCATGCTTGGATGTCACCATAAAAAGTAGAAAGCAACAGCACCAGTATTTTCCCAGTTGTTGCCAAAAATCATGGTGGCTTAATATCATTAGTCAGGCTGTAGTATTGTGGACCTTAAAGGGACACTGTGTGAGATTTTTACTTTCTTATTGCCAGAATTGATGCTGCCCATTCACTAATGTTACCTTTTCCATGAATACTTACCACCAGCATGAAATTCTAAGTATTCATTATGACTGGAAAAATTGCACTTTTCATACATGATAAGGGGGATCTTCTCCATGGTCAACCATTTTGAATTCCCAAAAACAGACATTTTTAGCTGCAAAAATGACTCTACTTGGACCATACTAGAAAATATTTATTACTTAGTAAACTTTCATGTAAAGATCAAATTTGGCAATAGGCAGCCCAGTTTCAATGAGCAGCATAATTGCAGTACCTTTTTTGACCATTTCCTGCACAGTGTACCTTTAAGCTAATTGTGAGTTGAAATCGCTTGTCGTTACATTATTAAAGTACCTCTCCTATGCAAAGGTTGTAGAATTCCATAGTTATAGCAATACATGACATGGAATGACATGATAGTATGTTTTTCTAAATGGTGTCACCGGCATTACAGCGTGCGAGTAAGTGGATAAAAACGCCAGCCAAGAAGACAACAGGTTCTTGTCATAAACTGTGCAAGGCTCCAATGGCACTTCCGATGATAAACACCTAGCCGCCTAGCATTTTGGAATCCCTGGCTGCGCGTGCACTCAAAAGTTTACAGATATTCAAAATGTATGTATAATGCTCTTTATTCTGACACTTATGTATGTAGATATACAAGATAAATCAACATTGCAGTATCTAAATATGCGGTCAAGAAAAGCACCAGGACAGGGACATCCTGGGGATAAAGGGTGGAATCACCCCGGGGGGGGGGTCACTGAAAAGATTACACAAGCTGGACTCTTCCTCCAGCCCGAGGAATTGTGGTCATGAATGGGAAGCAAGGGGGAAATGCACATATATCATTGTGAATGGTGACGCATTAAAGTTGGCCCCCTTGCTAGGCCTTTAAAAAGGGGCCTTTTAGAGAACACACATACGGTTGAAAAACAAAGTTAATAGAAGCAGAGCAGGTTTCTATAGTGATGTTGGCCCCACAGAGAGGAGCTGTATTACTACTTACCACCACTTTGTGTTTGAAAGCTTTGTGTGAGAGAATGCAGCAGGAGAAAGAGTGTGTGTATTGGGAGTGTGGAATCAAAAAGGAAAGAAAAGGGCAGATTTGGAGGGACAGTGGGGTTTCCCCCTTTTTTTCCTTAAACCTCCGAACTGAACTTAGTTGTTGAGTAAAAATGACAATTTCCCTAATCGCTTTTCAAATTATATTGGATGGACTTCATTAATACTTTTACACCTACTTAAAATCTGCCAGCTATTGTGTCCTTTAAACATTCCAATGAGTGTTGAAACAAGGAAAGAAAGGCAGAATGTGATATCTGTCGGCACCTTACCTGTCGCTTCTGCCTTATCTGTCGCTCTTGTCACCTGATTGGCTGAAATGAACGATCCATGTTTTAGAGGCTGCCCGGGTTATCGCCTGTTCATAAACAATCGTATTTTAAGTTTTCCTGGCAGACTGTTCGTTTTTATTTAAAAACAAAGCACCGTGAAGCAGAACATTAACATTGAAATCGCGTCGCATTCATCGATCTTGATGTACTGAAATGAATTTCGACACAGGCTTGTTATACCCCCTGATTTACTATGTTTACTGCTTAGCTAATGTAGCACGTTGTGTAACACACGACTACCGGTACATTAATTTATATTGGCCGCGAAATATTTTACATCTGTAAGTTAATACAGTATACTATTTTACATCTATAACCTATCTATAGCCTACTAGTTCCACGATCTGCTTACCTTGATCCCCACAGATACCACGCAAAACGCTAAAATACGAGGGAATGCACTCATTGACTGAATATTGCTACTATGACAGACTGAGCAAGTGACTGGATTACATTAACTTGCTTTTCGTTTTTTCCTGGTAACAATTATATAATAATTATATTCTCTATAACATAACAACGTTAAAATGCAACTAAGTAGAAGCTTGCAGTATTGGCAGGCAGTAGCCTATTTGAACTGTCTCAGCCATGCAACTGAGAAGAGGTTGAATATGCTACACAAAGATTATAAAACTACACCCCCCCCCCCCGTACTACAATATCTAGAGCCAAATAAAAGGGACACCAGTGTTTTATTTCACCTTTATTTTGGAATTCCCAGATGCCATTTTAAGTCATCTGAAATAACTTACAGTATTAAGAGTAATGTGCCATTTAAAATAATAATAATAATAATAATAATAAAAAAAACGTAGGCCTATACACTGCATACCCCTAGACACACAGATGCATACTTGAATAAAAATAACATTTTGTTAAACAGGTGCATGAGTAAGGGACAGCTCTTCCACATACCCATGTCATTGTAATGGGGGCAGGCGTTTGTTTACATTTCAAAAAAACATCTTGATTTATTCCAAATAACATTCAAAAGGTTATTTAACATCAGTAGATAACTAGCAAACAGACAGTGATACCTTTTGGGATAGTATTTGGATTAGGCCTATGTTAAGAAGGTTTTTAATGCAATCAAAGTCTGCCCCCATTAGAATAGCTCAGATCTCAGAAAGAGCTGAGTCAAAAAATGCCAACATCACCGGGTACTGACAAGTCAAGGGTAGCATGAGCTATACAACAGCATATTGAAATTGGCAGAAGCTATCTTTTAAGAGGCAAATGGTTGAGTAATCCAGTGCCACTTTGATGTTATGGGCATTCTAATTTACCAGAAATCACCAGACATAACCTTCCATTCATTTTCAATGTTTTTTTTTTCTGGTGAGTTAGAATGTCCATACCACCAAAGCACCAAAATGTGGTATGGAAATCTATGGGACATAATGAAGAGGGAAGTGTGGGTGACCAGATCACAAAAAAAAACAGCTGGCATCAAAGCATCAAGGATATCTGGGCTTCTATAACCCTGATGCAATGCCACTGCCCATTGACTTCAATGGTGCGACACCTTCCATTCTGACACACATTGAGACACACTGCCATGCAAAGCAAGTAAGAGTGTGGGGAGATATAATCACATAGTAGCTACATTCCTGTCCTGATGCATCTGTCAGATGGCAATCTAGCAAAGAACTTGTGCCGAGGGTGCAGTAACACATGGAGAACCATGATGTGATGCAGTATGTGATGGTTTATTAGCAGTTTTGTGGTTGTAGTGTCTTCTACAGGGTTCACAAGAAGTGTAGATTTTGCAGACGTGTTGGTGGCCCATGACTGGTCCTGGATGGTGCACCACCTTCACCGAATCTCCCATGATGCCGATGAGTTGGACATGCTGGAAATGTCATCTAAAGTTTGGCAAAGAGAGAAGATTAGAGGAGAGTGCGTGCGTGTGTGTGTGTGTGTGTGTGTGTGTGTGTTATTAAAAAACGGTATTCATCAATTTGGCTTCAAATGTCTCTGATTACAGGTTGGGACCTTGCCATTGACCAAGTGATACTGTCCCATTTTTGGAAATAAGCTCATATTACACATCCCCTTGAGTTAAATAACTGACCCAGGGCTGAACAACCCAAAGGTTGCTGGTTCATCTCCCAGCCCGCCAGGTTGGTGGGGGGAGTAATTAACCAGTGCTCTCTCCTCCATCCTCCATGACTGAGGTACCCCAAGCATGGTACCTTCCCGCCACACTGCAACATACTGCTCCCTTGGGATGCCAATGTACAAACCCCAACTCCGATGAAGTTGGGACGTTTGGTAAACAGTGAATAAAATCAAAATGCTATCATTTTCAAAACATTCAATCTATTCATTAGATGGAGAATAGTGAAAAGACAACATATTAAGTGTTAAAACCGAGAAAAAATATTGTTTTGGGGGACATATGTACTCATTTCTAATTTGATAAATCCAACACGTCTCAAAAGAGTTGGGACGGGGATCAGTGAAATTTAGTAAACATCCAAATAAGATAAAACAACAAAGAAGAACATTTCAAAATGAATTGTACTGACGGACAATGTAGGTGTCCAGGTATAAGATCATCACAGAGAGTCACTCAGAATTAAAGATGCAAATGGAATAATTACCATAGTTATTACATACATTTTTGAATTCCCTTTGATTTACCACGATTGAGTGTATATAAGACATATTTTTGTTAATAAAATCATTGTATAGGTTCATGACATCATGAAATATATATTGGCTGTAGTCTCACTCTAGCACTCCAGGAATTAGAGCTATTGCAAATTGACCATATTAAGAATGCTTAATGCATGAAAATGATACAGGGGTGTAACATTCTCCTAAGCAAACTCTACACACTTGAGGACCTTATTCATTAAGTGTGCAACATAAGCATTCACGCAATAATGCCACCAGGTCACATTTAAGATTTAACTAGGAGTATTTTGTTATGGATCTTATGTAGTGATAGACTTACCATTTCTTGTTATGGCATATCTGGCCTATTCCCAAGAGAAGGCTGATGTCCCTGTCTGTTGATCTGATTTTGACGTCGGCAAGATGCTTCGTGCTGTCTGGGTTTCAAACCTAGTGGTGAAATGACAAGGGATTTTATGTAAACAAAATGCTTATTTCAGTAAGTGTACATACAGTAAACAGATCTAAGAAGTTCCCAGAGCACCCTACGATAGCTGGCATGGTTGGCACAAAGACCCAAAGAGCAAAATTGTCCCAAGATTGTCTTCCAAACAATTCCACTCCAAACATTTTCCTTCTGAAATAAACAATGTACATATCCAATCAAACCTCAATAGGCAGCTATCTCGTCAGGTCGGCCTTACCATAGACACACTATGGGCCTTACGAGTGGCCCGTAAATGTACAATCTCAAACGTCATCACCGTATAAGCCATGGCACAACACAAGCGTTTTTTTATATATATAATAAACAAGATATCTCGGCACGTTTGCGCTAGTTATCTGAACACTGATTGTTAACGAATGCCCGAAATAGTGTAGAGCTAGCTGCCATTTATGTTATGCTAGCTAGGGTCAAGTCATCTCATCCAAACTAGCCACAGTAAGGGGGAAATTGCGCTTCAAATGAACGGGAATGACTCAAAACTTTAGAAATATATTGTTAGAATGTAGCGTATACAAGGTTAGTCTATGAGGTTAAATAGTTTTCTTACATATATGTTTTTATATCCCAGTTACGTACCTTATCTTCTGCACGAATCGAGGCCTCCTGTTTCATTGGCACGAATGAATTGAAAAATCCTGTCAGGGAGAGGAGCAGTTAACCGCAGCCTTTTGTTTACAGTTGTTACCAGGGCAACGCAGCTAGGACCCCAAAGCGACAGATAAGGCAGAAGCGACAGATAAGGTGCCGACACATCTACTTGGAGGCTTATGCAGTTGAACACATTTCCTACTGTTATAATCTGCATTATTTCAAGTTGTGTGTGATCTTTCTATTTATATCCCCGAAACGCGGAGCGTCGGGGATGTAATGGTTTTGCGTGCGCCGCCGCCGCGTCCGCGTCCGCGTCCGCGTCCGCCGCCGCGTAAGGTCTTTCGTGTTAACGCGATAACTTTTGAACGGATGTTTGGATTTGTCCCAGATTTTTTGGGTGAATGCTCTAGGGCAGGTTCATGAACTGATTCGAGTTTGGAGGTCAACACTTTCAAGATGGCTGAATTCAAGATGGCCGAATTTTTGTTTGGTCCATAACTTCTGACCGGGTGGATGGATTTGTCCCAGATTTGGTGTGTGAATGCTCTAGGGTAGGTTCATGAACTGCTTCGAGATGGGAGGTCAACACTTTCAAGATGGCTGAATTCAAGATGGCCGAATTTTTGTTTGGTCCATAACTTCTGACCGGGTGGATGGATTTGTCCCAGATTTGGTGTGTGAATGCTCTAGGGTAGGTTCATGAACTGATTCGAGTTTGGAGGTCAACACTTTCAAGATGGCTGAATTCAAGATGGCCGAATTATTCTTTGGCCCATAACTACTGACCGGGTGGATGGATTTGTCCCAGATTTTGTGTGTGAATGCTCTAGGGTAGGTTCATGAACTGATTCGAGTTTGGAAGACAACACTTTCAAAATGGCGGAATTTTCATTTGACCCATAACTTCTGACTGGGTGGATTGATTTGCCCGGTAACACCTTATTTTAATGGTTCACCATTTCAGTGAATCTACCATATTAGGTACAGTGTAATAACCAATGTAACAATATTTAATACCATGTAATACTAGTGTAATACCAGTGTAACAATATGCAATATCAGGTACAGTGTAATAACGAGTGTAACAGTATGCAATACCATGTAATATAGTGTAATACCAGTGTAACAATATGCAATACTATGTAATACCACTTACGCACAAACACATGATGTAAGTAAAAAAAATTACATTGTATTAAATATTGTTACACTGGTTATTACACTGTACCTAATGTGGTATATCCACTGAACCATTAAAACAGTATTACCATTTGCCCCATTTTTTGCTTCATTTTCACAATAGTCGTTTGGTTTTAAGCCTATGCACGTCATGTCACGTCTGTATGTATCATATACGTTTACGAAATGGTGGACGGGAGTGGTAGGAACGATGGGGGACTGGTAGCGTCGCGTTTCGGGGATATACCTTAAGCAGTCGAAGGCGACTGCACAGGCAGTCTAGTTTATTTTACAATGTATGCCTTGTCACTGTATCGTCATAATAAAATTAACAATAACCAATCAATTGACATGAAAACTGCTGAGGAACATTACTGCCTAAAAGGTTATCCATCTATCCTTTGGACATTTCTGTGTGTGTGTGTGTGTGTGTGCGCGCGTTTGAGAGAGGGAGGGGGAGTGTCGTCGAGCATTATGCACTTAATCTTTGTTGCACTTTAAGTGGGATGGGGGCTGGGGCGGTCAAGCACTGGTGTCACTTTTACCTCTTGTAAGTGCCAGAATTAATATTACAGTATTTGTGTTAGAAATATGTATTACCACTAGTTGCCTCTAGGTGGCAATAGCAATTTGATATTCTGATAATTTCTGTGTTTGACGGTCATTCACATTAGGGACATTTAGGAGAGAAGACATGTCGGTGCCCAACGGGTTCCGCCTGCCCGATCCGTTCCCTTTGCTCACTGCACATGCGCAGTATGACGTATACGGAAGGGAAATTGCCTGATCTGTTCCGTTATTTTTTTACTTTGTCGTTTTAAGTGTTTATTTTGCCGGAGGAAGTTTGCGTTTCAAACAGTCTGTTTTATAATAATACAGAACCGTCACAGAAACGCCAAATAAGGTCACCAACTGGTCAGCTAACCAACTAACTATTCAGAGCACAATATCACGTTATTTACAGCGACAAACGGCATTTGATGTGAAACAACGGTATAAAGTAAAGGTATAATATAAATATAAAACATATCTCTTTGTGTTAATGTTCTGGCGGCTGTAAAATAAACATTTAAAACGTGAAAGTCATTAGGGAACCGATCAGGCAGGCGAAACGCGTTGGGCACCTACAAGACATGCGGTTTCTAGGTGATGGAGCTTTACCTTTTCTGACCGCAGTTTTAGGCTTTAGGAATTAGAAATATGAAGATAAGTAACTAGTCTAAGTTAATAAGCATTTGAGATCGTTTTTGTACAGTTTTACTTTGCCTGTTTGAAGAAATAAATCTTTTAAGTTTGGAATCCTAAAACGCGAGTTTGGAATGTGACTTCACCCAACCGTGTGCCTCTACAAATAGTCAGAAAAGAGCTTCAAATGGACGAAGAACCCCCCTGTGGATGTCATGAAGAGTGGATTCAGTCATCTATATGCAAGTATTGAACACAAGTTTGGATTTCTGTCGAAGGAAAAAGTAAGAAATGTGTCTGGCTTTGCTAATGGAGTTAGCCAATGACTCAGCAAAATTCTGATATTACTGCCGTCTGCTAATGCTAGTTCTGAGCAATATGGAAGCCTGCCTTATGGAAAATTACCACATATGATGATTATTGGAATTGTGCTTGTGGAAAAGTGGAATATTTGATGATTTAAAATGTATGAACAAAGTGATGCTGTTGTGCGTCCTATGAGGACAGTAAGGCTGACTCCTAAAGGCATTGAACAAAAGCTCAACATGACATTGGCTGAAAGGAAATCCAAGTTTGCACATCTCTGTCGAATAATGAAGGATATGGATGTCCTAATGGAAGATGAAAATAATGCTTGCACAGTTTCCCGGAAATTATCATCAGAATTCACAGATGTGTACATGCAATTTTGCAATCTGAACAGAACGGCAATAGAGTATATGTCTGAAGAGGATTTGATTAAAGACCAGAAAAACTGGTATGAAACTAGGGCCAGACATCTTAATGGATTTGTGGAGGATGTTGAGAGATGGTTAAAAACAGCTGCTGAGCAAGCTAAAGAAGCAAGACAATATGATGCTGAAGTAAGCCCTGCAGATAGTGCTTCGATGGTCAGTTTACCACACAGATCTCCACATAGCAAGGTAGCTTCATTTGTGTCTTCAACTGCCTCATCTACAAGACGTAAGTACGAGGCTGAAAGAGCAGCTTTACTTGCACAAGTTAGTGCATTGAAACAAAAACAAGAAATTGACAGAGAATTGGCTCAATTGCAAGCAAGGAAAGAGGAGCTAGAATTGCAAACAGCTATTGATGCAGCGAATGCTAAAATTCAAGTGCTTGGTTTACATGAGTCTGATGTGCAAGAACAAGTTAGGCCTCCTGATCCTGAGGAGAGGAGTTTGCATGCTGAATTTGCATATCCTGAAGATGAAGAACAAGGTGAGGAAGAAGATGCGGCTTTTCCTCCACGGCGATCAGCAAGGCAGTCTCCTCAACCAAGGCTACATCACTATGTGAGTAGAAGGCAAAATGCACACAGCAATGTTTCATCTCCCCCACGCTCACGTGCTGACAGGGGTGCTCATGTTGGTGGAAGACAATATGACAACATGCAGATTAGAGACCTGCTTGGTGTTATGAAGCACCAGAATGATATCACTGAGCTACTTGTGAAACAGCAAAGATTGCAATCCTTACCATCAGTGGACATTCCTATTTTCAGTGGTGACCCAACTGAATACAGATTTTTCACTAAAGCCTTTGAGCATGGAATTGAAGACAGAACCTCCAGCAGTAAAGACCGTTTATACTTTCTGGAGCAGTATACAAGCGGCCAACCCAAAGTGCTTGTGCGAAGTTGCCAGCACATGCATCCTGACGTAGGGTACAAAGAGGCCAAAAGGCTATTGCACCAGCATTACGGTAACGAATACACTATTGCTATGGCGTATGTGGAGAAGGCTTGAAGTGGCCTGTCTTAACCCTTTTAATGCCAATGTTATTTTGGTGAAAATGCTCGATTTGGGCATCACATATTCAACAGGCTGTGGCTGGACAGGGGTAACAGATAGAGCCTAACTGTAAATTACAAAAATGTTGAGGAAGACCCAAAGTTTATTTTGGGAGTAAATATGCATACCTAATTAGCATATTATGACGTCATATGGGGCGGCCATTTTGAATTTTTAATTAGTAATGGAAAATATTGATAATTTTCAATAGATTTTCAATAGATTATTGAATTTATTTAGAAATATGTGGCATCCCATTACTGTCATGTTGTGCACATACATTATGGTCAAGTAAAAAAGTAGTTTTAAGCCTAACATATAGTAAATATTGTAACTAATATTGTAATAATAATAACTAGCAAGAAACGGAATAACTGGGAGGTTGTTGCCTGGAGTGCCAAAAGTGTTTGCATCTACCTGTGACTTTTTAGTCTGTGAAAACCTTTCTCAGACAGGGTAAGCACACATATTCAGTACACATATATGCCTATATAGCCTATTTTACTACACCTGTGACCTATATAGGCTACTGTAGGCCATTTGGATAAGGCGCAGGGGCAATGACCTCTGTATGCATAGGATCATCCTGGATGATCATCAGCATAGCTCAGTGAATGAATGTTACAAATTGTCACTTTTCACAGAACTAATGGGCACAGTGTCAAGATAATGGGCATAAAAAAGGCCTAATTTGTATCATGAGGTGTACCCTTGTGAAATCAGTTTCAGGAAAAGGGGTGGAGAGGCGGAGCAAATCAGCATCACCTCTCCTGTTATCTCAGCTCTATTGACTTATAAACTGCTTCTATTCATTTTGGTATCATAGGCTACTGTTAGGCATACAGACATGGATCGAAAGTACACACAGCCCAATTAGTCCGACGTTGTCACGTTATAGTAGGCCTATACTTTATAAGTAACACCTAAAGTCGGCTATCTGAAGGCGATTAGAAGCGGCACCATCTCCCCTCACGCATAGCGCAGCGCTTTCCTCTCCAGTCTCTCCGGTAAAATATTCGTGTTATAGGGTATGCGTCTTCATTTCGCCGTGCGCAACGGTAAAAAAAAAAAAAAAAAAACGCGGATATTTCCCCAAGCCATGTATCGAATTTCTACGGGATGTACAACGTCTAACAGGATAATCCATTATTTTTTGTAGCAGTGGTTTTCCTTACGGTCTTTCATAGAGGGAAATGACATACGTTATCTTTATGTTTTAGCTTTTTTGCCTACTCCAGCTTAGGGGAAGACGCACGTCAAAGTTCACCACCAAGTGAAATATAGCCTATTTCGATGAACACATGATGACTGCAATCACTTTAGGGGCGACATATGGCATTGTATTGCATATAAAGCGCACGACATAGAAATAGTGGTTGCCTGTTTAGAGGTTTATTCAGTGAAATTACGCATATCGCCCTGTGGGTTTGGATGACAATAAAAGGAAATCCCCCGTAACCATTTACAAGTCGCCAAGCAAACACATTCTCACAACCCCGCAAATGTTCATTAGTTTGTGTTCAGGATCATGTTTCCTAGGTCTACACCGTGTTTCTGTGTTTGACAGGGGAGGTCCCAAACTTCCGATTGACCGTCTGTGTTGCAATCTCAGCAGCAACATCTTTTTTCTTATAATAATGGCTGCAATTACTTGAGGGGCGAAATACGCAATTGCATTGCACACAAAACATCATGACAAGTTGTCGTCTGGGGGCAGGCCAACTTGCTTCAGATTTATTCAGTGAATGAAACCAGTCGCATGCGTTCAGCTCGCCTGGAACAGGGCTTCGCCTTCGCGTCGCGTGTGTTCAAATGGGAACTCCCCTACCTAATGAAGTCTCCAAACAAACCTCTTCTCTCAATCCCGAAACTTTCCATTGAGTTATGGTTAGGATCAGTTATGTTTGTAAAACTGTTTATGTATGTAAAACTGACGCCATGTTTCCCTGTGTTTGGCAAGGGGATCTATTTCACTGCCTATTCGAATCAGCAGCAACATCTTTTTTCTTATAATAATGGCTGCAATTACTTGAGGGGCGAAATACGCAATTGCATTGCACACAAAACATCATGACAAGTTGTCGTCTGGGGGCAGGCCAACTTGCTTCAGATTTATTCAGTGAATGAAACCAGTCGCATGCGTTCAGCTCGCCTGGAACAGGGCTTCGCCTTCGCGTCGCGTGTGTTCAAATGGGAACTCCCCTACCTAATGAAGTCTCCAAACAAACCTCTTCTCTCAATCCCGAAACTTTCCATTGAGTTATGGTTAGGATCAGTTATGTTTGTAAAACTGTTTATGTATGTAAAACTGACGCCATGTTTCCCTGTGTTTGGCAAGGGGATCTATTTCACTGCCTATTCGAATTGGCTGTTCTTCTCTGTAGCCACGGCTAAGCTAGCAATAGGGCCTAGGAGACGCATTGTCTAAGGCCATATTATAAATGTCTACACATATACAATCAACTTGTGAGAAAATATAATGTCACTAAACATAAACCACAAAGACAAATTGCATTTAGAATGTATTTGGGCTTGAATTAGAGGAAATTATGTGCACAATCTCACAACGCCGATCCTCCTTTGTTTTGAAATAGTGACTTGCAACGCACTTCCGCGTCTGGGTTTTCAGATGGAAATTACTCGAAAAAAATGCACTAAGAGGGGTCGAAATTCTTAGAAAGGATTGAAGTACCACATGTCTGCCACCCAGTGGAAAGGAGTATGGACAAGATTTTACACTCTATTCGACGTGACAGCCCACCTAATTCAATACCGCGACCTGTCGCAATTTTGCGACGACGGCATTAAAAGGGTTAAAATCAGAAGACGGAGCGTCATTGACAGAATTGGCTGTTTTCCTCACAAGCTGTCTCAATACAGTGGATGGAATTGAGTTTAAAGAAGAAATGGACAGTCCAACTAACATGCGTGCAATTATTGCAAAACTCCCTTTCAGGTTCAGAGAAAGATGGAGGGGATTCGCGTGTGACATGTGTGACCAGGTGGAGCGCCTGTTGTTTTATTTGTTTTTATGCACAGAAATACATGCGTTGATGCACACACATGCACGCACTAACGCACACACATACACTCCCTCCCAGCGGAGGGAGCACTGACAAAGTGGCTTCCAGGCTCCTGAAACCGGAACCTGTAGTCGCAGGAGGAATAACCAGAGGAAGATAAAATTATGCTGGAAATAGTTTCTCAGTCTTTTTGGCACGGCGCATAGAGATGGTGCTTCAGATGTAGCTTGAGGCTGCAAAGCCTTCTTGCACGGAGCCGGGTGGGCTCTGTTGGTGGCTTGGAGCCACACGATTATTGTGCGTTGCTTGGGGTGTAGCTTAAGGCTACCCCCGACAGAAGCTAAGTCTTCTGGCAACTGTAGGCTACCTTCTGAGTCAGTTGGTTGCATGACAAGCCTCGACAACGAGGCGAACGCTCAGCAAAAGCGTACACATTCACGACACTTAACTAGTGTTCAGCCCTGCTGTGTTGGAACTGCACGCCACTGTCGGCAAGCGAGTCAGCATCAGGTATTAACTGTCTCCTATCCCCTGTGATGTATTGCAATACTCCTTACGCTTTGTGAATAAGTGTGATTGTGTATGATACTCATGCAGGGGCGGAGTGGCCCACCTTTTCCCACTGGGAGAATTTTCCCCTTGGCGGCCCTCTTTAAAAAAAAAAAAAAAAACAGAAAAAAAACCAAAGCGAACAACATGGTTTCCTAACCAAAAAGACAAAAGCCACAAAATCTGCAGTCGTACTACATGTGAACATTAGTGTTGTCAAAATATCAACCTGAAGTGGAGAATTGTAGCCTACACCTTGATGAAATGCACAGCCAGTGGTGTAGTCTACGTAAAACGCAGGTATACGCACCCATTTCAAAATTTCAGGGATTACAGTATACCCACTTAAAATTGATTGATCCATTATTTACAATAGCACAAATATATACAATACCTTCAAAAAATGCTCAAATATACAGTATATCCACTTCAAAAAGTAGACTACACCACTGGAGCCATCATCACAGTCCAAAGCATTCATAGGCCTACTAGGTTAGGCTACATCACGCTACTGCTCCATGCAAATGTGCACTCCACAGTCATTTTTGACCGTTTGAAATTGAAATATCGTTTAAGGAAGACAGGATGAGCATGGGCACAAAGTTTTGAGTATGGGGATTTTTAGAAGAGTAGGCTTACAAAATATAGTATAGTAGCCTATAGCTTACAGAAAGTCTGTCTACATTGTGCAATAAACCCACCATGCAGCAAATAAGCCAAACCTAGCTACTTCAAAGCTCAACCATAAGTCAACAAAATGTATAACCAAACGGTGTAGGCCTACCTTAAAACGCTGTCTTCGTCGCAGCAAATGTCTTTGTTTCTTGCAATCACTCTACTTTAATCCACAGCTTAGCCTACACACCCAGCACTGGTCACATCAGAATCTTGTGTGGTAATTATTTTGTTCCATTTCTTCAGACATAGGCTACATCCTAAATGTACCACATATAAATATATGTATGATAATAATATTATTTCGACTATAAGGAGATATACTGGTAGTTCTAACAAATCAAAACAAAACCCATTGCTTCTGTTAGGTGCAGTTCTCTTCCTTACCACTTGGTGGAGTCTGTTCGTAACCCAATTCAATAACCACAGAGCAAGTGAATCTGGACTGGAAAGACTGTAAACTGTAACAGTCGTGTGGAAATCGGAAAATAACTCATAATTTATTAATATTTCCATCCTTTGGTAACCAATCTACATATCACAGGTTCTTCAAATACTGAAAACGAAACTGTGTTACTAAGATCTTGTAAACTTCCGCGATCTACGGTGTATGAAAATTATCAGTAGAGAAGGGGTGTGGCCAATTTACTTACTTGACACCGTCAGTGAGGTATTGCCGTCTGGTATACGGTATAAATACTAACTAGTCAGCTAACTTGTCAAATATTCGGGATAGCGGAGAGTTGGAAGTCAGTGCGTCTAAGATTTCAAAATTACAGGGCCGGACAAGAATGCAAGGCGGCCGCATTATTACATTTCACGGCCGCGGCCCACCGGGACAAGTCCCCGATCTCCCGACGGCCACTCCGCGCCTGTACTCATGATGTGCTCGAACGCTGTATGTGAAAACAGGACAAGGGTTTTCCTGGTTGGACTATCTGATGTGCCTTACACCTCCAGAGCGCTGCGCACCTAGCATCCCCGCGCAGGTATTATGTTTAAGCATTTCAATGCTCTTGTCTCACCTAAATGTCTCCTGCTTAATTGTTAAAGTGACACACTGACACTTTGAGGTTAGTCTTTTAAAAGTGCACATTGTATTAAGAAGCTGTGCATTAGCCATGGAATATTAAGAGTGGGAATGTTTTAGTGACCATGCGAAAAAAAAACTAATTTTACATTTGTATTTTGTTTGTTACAGCGGCATGCAATGTATGAATGTTTGTGCCGCTTTCTCCTCTCTCTCTGTGTACACCTCCAAGCTATGAGCTTTTAAGATTTTGTTTGTGTATTAATGGCCAAGTGTATTGTCGCTTTGTTTTCCCGATTTTTGTTTTCTGTTAAACCGAGGCTCTGGGCTGGCATACCTAACTCGTGCGCACCCGTAGTAGGGGGTCCTGTGTGTCAGCACAAAGTAGTAATGCGTGTTCAACGTAGTTTGCTGTGGATTACTGAGTGGTGTGGTTTTCATACGAGTGCAGTGTCTTCACTATATACCAGACTGGGTTTGGGGGGTCACCTAGGGTAGTGTAGTAGTGGTACCCACTGTACGTAAAGAGTCATTACTGCCACCCATAGCCTCGGACGTTTTGTCTTGTCTGTCTTTTCTTTTCTGTTTTTAATATTTATTGTAGTAAATAAACAAACATATTTTTCTAGTAGTACCTCAATCACTTGTCTCTTGGATTATTTCTTGGTTAACCCTGCACGGGAACATTTGGTGAAGCAGACCACCTTCACCATATTACACATACAAGAAAGGACCAATTACAGAGCCAGGTTTGAAGATTTGGTGTACTTTGTGGAGAGAGGCACGAATAGCTACTGATCCATTATTCAGCAACATCCAAGATCCTGTGTGTTCAAAAGACAAAGGCATAGCTAAACCTGGCAACCCACAAAGGCCCAAAGAGAAGAAAAGCACATTCGCAACAAGTGCTGAACCTGTGATTGATGCTAAACACTCAACAAGCAAGGCAAGTTTGAGTTCCATTACCACGCACTGATGAAGGCTTGATAGCCGAAACGCGTTTGCTTTTTGGACATGGTGGTAATATAAATAAATAATGAGACGCAGTTTTGTGAGTGCGGATTTTTCTTCCTTAAGTTGATACTTTTTATCTCGCACACAAAGACTTTCGTTTTTCCAAGAAGTTGAGCGCGTCCTTTGCCAAAACTTGAAGTTTGAGTTCCTCCAAAGATAAATGTTTTCTGTCAGAAAGAACACAAGCTAGAATCTTGCAAGTCAATTGTGCAGAAACCTCACAAAGAGAGGCTGGAATTTTTGAGGTCCAAAGGCTTATGCTTCGGTTGTCTGTCATCTGGGCATCTGAGCAAAAGTTGTGAACGGAAATAACATGCAAGAAGTGTTCATTGAAACATCTGACCATTCTGCACATAGCCAGCAAGCCTACTGGCCAAACCGAGAATAACAAGACGGCAACTGACAGCAGTCCACCATCATTGGATAAGGAAACTTGTGTTTGCACTGGGGCCGGAGATGCAAAATGTGCACTAGCTGTGGTTCCAGTGAAAGTTAAGTGTGCGAAAGGAACACGTGTTGTGCAGACCTACGCATTTTTAGATTCAGGCAGTTCAGCTTGTTTCTGTTCTGGAGACTTGATGCGTGATCTCAATGTGACTGGAAGAAAAACCAACATCTGGCTTCGCACAATGGGACAAGAAAGAGCTGTTAGCACACATGTTGTCACAGGATTGGAGATTTGCGGATTGGAAGGCGATTCCTATGTGTCACTTCCCCAGGTGTATTCACAAAAGGAAATCCCTGTCAAGGATGACTGCATTCCGAGACAAGAAGATGTGGATAAATGGCCACACCTGAAGGAAGTCCATGTCCAGGAGATTGAGGCTGGCGTAGGATTATTAATAGGAACCAATGCGCCGAAGGCTTTGGAGCCATGGAAGGTTGTTAATAGCGCAGGTACTGGACCTTTTGCTATGAAAAGCATCCTTGGGTGGATTATTCTTGGTCCTTTGCAGAAGGAAAACCATAAGGAGAAGGAGGAGGACTGGCCAGAAGTATCAGTGAATAGAATTTCTGTGGCATGTCTTGATGATCTCATTCATCGCCAAATGAAGCTTGACTTTCCTGAAGCTCAGCAAGCAGAGAAAATGGAAATGTCTGTAGAAGACAGACGATTCATGGATTCAGTGTCTAAGTCAGTACAATTGGTCGACGGACACTTCAGCATTGGCCTTCCCCTGAAAGCGGTGGATGCCAAGTTTCCGAACAACCGCATGATGGCTGTGCACAGGGCAGAGCACCTGCGAAGGAAATTCATGAGGAATGAGCAGTTCTGTCAGGATTACGTCAAGTTCATGAGCAACATGCTTGAGAAGGGCCACGCAGAGAAAATTCCCGAAGACAAGGTTCACAACAAGGAAGATGAAGCAAGGACGTGGTACATCCCACATCACGGGGTCTACCACCCTACCAAGCATAAGATCAGGGTAGTCTTCGATTGTGCAGCCAAGTTCCAAGGAGTTTCTCTGAACTCACAGCTACTCCAAGGGCCAGACCTAACCAACTCCTTGATTGGTGTCTTGATGAGGTTCAGGTAAGAACCAGTAGCCTTCATGTCTGATATAGAAGGCATGTTCCATCAGGTACGGGTCCCTGCCAAAGATGTGAACCTGTTGAGATTCCTGTGGTGGCCACAGGGGGGCCACAGACAAAAATTGGAGGAACACAGGATGGTTGTGCACTTATTTGGGGCTACCTCATCCCCAAGTTGTGCCAACTATGCACTCAGGCAGTGTGCTGAGTGCTTCCAAGATCAGTTCAGTGCAGAGGTGTCAAAGACAGTGATGCAACACTTCTATGTCGACGACTGCCTCCGTTCAGTTGCATCTGAAGACGAAGCAGTGGCACTAGACCCCGAAGCCGTTTGTATTTAGGATAACGGCTGGCTGATGAAATTATTGGCTGGCTAGCTGGCTCGGCCAAAACCTTAACGGCTGCTGCAGCCACCAAAATGTTCGCGGCTGTAATTGGCTCATACAGTTACTTCATGTCTATGGTCTACGTTCTACTGATTGACAAGGTCCCACATGCAGTGTAGGCCTATTGTTTACACATAAACAGTACATAGGCTATTTCCACAACACAGGTTAGTAAGAAACTGATTGTCATACAACAAATCGTGTATTTATTTTAGTGTTTATTTAACATAGTATTTTGTAGTATAGTATTTTATTATTAACTCATTCACTGAAAGAAGACACGCTCTCCCTCACACACTTAAAATATCCATAATATGCACTGTCTTTCAATGGCATTCATTAGGTGCTCACTTCAATATATATTTTTAAAAAATCTGTCTCTCTCTCTGTCCCTCCCTCCCACCCCAGAAAGTAATAATAAGAAGGAACAAAGTTAGGTATAAAAATATGTGCACGCACGCACGCGCACACACACACACACACACACTCTATGTGATTACATAACCCACATGCTGTTCAGCTTGCAGCAATGCAAGTCATGCAATGCTCTTTCTGAAGCAAAAGTATAATTTGGTCACAGCACACACATAAGGATTATGCACTAATGACACACATGCACAGGTGCCAGTAGGAAAGTTCCTGTTCAGTTCACATGAAATAAATAAATCAGATTTACAACAACTTGGCATTGTCGTGAATAAATGTGATCATATGACATCGTGAAGGTGCCAACGACGAGCGTTTGCCATTGAGCAGCAGCCCAGTGGTACTAAACAAACACTCAACTGGCACACTGCCAGGTGAAATACTTAGATAACACCTGGCCATAGCAGACAGTGACGGAAACGAGTGGCTATGGGTTAGCCAGAAGTCCAAAGCGCCTTGGTCTCTGGTCCTCATGGCAAGGAAGGACTCGATTTCATTGTCAAGGATACCGTGTGACGACTGAGATGCTGCTTCTTCCCGAGCCTCTTCCAGCAGCTGCATTCGCATTCTCCTCTCGCATCATGAGATGGGTGGTCGCCCTCGTTCCATTCACCAGAACAGCCCGCCTCATTCCTTTCACCAGAATCACCGTCTCCAACTCCAAACACAGTTGAACTGAATCTGAGGAGAAAGATATCAGAAAAAAACAAATGCCTATTTAAAGAGAATACCAGCCAATTTCAACACACGGTTGTTTTTTTTAATGTGAACAAAATAGAATGGCCAGGATCTTGGAAATGGTTGAACAAAACACACCATCAGGTAATGACAAGTTAATATAACTGTATACAGTATATCTGAAATTGGCAGAAATTCTTTTTAAAGAAGGATAGAAATGGCAAGAAGGTAAGTGGTTAGTATTATATTGCAGTATATTGAAATCTCAATATCACCTGGAGTTGCTCAGCTTTTCATGGAGATCCTGCAGCACCTCTCTGCACTCATCTGAGGACATTGTGACGTCTCTGACTGCTGGATCGAAGACTGTGGAGGCTTTAACCAGATCTGACACCGGCAGTCGCTTGTCGAGGTTCTTCATGATTTTCTCTTTTATTTTCCTCACCAGATGTGGATCCTTTGTAGTAGTCACACAGATTTTCTTGATGCGCGCTCTGATGAGTGTGATCACACTGAGATTTGGACTCACTTCACTGACGATCATGGTGAATTTTTCAAATTCCTCCAGAAATGTTGCCAAGTTGGCAAGTATGTCCAGGTCATCAGGCTGAAGGCATAAGAGGGCTTTGCCGACCCTCTTCAGGACCTCACTGACCTCTTTTTGCAAGCTAAGAAGGCTTCGGATCATGTTGAGGACACTATTCCAACGTGTTGGGACAGTTGTCTTCAATGTTTTGTGTGTGGGGGCGCTTTTACATTTTTCTGTTCCCAGCAGACCATCCTCTATGTCTTGAACCTCACCAACTGGATGATGGGAATCAGCGCTCATTTCCTCATGCAGGTTCTGAATTTTGGCAAATAGCTCTGCCTCCTTCTGTTCCAAAACAAAGTCATCAATGAGATGTGCCTTGAAGTGCAGGGCAGTTACAATTTCTTTGCATTGGACAATCAGTGCCTGTAGCTCAGGTATTTTGTGAAGAGTGTCGGTCATGACCAAGTTGTGCAAACTATGTGCAACACATGTAACTCGGTCGTGTCCAAGTAAGCGAGACAGTTTGACCATGTTTGCTGCTCCGTCAGTTGTGTTGAAGAGGAGAACATTTCTCTCCTGCGGGAGGAATTCCTCCAGTACTTCTCTCACAAACACGGCCAGGTCTTCTGACGTGTGACTCTCCACTGGTTTCACACAAAGCGTGAAGAGACAGTAGTTCCACTTTGCATCCACGGTGCAGAGCCTCACACCAACATATGGGTACCTATGGTGAGCATCAGTCCATCCATCTAACATTACAGTGCCACTCACCATATCTGCCAGGTTTTCCTTCACTTTTGACCTCAGCGCCATGTAAACATCCGCAAGTGCTGTTGTTGCTAGGGTGCGGCTTGAGGGTAGAGTGAGCTGCACATTTTTTTTGTTGAACTCTTGGAAACCATTTTTGTCAATTATTTCAAAGGGCAACAGGTCCCTGCACAGCCACAGCACAATGTCCCGATTGAGATCAAACTGGGAGGTAGCTGGATTTAATTTGGGCACCGTTTGGATCCAGTTGGTCATTTTGGTTGATTGCACTTTCATGAACATTTCACTGTCACTGTGTGAAGATTTTGCATGTGTGAGGAAGTTTCCAGTCGAGGTGCTTTCCCCTAAACTATACACCTTCGATAACAGCCCACCGTGTTCTTTCGCCATTTCTGCGTTGAAGCACAGTTTACAGTACAGGCGGTCATCTATCCTTTTTTCGTTCACATACAGGTCCCCCATGTATGTCCAAAATGGCGAACGGATGGTGCGTGTTGACTGGACACTGTGAGGCCTCCATGTAATGCCAGAATCCCTCAACAGATGTGTGCCCCGTGGTGTGCTGATATACTTGTTGGGTCCACGTTCTGAAAGAGAACAAAAGGATAGATCAATCACTTTTGTGACCAATGAATACACAGTCATGGACTGACACATTTTTACATGGATGTAAACAGATATATGACCACCAAAGTAAGATCAGCATGTATAGATGTATACTAGATGTATGTACAGACCAACATTTTTACATTTTTTTTTCACTATTCAATATTTTGTAGTAGCTCTGGTGTAATTATTTTCAATATATTTATTTATAAAGTATATAATTGCACAATTTATTTAATATATATGATTCAAATATTTACAAAAGACTATTCTGCACTTAAACTCCACAACACACACACACACACAGGCACGCACGAATGCACTTAGCGTGACAAGTTATTAATAAGCTACAACAATCCATAAAATGTTTTTCAGAAACTTTTCTTTTTCTCCCCATTAATGCGGCTCTTGTGGTAGAGGAAAATTGTCTAGAACTGTTCTAAACAGTGAACTGAACATACACGTTCCACCAGAGGCAGAGACCTAGACGAAGACACAGACACAATAATAAACACTTTGCACCTGGCGTCACAACGCGACCTGGCGGGATAAGACGCAGAGCCATGCATTTTTGACAGCATCGGCATACCGGATGAAAGTGAAAGACCATTAACGTGTATTACTAAGGGCTGTGGTATTACTTCCTTGCCAGCATTTGCGATACCAGACACTTAACGTGACATGCTAAATTTAAGCTTTGGAGGTGTGGTCGCCAATAGTTATTGGCTACGTGTACATGATGTTTTTAAGTCCGATTTAATAAATGCGATTTAAATAGATCGGATTAAGAGTTATTTTGCGATGTGTATACATGGCACTTTCACTTAAATGCGATTAAACGTCTGGGGAAAATAAAGCATTGCGATTGGACTGAGGACGCACGTGCTGAGCGAGCCAAATAAGGCACGGGGGCGTGGTCCAATGCCACCGAGATGCAGGTCATCTTCCCCACGAAAATCGTTGCCTCAGGCGGACTGAAATCACAACATTTCCCCCTTTCTCCCTGGATCATTTACAATGCTACATTAGCTACCCTGTTAGCATAGAAAAACGAGTGGTCAAATAGTAATGTGGAGTAACTTTGTTGTGCTTCATTACTTTGTGGGGTACTTTTACATCAATATATGGGAGCCACAACATTTATAGTCGCTTAGGGCTTTAAATTAAGCAAAACTTTCATGTGATAATTAACAGGAAGTGCCGCCATGTTTTTCTCACTGGCAAAGAGCACGGTCTCTTGGCGCCATCATGTGGTCAACGTGCATGCGTGGAACGACTGGATTTATAGAGTTCTTCAGTAACGCGGAAGCATGTAGTAGATTGTAGTCTTTCATGTTAGCATTTAAGGACTTCCTGGTTCGTATCGGCTTCCGGCCTCCATTGGGAATGAATAGGGGTAAATTTCAAATAAGCTCCGAGTGCAAGCACGCGCTTAGCGAACCCCCGCAAACTGTCGAGGGTGTTAAAAATAGGCTGTAGGTATGACATGGTTGATCATTTTGTGTCAAACTTCGACATAAATACGATGTTGCGTCCATATGCTAAACCCGGAAGCTTTTTGCGACTACAGAAGCGGCGCCTGTATCTAACGGCATGTACGTGCGGAGGCTTGTACCCATGGCAACCAAAGGAAAGTATGTAGTTCGGAAGTTTTAATGATCAGAAAGGGGTTAGCAATATTGAATTATAATCGTCATGATTTAACATGTGAATACACCAGCATGATGATACGATCCGTTCCACTAATGAGAAAGGGATGCGGGGACACGCTAATGTTCGTTGTTGCCGTGCAACTTATATTTTTGCCAAACCTGAATCTCTATGGCGTTTTGCAATGTAAAAAATCGCCATCGAACCGGAAGTCCAAACGCCGCATACAAGTTGACGTCAACGTTGAAGAACTCTATTGTAATTCCGAATAAAAGGTTACATGACAGAGGAACGTGTTTAATCGGATTTAAAAGAGGATTAAACCACCCACTTTAATCGGACTTAAGTTTAAATCGGAATAAACTTAAATCCTGTTCGGTAAGTGTTTACATGATATTTTTAGAGTGGAATTAAGATTTAAAGTGAGTTAAATCGGACTTAAGTGTCTCATGTAAACGCATAGAGTCACTCAAATACAGCCGAAGGCGGTCTCATCGTGACACATTGGCAGAGCCCACTGGAGCAGAAAGGGCTACCTTCACGCAAAGATCCAAAAAGCTAACATAAAGCTAAAGACAGACTGATTTTGCACATTACTGCTTCACAATATGTCCACCCCTCATACCAAAACTTTAAATCCAGTCACTTGCCAAAACATAAGCTGTGGATTTAATATCAGATAGATAAGATTATGCAAGTCGATGTTGATAAGGGCAGAGAACTACATAAATATCTCCGCGGGCCACCTATTCTAGCAGCTACAGACTGTAGCGCTCTGGACTAGAAAGCTACACTGCTCATTCGCCTCTCTTGCTGCTCACGACCAGCAACACAAGGCAATCGCATGTGTCCCGGCGCCTTTTAACTATCTGACTGATGATTTAGTGGTGGTTAAGTCACTAAAATACATTTAATGGCCGTCACTGTGTGTCCTATGCCCTGACGAACGCTACAAACACGGAGATATGGGGAATAAATAGCAAATTACCACACAGGTCTCTTGGTTTTACATCATCTTAGAATAAAGCTAGCATGATGACTATTCAATGCTAACTTGTTGGAGAAAGGCATCGATCATTCAAACTTCAAGTACTAGCAGTGGTCCTGTCAGACTGACAGATTGTAACTCAGATGTTATCAGCTGGCTGACTGTATGAAATAATGTGAAAACACCAAAAAATACCTTTTCGGTTTTCAGCAGCAGCAAAGAAGGCAGCCGCCATCTCGACACTCTTATTCTTGATCTCGTCGTGGCTTGACCGAAGCTCCTCTCAAGTTCAACTCTCTTGTCTGGAGGACACTCGTGTTCTTTTTCCAGTGAAATCCCACGCACACTGCCCAGTCAGTCAGTGGCGGTGCCCAGACTGGGCAGCCCAGTGTATCAGCTGTGTAGTTCTAGTTCTATCGTTCGTAGTCAACAACGCCGGCCACACTTGAGGTGGAGAGAGCTAATAATCACTCTGTTAATCACTCTATTACCAGTGTGCATGTTTGTGTCATTTTGCTTGTAATTAATATCGGATAAAACTATAGGGTAGGCATGTTGTAGAACATGATTCTTGATGGCTCAGCCAAATGTTAGTGGATGGCGGCTCAATATGACTTCGAAAATTGGTGGCTGGCGGTGGCTGAAATTCTAAATGGCGCTTTTGGTGGCGCCTGGCGGCGGCTTCGGGGTCTAAGTGGCACTGATACAGGAAGTAAGAGCTCTGTGTGCAATGGGCGGATTTAGAGTGACCAAGTGGACCTCTAACAGTCGCAAAGTCCTGGCATCAGTTCCAGAAGAGGAAAGGGCCTCAGGTGTCCAAAATTTGGATTTGGACGAAGACTCGCTTCCTCTAGAAAGAGCTCTAGGAATCCAATGGTGCATTGAATCAGATGTCTTGAAGTTCAAAGTCACCATTCAGCCGAAGATGCTCACAAGACAAGGTTTGTTGTCTATGGTTAGTTCCATTTACGACCCTCTAGGGATTCTGTCTCCCATAATCCTCCCAGTGAAAGGTATACTGCAGGAATTGTGCATGAGGAAACATGGATGGGATGATGACATGCCAGAACCCCTAGTGAAGCAGTGGGAACAATGGATAACTCACCTGCACAAGTTGTCAGAGCTAGAAGTGAGGAGATGTGTTAAGACACATGACTTTGGAGCAGCAACAGAAGTGAGGTGGATTCTGCCGAAATTCGAGTCCCTTGGGCCCCCGGTTCTGGGCGGCGCAAGGCCTGGTCCTGTCGTCTCGTTTTGGAAGAATTTCAGCCCACACAGTGTTTTTCAGCAGTCGTTGTTGTTGTGTTTATTTTCTCCAAAGTCTTGCTAACAGCCACCAGCGTACCAAGAGCGAAGAGTTGGCCAACCCGAGAACAGCTTGCTTCAGATGCGTGAGGTATCCTTCGCAAAGTGATCTGGAGTTCGCTTGGCAAAGTGCCACAATATATACCCTAGGCAACTCCCCACACTATGACGTCTTGGGCCTTTTAAGGAAGTTTACAATGGAGGATTTCTGCCCTATGTTTAGCAGTAAAAAATATGCAACCCTAAGCAGTATCGCTTCCTCTCGAGTTAGGCCTTCGCTCCTGGTACGTGGCATACAAAGTCATGGTGACATTTGAACATTTGCACATATCGGCACTTTCTAAAAACATACAATCCACCAAAACTATACCAAACATGGACCGGCACCCATGCTGCCTTCTGCGTATTTGTGCCCAAGGCCGTTACAATATTTTGGCTGGGCCTGGGACAAAGTTACCTGAACGGGCCCCCTCACCCAATACATGTAATGTGGTGATGGCCCAGTTCTGCCCTCCTTTCTCCCAGGGCCTGGGGTAACTGTTCTCTTTGTCCCCTCTTGTCAGCTTCCCTGATCATACCTTTTGGACAGATTTACAGTGGTGGACTTCTGTGTAGGTGAAATACAATACATTCTGAGTGTGCATGAGTGTGCGCTCATGTCCTGTGTATATGTAGTTGCATATGGTCTTTGTGATCCTCTTTCCCTGTATTCCTACTACTTAACTATTACTCTATTAATGTTTTCTTGGACCCACAGGGGTCAATATACACTAATACTCCGGATTCTTTAATTGGTGGCGTTGTTTGAGGCTGAATAGAGTCATTCATATTTTCTCTCTGCCTCAGCTCTGAGTGCTCTGGAATGTTTGCTGTGAGCACCCAGTCCACAGCACTCAGCTACTTGTGTGACCTATGGCCTGCCTGAATCCACAAATAGAATTCTCCCTTAGGCCCTCTAAAGCCACCAAGTCATTTAACACACAGGCCTGCTCCTTATTTTATTATGTTTTTTGCCTTTGAGCATCACCTGAAATCTACCACAGTAATCAAGTGTAATCACCACCAGACTGCATCATTTCTCCAATGCTAGTGAGCAAGGTTATGGCACTTGTACTTACCTTGTCCAGAAAAACGAGAAGCATGAAGAACAGTGTTCTTTTATAATGGGAAAGGCAAGAGTTGCGCCTCTAAAACCAGTCACGATACCCAGACTGGAGCTCACTGCAGCAACTGTAGCGGCGAAGATGGACAGTATGATACGAGCTGAGCTGGATATCGACTTGGAGGAATCTGTATTCTGGACAGATAGTACCACAGTCCTTAGGTACATCCAGAACGAATCAGCAAGGTTCCGTACGTTTGTTGCAAACCGGATTACAACAATCAGAGAACGGTCCAAAGTAAGCCAATGGAGATATGTGGAATCCTTCAACAATCCAGCGGACCATGCCTCCAGAGGTTGCACAGTGGAAGCGTTCCTGAAGGCCAATACCTGGTTATCAGGGCCGGAATTCTTGCTGCGACCCGAGGACACATGGCCTACCTTTCCAGACAACTTCAATCAGTCTCTGGTGAAGGATCCTGAAGTGAAGGAAGCTGCAGTGTTCATCACGGTCATTAATAACGCAGAGGACGTAGTCCTAAAGTTCATCAATCATTATTCCGATTGGCATCGTCTGAAGCGAGCGGTTGCGTGGATGATCAAGCTGAAGAACACCTTGAAGCTTCTAAGTCAAAAACGAAAGGAATTTGCATCAAGTCATGGTCTTGCAAAGGGTAAGAATGTGGAAAGAAGGATGGCTGTACTGAAGACTTCTTTGAGTGTCAGTCCTCTGTCCTTGGATGACATCTTGGAGGCTGAGTCAGAGATTGTACGAATCAGCCAGCAGCGTGCATTCCCTAAAGAGATAGCTGCATTGGAAAAAGAGAAAATGGTCTCAAAGAGCAGCTCCCTCTACAGGTTGTCACCTGTCCTGCAGGACAACATCATGAGAGTGGGTGGCAGATTGAAGAGATCCAGTATGCCTGAAGAGTCAAAGTACCCGGCTATCTTGTCGAAGCATATGCACATTACAACGCTTATCCTAAGAGCAGTGCATAAGGAAGTCGCAATTACGTGCTGTCAAAACTGAGGGAGAAGTATTGGCTTCCTAGGCCTCACACCATCATTAGGAACATGCTATCTAAGTGTGTCATCTGTAAACGCCAGCACGGAACTGCAATCAGTCAGATTATGGCTGACCTTCCAAAAGACAGAGTCTTACCTGACGAGCCGCCATTTACTAATGTAGGTGTTGATTATTTTGGCCCATTCGAAATCAAGAGAGGCCGCACCACTTTAAAGAGATACGGAGTACTTTTTACGTGTCTTGCAGTAAGAGCAGTTCATCTCGAGGTTGCAAGTTCGCTTGATACAGACTCCTGTATTCATGCCCTACGAAGATTTGTTGCTAGAAGGGGTCAAGTCAAAGTGATCAGATCGGACAACGGCACAAACTTCATCGGTGCAGAATGTGAGCTGCGACAGGTAGTACAGGAGTTGAACAAAGAACAGATCGAAGCTGAAATGGCTCAAAGGAACATCAAGTGGATCTTCAACCCCCCAACAGGCTCCCATCATGGCGGGGCGTGGGAACGCCAGATAAGATCAGTGCGGAAGATTCTGAACTCTGTCGTGAGGGAGCAGACTTTGGATGAGGAGGGTCTGCAAACACTTATGTGCGAGGTTGAGGCCGTCATCAATAGCCGCCCTCTCACTAAAGTGTCGGATGATCCCAATGACTTGGAGGCAATTACCCCAAACCATCTTCTTTTGATGAAGACTAAACCTGTCATACCTCCAGGTATTTTCAATGCCAATGACACCTAATCCAGACGCAGATGGCGCCAAGTCCAGTATATGGCAGAGTTATTTTGGAAACGCTGGACCAAGGAGTATTTGCCAGACCTGCAGCAAAGGCAAAAGTGGCTGCAACCAAGGCGTAATGTTGCAGTTGGTGACATTGTGCTTCTGATTGATGATTCAGCTCCCAGAAGTTCCTGGATCATGGGTCGAGTCATCGAGACCATCCCGGACAGTGAGGGAATAGTTTGTCAAGTTCGACTGAAGACCAGCACGAAGCTTCTCCTGAGACCAGTCTCTAAGCTGTGTCTCCTACTGGAAGCTGATGTGTAGCATATTGTGTGCTGCATGGGACAGTGGTAAAGACTGTCTCCACTGGTGAGTTAAGTGCTAGTAACCTCTGACTCCACATCGTTCTAGTGTATGAAAATATATTGGACATTAATAGAGACTGAACTTTGAACATTCCTTTTTTGAAATATAATTAAAAGAGTTCCAGACAAGAAAAGAAGAAGAGGTTGGTTGTTTTCAACTGTTTATGTAAAATTATTTACTGCTATTTAATATTCAGGACTTATTTAGTTTTGTTTTATGGTAATTGTTTGTTAGTTACAAGACAATTAGGGGCCGGATATGTAAGTGCCAGAATTAATATAACAGTATTTGTGTTAGAAATGTGTATTACCACTAGTTGCCTCTAGGTGGCAATAGCGATTTGATATTCTGATCATTTCTGTGTTTGACGGTCATTCACATTAGGGACATTTAGGAGAGAAGACATGCGGTTTCTAGGTGATGGAGCTTTACCTTTTCTGACCGCAGTTTTAGGCTTTAGGAATTAGAAATATGAAGATAAGTAACTAGTCTATGTTAATAAGCATTTGAGATCGTTTTTGTACAGTTTTACTTTGCCTGTTTGAAGAAATAAATCTTTTAAGTTTGGAATCCTAAAACGCGAGTTTGGAATGTGACTTCACCCGACCGTGTGCCTCTACACCTCTTATTGCACTTTACCTGAAAATCTGCAAAACTTTACCTACCTACAACTTTACCTACCTTTACCTTTACCTACAAAACCTAAGTATTGTACCTCAAACACAATTTCGTTGCCTTTTTGACAATGACAATAAAATCTTGAATCTCTATTGCGGGTGTGAGCGGCTGCGAGTTCTGGCTCTAGTTCAAAGAGGTCGTCCAGTTGTTAATGTTGAGTTTGTGGCCAAATTAATTAACTACAGCTGTCGGTCAATTGTGGGGAATAATTAATGTCGGCTGTAAAAACAGCTGTTTTTGTGTCGGCTGTGTGACCTGTTCCACTCTCCAGCTCTGTGGATGAGGGCATTGCACTTTACCATGCTGCTCATATTGACGGTGGAAAATGGAAATGACTCCAACATGGCGTCCGTGGCCGTAGGCGACTACACATTTATCACATCACTGGTTCATCTCGTTTTGTACCGTCTTTTTCTTGCCACCTGCTAACTGCAGCAATCAGTTTACCTCATTGACACCCATAGAGCAGTGATTGCATACATATTTCAGGGATTTTCTTGCCAAAAAATGTCCCTAGTTTGTTATTCATCAGTTTGGCTTTGAATGGGCCTTTTCCGCATGACATCAGATACGTTCAGACACTGAACATTTCGATGCATTTGACATGGGTATAAGTTGCATCCGTTGGAGTAGACATATATATTTGGCGCCTCTGTTTTCTGCCTGAGACTGGTCGTACTGTATACACCTGCCTCTCTTCAAAAGAAAACTGCTGTTGCCGACAAGGACAGTTATAGTCAGAAGCTCAGTGTCATGAGGGCCACAATAGAGCATTTCTTCAAGACTTCACTTGAACTTCTCCACGCCTTCAAACCTGAAAAATGTGCAACCCCAGAGGCGTTTTCGTCCTGCCTTCTCCACATGGGAGGCGAATGTGTCAAGGACAAACTCGCTATCCTGGTGCTCTTTATCTGACTGAGTTGATTGTTAGGCCTGTCCCATCAAAGAAATCAAATTGGCCCACAATTACATGGCAGAACTGCCTGCAGTGGACAGACATTTTGTCTGTTTAAAATGCAATCAGGTTTTGAAGTTGAAAGCTATAGCATCATTTAAGGCTAGCTGACCCATAGTGACAGAACGGGAGCGTACCTATGTTCCCCGGTCTTTATTCTGACACTTAGTTCTTGTACTTAGTGTAGGTAGTTGTGCAGAACAGCGCAGTCTTGACAACTTTGACAGCCTTTTCTGGGTAGAATTCCATTGTCCTGCCAAGAATTCTCCACAGTGCGGTCATGTTTTCAAATGGCTCTGGAAGGGAAATTAACTCTGTTTGAACACTACCATCACTCGCCTGTCCAAATCCCCTGATGTCCACCAGTGAAGCGATGTCTGGCATCTTATGTAGCCATAAGGACGGTGGAGTGGCTGCCTTTATAATCAACATAGTCATGCCCGTCATTGGATGGAGCCTTGATATTAATACACTGTGTTCCAAATTATTATGCAAATTATATTTTTCTCAGATTTTCCTAAATAGTCGATGCAAACGACAGTCAGCATAATTTCCAAGTCATCAACTGTTATTTAATGAATTCAAATGTTATTGAACAAACCTCCCAATGATAACAATATTTTTTCAAAAATAAAAACTTAAAACGCACTGTTCCAAATGATTACGCACGACCGAGTTTCATAACATTTTACAGGTTGTTAATAACTGAAAATGCTCATTTTTTGAATTTGCAGCATTAGGAGGTCATAGTTAGTGAAATCAAAAGCTATTTCAATCAAAAATGTCTTAACAGGTCAAGTTACATTTTAACATAGGACCCCTTATTTGATAGCAGCTTCACAATTCTTGCATCCATTGACCTTGTGAGTTTTTGGACAGTTTCTGCTTGAATTTCTTTGCAGGATGTCAGAATAGCCTCCCAGAGCTGCTGTTTGGATGTGAACTGCCTCCCACCCTCATAGATCTTTTGCTTGAGGATGCTCCATTGTTTAGGGGTGGCCGAATAGAAGGTTTACGCATAACTGCAAGCTTCTGGAGGATCCTACACCTTGATGTTCGTGGGACTCCAGAGGCACCAGCAGCTTCAAATATCTGTTTGCTACTTTGTAATGGCATTTTAGCAGCTGCTCTCTTAATCCGATGTTTTTGTCTGGCAGAAACCTTCCTTGTTGTGCCTTAATCTGCACAAACCCGTGTGTGCTCTGAATCAGCCACAATTCTCTTAACAGTACGATGATCACGCTTAAGTTTTCGTGAAATATCTAAGGTTTTCATACCTTGTCCAAGGCATTGAACTATTTCACGCTTTTCGGCAGCAGAGAGATCTTTTTTCTTTCCCATATTGCTTGGAAATGGTCATCTGCTTAATAATGTGGAACGCCCTTCATAAGTAGTTTTTCCTTAATTGGGCTCACCTGGCAAACCAATTGGTCACAGGCGTCTGAGATTGATTTCAGTGATTTAAGAGCCCTGTGACACAATACCATCCATGAGTTTATTTGAAAAACAAGAAATGTAATCTTTATAACACTTAATTACAATTTGCGTAATAATTTGGAACACGGTGTATGCATGCCATCCAGGCTAGAGAACACAGTTAGGTATTTCCAAAGGCACTGGAAATTGCTACTGCTATTTCAGACCACTGGCTTGTTGTGGGGTCATGGCAGGTAATTGAGCTGCAGTGCTTTGCAGACTGCCAACACAATGCTGGACCCCCTGTTGAATTTCACCAGAAGCAAGAACTTGAAAAAATGAACAATTTAATAAATTGAATGGCTTATGAAGCCAACATAAACAAAAATAAGCTAAACAATCTTCTTTACAATGTTGGCTATTATGCTTTCTGTATTTCTTGTATGGGTTTAGGAATGCATCAACTTCATCCAGTCGTGAAACCGAGGTGCGCAGAAAAAAATACCGTGTTATGGCCCATGTAAGGGGGGCCTTGGCTGGAATCTACCGGTATCTGGGGGGCCTTGTCATGGTAAAGTTTGGGAACCCCTGCTATAGACGACAGCAAAAGTCAAAGTCGGCTTAAACTGGAAAGTAGAGAACAGAACAAGTGACAGCTCTTTTAAACAGACGTGAATACTATTCATTGGCCGAGAACCGATGCATTAGTGACGTAGAGGGGGAATCCCGATTCTCGCGACGCAATTGGATGTTGACGCAATAACCTGTCAAAATAGAGAGAGACTGATTGGTTAGAAGGAGATTGTTTGACAGCCAAGCAGTACGACATCCTGGTACAACGTGTGCAAGCTCCCATTGGTTTTGCTAGGCTCAATAGAGATGTATAGTTGTGTATCATCGGCATAGCTATGAAAATCGACATTGCTCTCTGATGATGAAGCCCAGAGGCATCATATAAGAGGAGAGGGCCCAGGCAACTTCCCTGAACAACTCCAAAAGGCACATCATACTTCTGAGACGTGTTCACTAATAGTAACAAACAATTGCCTTCCTATGATGTATGTTTTGAACCAGTCTAAGGGCCTCCACAGAGGGCAGTCATGGGTAAGCGGTTAGGGCGTCAAACTCGTATCCCAAAGGTTTCCGGTTCGACTCCCAACCCGCCACGTTGGTTGGGGGAGTAATTGACCAGTGCTCTCCCCCATCCTCCTCCATGACTGAGGTACCCGGAGCATGATACCGTCCCACCACACTGCTCCCTTGGGGCGCCATTGAGGGCTGACCCCTTACACGGGTGAGGCATAAATGAAGAGTTCAGATGCAAAACCCCCTAACTCCATTTCTGAAGACCTACACTTCTATATTTTTAGAGAACCCCGTTGTTGGTTTGGTTTACATTCATGTACTTGATAATACATATAAATAGTTCTATTACATAAATAAAATAAAAAATATGCAATTTTCATAGCTTTGTATTAAATAAAAATGAATTAAGATTATTTTCTGAAATGGCACTTAGGGGGTTTTGCATCTGAACTCTTCAAATGCAATTTCGTTGTGTGCAGTGTTCACTTGTCTGCTGTGTCACAATGACAATAGGAGTTGGAGTTTACCAGTTGGGCTTTCACTTCACTTCACATTGGCTCTGACAAAGTGCTGAGCACTGCTCTGCCAAAGTTCGATTCCATTGTTGTCAATACAACCCCGCACACCAACGCTTAGAGACGAGTTCTATTTTGTCGGAGCAGCCCATTGACTATCCATGCTATGTTCGTGTGAAATTGGGTTTGGGGGTCGGAATTGTGTCGGAAGCGAAAGAGCTCTGCAGTGCTGTCGCAGCCGATGTGCGGAGGCCCTAAGACATGGCCGGACAGTCCACCCCAAGGTTCTACCGTAGGTGGTTGATCAGTATGTTATGGTCTATGATGTCAAAGGCGGCACTGAGGTCGAGGAACATGAGTGCCAAAACTTTGTTTACAGCAGTGCTGAGCCTGAGGTCACTAATTATTTTGGTTAGAGCTGTTTCAGTGCTATGGTTAGCCCTAAAGCCTGATTGGAAATGTTCTAAGATATCATTTCTTGCTTACACTAACCATTTAGTAGCAATGGTGGCCATTTTGAAAAATGGATTTGTTTTTTCTTTTTGAGTGCCCTGGGCCTTCCAAAACAGTGGCTCTAAGTGAGCATTTCTCCCAAATTTCATACTTCTTTACTGAAGTGTACAACTATTTCACTAATCTGCTCCAGCAGCCATTGAGGGTCTCATTAATATTTTCCACCATTGTTTCACTCCACCACATCCTCAACAAGGAAGTTTGGAGGATCACCACAAGCGTTTGGATTAATATTGCACCACACTACCCCATGCAAAATTGACATAAAATACACTAACACTGCACATTCGGGCATATCCTGCAGCAAGCAGTACATATTACAGCCCTTAAAGCGATGGTTCGGAGTAGAATCACCCTAATGCCATTTGAACCGTGACACCCATCCACCTTTACACCCGAAGTGTTTTCTGCCGCAGACTTACATCAACAGAGTTGCCGTGTTATTCGATGTTTATTCCGGTTAGCTTGACTCAAGCGCATATGGATACTGGGCACCGTCTCCAAACTTTCCCCACAAAAATAACATGTCATTACACCAAACTTCTGCAGTAGCACAAATATGGTCTGTACTCACGAAACGAAGCATTTGGAAGTTTGGAAATAGTCCAGGAGTTTAGTATTATCAACACAAGCTGAATAGCTTCTCTGCTGCTAAAGCTGTGCCAACGTTACTTCCGTCATATGAGACAAGCCCGTAAAAGTCTTCAACAAACTTCCAGACGAGAGTGTTAAAAAAGTTTTCACTGAATTGTGATTAAGGCTTATATTTTCAAGGAAATACTTAAAAGATATTTCAAATCTTACCTACTATCAATTAGACAATGATTTTCGTTATCAATACTGATGCTGAATTCACTTTTCATTGTGCATATTATGAGCTTCGTTGAGGACTCTTACATGCTTGTCTTGGATGACGGAAGTAACGTTGGCGCAGCTTTAGCAGCAGAGAAGCTATTCGGCTTGTGTTGATAATAATAAACTCTTGGACTATTTCCAAACTTCCAAATGCTTCGTTTCGTGAGTACAGACCATATTTGTGCTACTGCAGAAGTTTGGTGTCATGACATGTTATTTTTGTGGGGAAAGTTTGGAGACGGTGCCCAGTATCCATATGTGCTTGAGTCAAGCTAACCGGAATAAACATCGAATAACACGGCAACTCTGTTGATGTAAGCCTGCGGCAGAAAACACTTCGGGTGTAAAGGTGGATGGGTGTCACGGTTCAAATGGCATTAGGGTGATTCTACTCCGAACCATCGCTTTAAGGAGTACTGGTGGTGCAGTGCAAGATTGCTCTGCACACAGTTCCCTTCTTTTCAACACTCCCCCATCATCCCTGGTAAGGGGTCTCAGGTTTTGGTCCCAGCAGAGACCATTGACCGTAAGTAATGTGACATGCAGGCCCTACCATATGGGCCATACCATGCGTTCACCAGCAGGAAGCTCCTTTTCCATTTTCAGCCCCTTGCAAATTCTACCAAAACAGCTGATGTTGACACTGCGTTACATTGAACTACATTCAGTCCGGATATATGTTGTGTTGAAAGAACTGACAATTGTTTGCCTTGATGTAGCCTAATGTAGTGATATGCTTATCTTGAGTGCACTAGACAAACTGACAGATCTTTTCACATTGACGCAGAAAAGTCATTTTTTTATATTGTATCTTCTTGTGACCCCTTCCTCAAATTAAATGATGAAAGAGATGACATTTGGTTAGATGTGATACTTCACTAACTAATTGTTCAGGTCCTAAGCACCTCACTGTGATCCAATGAAGTTGGCATTGCAGCAGATCTATCATGATGTGCACATGGAAACCCTCATTTCTGTAGAGATTATTCATTCTATATCTATAACTATAATCTATATCTAACCGTGCAATTTGTCTGCCTTATACTGTTTGTTTGTATAGGACTGTATTTGGTTACCTACTGTACGTATGTGGTTGAGTCATTATTAGGAAGTGTGGCTTGCATGCAACAAAGAATGTTTGTTACAGTTTGCTTGATTGTTTGTGTTCCAGTCGTGCGTGGAGAAAGTCCAGCTGGCCAAATACCCACTGCATAGAGGAGTCCCCCTGTCCTCTGGGCTTTCATCTGAAGCCATAGCCTCCCAAGATGCACTGCTCTGGTTATGGAAGGGTGCCTCCTTAGAAATGAACTCTACCATGTAAACTAAAGCAAAATGTGGAAACTGAACACATAAAAGAATTGTTTGTGAATCGTCTGAGATGCATGGGAAAGTTAGGCATGCCAAATTTTTGTGTGAGTGTAATACAGTTTCAGGAGAGAGAGAGAGAGAGATAGAGAGAGAGGGAGAGAGATGCCAGTAGTGATGAGAGAGAGAGAGAGAGGGAGAGAGAGAGAGAGAGAGAGAGGGAGAGAGTTGCAGTAAGGGGAGAGGGATGGCTATGTTACCAGTAGTGATGTCACTGTGGCTCTGTGTTGGACTCTCCTCCTGGCCCTCAGTGGTGGTCCTGGGGGGACCTGGGCAGCAGGCTGACCATGGCAGCAGGTCGGGACATCTGTTGACGTCAGTGTGGTATTTATCTACGCATGTAGAATCTCCTTGTAATTACCGTCACCTGGACAGGAGGAAGGAGGGCAGAGCAGCTATTACTGTGTAATATTTCATCGGCAAACAAAGCATTACGCACAATTATTATTATTATTATTATTATTAAGCATGATTAAGCCCATATTGATGGGAGACAGCCTACCGAACGGCTATACAGCCTGCAATTAGAAACATCAACAAACATGTTCTCGCGTTTCCTAATAAATCCATAAAAAACATCTATTCAAGAAAACATTTATGTACAGTACGACAATAAATCGTCTAGCTGCCCTATTTCTTTCCAATATTACTTTCCAGTCATTATTTAATTTGATTTTGATTGCAGGATTGTATTGTCTTAGAGACACTGAGTTTGCCAGGGCCAGTTCTATGGGCAGAGGTCCAACAGAAGACATTAAAATGCTAAAAAAAAAGGCAAGCCCACAGGTGAATAGCTAAAAACATACATTTCATGTGAATGTTCAATAACGTGAAAGGAAAGTAAAGGTCCGCATCACTGTTTGATGCTCCCAAAATTATTCAATTATATCAACATTTTGGGAGCATCAAAGGGTGTTGCGGACCTTTACTTTCCTTTCAGTTGTCTTATGTTTGGTCCAGCACCTGTGCTACGGATGTGCGCGCATTCTCTGACTTTTTGGAATGTTCAATAACGTGACCATGACCACAAAAGAATTCACTGCGGGATACAAAACTCGACAGTGGAAATGAGTAATGGGCAGTTAATGTGAACACTGAGCTACAATCACTTCAGCATCATTATATTAGAGCTGTAATCAGCTATTATATTATTAGGCCCGAGCTGAGGGTTGTTCAAGGGTCTGGGTTCGAGTCCTGGCACCCCAACTCCAACTCTACAGGGAGAGAGCATGACCTAGTGACACAGAAGTGGGCCACTGAGGTCAAGGAACATGTCGGGTAGAGAAGGAGGGACACCGGTCGCCTAAAAGTGATTGAGAAGGAGGGAAACGGTAGGCTGGTAAGCCACCCCCCTCCTACTTCCTCATTTGATTTTGTGCAGAGGATGACGTGTAAGGCAGCTGGCCGAGAAGGAGAGTAAACTGTCAAGAAACAGGATGGAGAAGGAGGGAGGTTGAACAAGAGGGAACTACACCAGCAGTACACCTAATCTATGCCATAGAATGCATATGACTTTAACACAAGATTAAGTGTGGGGTTAATGAGTTAAAGGACTAATTCCTGTGTGGATTGACATCATACATATGTGCGTAAGTAAACAATGTCAGGCTAGTCTCCACTGTGACTGGTAGATCATGATAGGTATAAAGGAGGAACTAAATGGGATACAAATGGCCTATTATTGATGTGGGGGACCCCTGCTGGCCACTTTCACCAATTACAGCTGAAGAACACTTATGAATGTTTTTTTCTTTTCTTTTCACAGTGTTACCTTATGGCTTTCAGTTACCATGTGAATGGAACCAACAATGGGGCATCTTCCACTCAGGTTTTTACACTTTGCCAATAGCTTCGTTTTTTTTTTAAGCAGGTAAGCTGCCCTTAAACTGTGAGCAGATTTGTATTGGTACTAATCGTTACAGTGCATGAATTAGTGTGATGTCTGCCACTGCTATTACTGTAGGTCTTTGGTGCTGAGATGTAGTGTGACTTCATTGGGAGAAGGAAGGAGAGTAGAGAGTAGAGTAGAGAACTCTCTACTACTTCCCTCTCCCAAGTGGGGTGGGGTAGGGTAGGGTGCGGCTATTTTAAAAACACTTCCATAAAAATGTAGCTGAATGAGATCCCTGAGACTCAGCTGGTAGAGAATATATACTTAAATGTCAAGCTCCTGGATATCTATTTGTTTACTTACTTATCCTGTGTGAAAATGCTAACGTCATCTAGATAGAAGGGGGAAATAGTGTAGGCTATAACAGAAACTCCATTTAAACAAGGAAGTGCTAAAACAAAATGGATTTCTTGCCATTGGTATGGGCAGGGTTTAGTGAGTGGGAGGAGGAGTAGAAGTGAGGAAAGGGGGGAGGAGGTAAGATGGGATGGAGGGATGGGGGGGTTGGGGGAGGTAGTGGTGGTGGTGTTGGGTCCCGCTCTTGGTTTCCCATGTCATTCCCACCACTGGGCTTCCCAAACAGGAACCGTAAGGTACCCTGATCCCATTAGAACAATTACCAAAGGCTTGCATTTTCCAGCCTGGCCTTCCAAGACCCCGAGGGCAGTGTAATTTCAAAATCAATCCCTTCCAAAAAAGCAACCAGTGTTGGGTGCTTTCTAAAGGAACTGTCAATTACCTCTACCTCTATCTTGGCTCAGAAAAAGGGAGGGTGGGGGGGTGGAGGGTTGTGTCTGATTCAACCGGGCCCCCAAATAAAGGGCCATTCTTTGGGTGAAAATCAGGCCCCGCGCATGGAGCAGAATTCATTGGGCATTAATCTCCGCGGGTGCGAGCGGTGGGAGCCCTGCTCAATATTCATTGGCCGTGCCAGCCACAGCGCAAGCATGCAAATCGGGCATTCCTGACGTAGAGCTTCGCTCTTGCTTTTATCTGTCCTCCTCTGCTCCCTCTCTCCCCTTCTCTCTATCTCTCTCTATCTCTCTCTCTCTCTCTCTCTCTCTCTCTCTCTCTCTCTCTCTCTCTCTCTCTCTCACACACACACACACACTCTTTATCTATCCCTCCCTCTTCTCTCACCCTTTATCTGTCCATCTCTCTCTCTCTCTCTCTCTCTCTCTCTCTCTCTCTCTCTCACACACACACTCACTCCTTCTCTCTGTACCTCTGCCACTTCAATTTGCAACCCAGACAAAATATGTTTAGCCATACTTTTTACCTCCCTCAACCCCTCTTTGCCTGTTTTGTTTTACTACTCTACTCAAAATGAGCATTAGCTATTCGCTCTATAAAGACTTTACTTTGGTCAGACTGTAGACTTACATGTATAAAAAAAGAATCACCAAATAATAAGAATCCTCCAGAATATGAATCATCTCCCTAACAATATATATATTTTTGTTTTTGTTTTTCACTTTTAACATTTTACTTTTAACTGGCGTTCCCTTCCATGTTCACATGTGTGTATTTGCTAGCACTCTCTGCATGAAACCCACCAACTGAACAGGAACTGAAATGAAGCGCCATGTAGGCAGTTTGCTCTAGTTCTGGGAGGCTCTTGCTGGGAGGCTGAACTTTCCCACACACCGCCACGGGGGAAAAAAACAGTTACAGCTGCGTTACACGGTTGCTAGCCGCAGTCCAAGAGGTCGCTTGGAGCGCCGGGCAGTGCGGCGGTCGAGGACCGGCCTTGCTTTGATATATGAGGGAAAGAAAGCCCCTCCTCACAGCTGTTCGGGACAACAGGAAGTCTTTAAGATTGGCCGCAACAAAAGAAGAGAAATGACCCTTAATTTCACACACACGCACATACATTCACACATTCTCACACATTCTCACACATTCTCACACACAAACACACACACACACACACACACACACACACACACACACACACACACACACACACACACACACACACACACACACACACACACACACACACACACACACACACACACACAGAGTTACTACAATTGTCTGCCCTTAGCCTTTGTCAAGCCATAGGAAGTAATAAGAAGCATTGCTTGTTAATTGTTACAACACTTTTTAGTGTGTGTGTGTGTGTGTGTGTATGTTGGAGGTTGAGCGGATAATAAACTTAAGTCAAGTAGGAGCATGACAATCTCTCTGTCTGCCAGACTAGTTACCTCCGCCAAGGAGGTTATGTTTTCAGTCGCGTTGGTTTGTTTGTTTGTCTGTCAGCAGGATAACTCAAAAAGTTAGGAACAGATTTTGATGAAATTTTGTGGAGTTGTTGGAAATGACGACGGGAACAAGTCATTACATTTTGGGGGTGATCCGGATCCTGATCGGGCAAATTTTGACATTCCAGCTTCTAACTCCACAAAACCAGGGCATTAAGACTTGGAATTTAAAAAAAGGCTGTAACCCCATGGCCTTGTAGCCAGGCCATGCCCTTCTAGTGACGTAAGACCTTCGGCGTTGCTTCTAGGCAGACCAAGAGCAATGTAAATATCGTTTCTAATCTCTGGAAGAATCTGGAACTCCACCCACTTTGTCGGAAACCAATCAACTTTGAGCAGCTCCAACGGCCCTGGGTAGAGGCATGTTCAAGGCAGTGACGTGGTTTAAGCAGAGACATTCTATTGGGACTAAGAACATTTTTGGTTTAAACTTCGGCACAGCCTTTTCTGGCCTCGACCAGTGGCAAGAGGTTTGTTCTCTCTTAGAGCTTCTGGTTACTTGATATTCTTTTATCCTTCTCCAGACAGTCTGATGCAGAACAGTCTGAAAAGTTTCACTTCTAGTTTCCAGACAATCAAAATAAACAAATAACAACCAATATTCCGATGTGATTAGATCTGCATTGTAATAATTTTCCTGAACATTTCTATTATTATGGTTATCATTTATAATATCTATATGCCCTACCTGCTACCTCATAGACTATTGTTGCACTTGCGATTTGGCTGGTGCTGGATCTGTGCCTACCCGTATGCTCTCATGTTCTTGTTTACAATCTACATTGTACAGTATACTGCATATGTATTATGTTTCCTATTTTAGGCCTTGTTGGTTTAGTTGTTTATTGAGTTGTGAAAGATGGTGCACAGAATAAAAATAAAAATAAAACAGTCTGGCAGCGCTCATGTCAGGTGGGCCTTGGTTGGAATTTACAGGGGGGCCTTGTCATGATAAAGATTGGGAACCCCTGCTCTACACCTGGTAGCAGACTTTTACCCCAGAATATACACTTGTCCCTTAGACTTCATTTCTTACATTCCATAGGTACTGAGGAGACTTTCATTGTTGATTATATGCACCTCTGATCTGCAATCACACAAATACCCCTGACACAGTTTGAAGCTCAAGATGGTTGATGTGCTTCTGAGCACATTTATGATTTCTTACTGCCCTCTGCTGGTCTTCACAAGGAATAGCATGCCTCCTGTATGTATGAAGACCACCACCACCACTTGACATCAGAATTCAAGGATTTGAGTGGACGTTTCCCTCCAGTGAACATTGACTAAAACAAATGATTACATCATCAAAGTATAAGTTTGTGAAATGGGAGACTAAAGTGTCACAGCTTCAAACCCAGAAATTATACCTTTAAGCAGAAGTGTCAAAAGTAAAAGTAGGATTAAGAAGAAACAATGTTTCCTTTCAACATAGGAAACTTCTCTGAGTAACCATTTAGACATGTGTAGTCTACTTGCCTTATGTTCAACGGACTCTGCACTGGTTGGACCAAGCGTGTGGTGGGTTATTTTGAATATTTTTCAGTTAGAACACAGTCCATCTCATTACGTACAGTACAATGGAGTAGATGGTGTAACAGCTATGTAATGGCATGTGCTAGTGTTGTAGCTAGTGTTGTACTTACACCATGAATTTACTTTTACTTCAGGCACTGCTGCCTTCAAGACAATCACTCAGCCAGACACTTTTCAAACAGGCCCAGCAGGATTACAGCAAGGACGACACAGATTTAGGAATTACAATCCTCCAAACAGGACTTTTCCAGCCCTTCACTAAATCGGCATTAATTAAATGTTTTTTTGGGGGGTTTTTTTTGTATTTGTAGGCCTACCAACGGTGAATACAAGTGATTTCCACAGTGTACGATTCAGTGAGTGACTGAAGCTGTTCATTGAATTACAAATGATGACATTTTAAGTTGTCAACCACAGTACTGCAGATGGCACTCTCTCAGAGGTTTCTTGTATTAGTATTTCAAAAATAGATTAGCTAAAGAAGGGCCTTTCCAGGCATTTGGGTGAGCCGGTTGATCATAATAAGCACTAATGAAGGTTACACGTACACGTACCCAGATATTTTTTTTTTTTTTAAATGTGTAAAAACGATATGTGGATAAAAAGTAAAACTCCATTGCGACAGGTGTTCCTTTTGCTCTCTAAATGGGATTTTTTTTTTTTATAGTTTTGAAATTCTAAAACTCGTGTAAAATACGTGTAAAACTAGAGGTCAAAACCAATACGTCCACATACTGTACGTCTAAACAGCTTCACAAGATGTGCACTACCACCATCTACAGCGCAAAGTGGACTCCATTGATTCTCAACCGTAAGACTCCAAAGGTCTCCTAACTAAAGGTCTCCTGAAGGGGCGTTCACCTGACATCACATGGATCCCGGAAAAGTGCAAGCCTGAAGTATCTTCCTCTTATCTACCCTCTTTGATTTAGTCCTGCACTGGTAGCACCAGATTGATACTTTGAGTTAGAGAATTGAAACTGTGAGTTAAAGACGTTAAAGTTGATGAACACATGAGAGAGCGAAATGTGGTTTAAAAAGCCTTCAGAGTATATCAAAGTATATCACGTGATGTCAATACCAAAAGAAAAGAGTTATTGCATCTCTACACATCAACACTTGTCGCTTGATCACAAGGACCAAATTACATTCAGTATCGAGGTTGACTAATTTGTCACTGTGTCAAAACATAGCTGCAAACAAAAAAAACTTATATTGGTTTCAATATATACTGTAATGTAGAGTTATGACATCCTAGAATTAATACATGTGATGCATGTATAGTCAGTGCGTTTTCTGTCTCTTAAAACACGCACACACACACACACACACACACACACACACACACACACACACACACACACACACACACACACACACACACACACACACACACACACACACACACACACACACACACACACACACACGTCAATAAAGCAATGCTTAAGCACTAGCTGCATCTCCAAAATGAACAGTAAAGACAATGGATATCATCATCTTTTACTGGTTTTCTTGTGTTAGTGGACACACACGCACGCACACACACACACACACACACACACACACACACACACACACACACACACACACACACACACACACACACACACACACACACACACACACACACACACACACACACACACACACACACACACACACACACACACACAGCACCTGGGCCCAGCAAAGGCAAACATCACAGACAGCACACTGGTCATGGGACACCATTCAGGTTCATGCTGCTCGGGGAATTTATTTAGTGTTTTTGTTTGTTTTTTTTCCACTTGCGCTCCTGTCTGGAGTTGTGTTTATGGACAGAGGGCCTGCAAGAGTCACAGTTCATTGCTTTGTCTTGTCGTCAAGCTAAAAAAAAATCATGTACATCACATTTGTTTTTTTTACTGAATTATTTTCTTTTTTTTTTTAGACCACAAACATTCCAGCAACACACTCTAGGGGTTTAGGTTTGGTAACAATCAGAAAGCATGACTTTTTGCATAGTATTAAATGAACAAAGACATTGAGTTCTTTATTTACAATTATTGTAGAGATAAAAAATTCATAAAAACAAGATGGATGAACACTTATCATTTACCCATAAATTGCTAGAGTGCCAAACACGTGTTGGCGCATATATATAAATAGTTATATATATATAACTATATATATATATGTATATAGTTTCACAAAATGCATGCTGCTAAGTACAGTACATAGAAGCAGATTGATGTATTGCAAGAAATATTATTCATATCATTGTTATTATTATTTATTCATATTAGGATGTCTCAACATTGGCTGGGCACTGGGCAGAGCAGAGAGACACTTGAGTAGTAGCAATGAGACTGGGCGCTCCATAAGGACTCCTAGTGTAAGTACTATGACATACAGTAAGTGTCCATTCCTGTCCACGCAAAACCTGTCTGGAGACCTCGTCTTCCAACGATACTGGACTCCATCAAAATGTGTTAAAAAAATAAATAAAGATTACTGTGTACTGCGTTATCACTGGAATTTTTTGTTTTGTTGGTGATGGGTCTAAAATATGTTCTGCTAATGTCGGCTGATGAGTGTTAGAGCGTCTTGAAGCAAAGTTTTGAAAGCAACTCTGGTGATGTTTGTGTTGTACATTTGTCAATAGATCAGTTTATTTTTAGTTTGGATCCCCGGGATGAAAAGCAAAAAAGAAAGAAAGAAAGAAAATAAAACTTCTGTGCTAAAACGAGGAATGTATTAAAATGGTCCATTTGTTTAGAGTCTCTGCCTGAGCTCACAGTTAAAGCTTGTTCACCCTTTTGCACAATGACAACATCTGAGTAAAAGAAAGCCAAAAGCAAAAGGAAGCGGAGAAAACAGGCAAAGTAAAAGTAGCAGGTTGAGCAGAGATCTCTGGTATAAAAAAAAGCCTACTGGTACAAAGGTGAATGGGGTTCATTGCATATTGAACATTTAGTATCATGCTTTTCCCATGGCTCTAAGAGTAGTGAGGATAATGGGTTACACTTTACTTGACGCCGGTGTCATTTGTATGACGTAACAGTGTCATCATAATAGTGTCAAAACAGTGTCATGACATAGTCATGGACGAGTCATAAATATTATGTCAATGTCATAAACGTTTTATGGTCATGAAAAGTTGACATTCTTTGGGTTGTCTTTACTATACTTGAATGTCACTTAATGACAATGTCATGAAATGTTTATGACATTCACATGATCACAATGTTTATGACACATGAATGCCTGTGTTATGACACTGTTAAGTCATACGTATGATGCCGGCGTGACGTGTTACCGGATAATGAAAGGACCAAGGAGACAGTGTTATTAACGAACAGCTGACTCACTGCATCCTCCTCAGGTGTGTGTGTGTGTGTTAGTTTATGTGAGCTCTGACGTGTGTGTGTGTGTGTGTGTGTGTGTGTGTGTGTGTGTGTGTGTGTGTGTGTGTGTGTGTGTGTGTGTGTGTCTCCAAAAGTGGATCTGCTGTGTGCGTGTGTTCCCTCCTCGCTATTACCACAATAAATATTTTCACAACTAGCGAAAATGCTGGAGTATATTTTGTGAACGGCAGGAAGACAAGCTTGTTTTTTTTCAACACAGAAGCACGTCTACATTTACACCACACAAGTCATTCATATCAGGGTAGTGCAGAAAAAAAGTTTCATGTGTGTCCAATATATAGAAATATACATATATATTTCTATATATATTTCTTATATATATATATATTTCTTAGAAATGAGTCAAAACCAACATTCCATTCTGTTATTTTTTTCAGTTTAAAACATGATCAGCTCTTAAGCTGGGCTCTTTCTTTAAAAGAAAAATAAAATGAAAAAAAGTTTTAAAAAAGAATCAGCACAATATATCACAAGATTTTCAACAATGTTTTGATTTCCATACAGAAAAGCCAAATATAACTTAGTTTCCATTTTTCTCTAACATAAAAAACATTGCATCTTTTGAAGGGTCACACAGAACTGAAAACATTTGTTTGGAAAAACAAGCAGTAGTGGAGTAGATAGTTCAACCTGAATGGCCGTCCTGTTCTGAGGTTCACCTCGAGTTCATTCAAGCTTTAACAAAACAAATAATTCATAATTGAAAAACAAACAGCTTCTTCTTAAGATCTGTAGGTGGAAACGGCGGGAAAATTCTCAGAGTAGAGTTGACCATGACAATCATGTTATATTAAAGATGCCACATGAATTATCATATAATAATTATATGTCCCACTATATTTTGGTTTCTTTTGTGTTTGTTATCCTCTAAAAATATCTACAATATCTGACAAAAGAAAGCAGGCAAGTCCAGCACACGATTTTTTTTTGTAATAAAACACCTACGGTCTGATAATATTATTATTATAACAGGAGCACTCAACATCTGCAGCTGTGAGGACTAGGTCTGCTGTGTGGATCTGAAACCCCTACAAAGAAACCAGGACGCATCTATGGGTTTTTGTAAACAATTTACATTCTCTTCAGGACATAAATAAGTTAAATTACTTTAGAGCCATTTAAGCAGAAACAAGGCAACATGCCAACAAACAAAGATAAACTCTGTGTGTATATATATGTATGTATATATATATATATATATATATATATATATATATATATATATATATATATATATAATATTAAGTTATATTATACATATATGTATATATGTATGTTTTATACACATATGTATATATGTATTTATGTATGTATATATATAGATATATAGATTTATATATCATATTTCAATAAATGCTATATTCATGGGTTCTTCTTTTCCAACAGGTGCAAATCTACTGTGCAAGTTGAGCCCTGCAACCTTGATACACTTTTATTTCATGAAATAAATCTATACAGTTAGGTACATGCCACACAAAAAACTCACAGACCAGTGAATCGGATAATCTGTCTTAAAATAGCAGTCCACGGCACTTCCCACCAAATCAAAAATCATAAAGAGTTCAAATAAAATTTTCAACAGTTTTTTAAATAAAAACTTGGGTAATGTACATTCATGCAGGAGGAATTATATTAGTCGAAGTCAACTGGCTTTTTAAAATATTATTGTTTACAGTCACTGTGTTTGCCAGCGAAACAAAAACGAAAAAAATAAGTGGTCAGTTTTTGATTCTGATAATGTTCAAGTTCTGTAACTGCTGCGTCTCCTCAACACAGCCACCAAGAAAGACAGGAAAAAAACGCAACAAAAAAAGGAAAAAAAGATGAAATAATGTTTGAAATCACTTGTTCAGCCTGCAGCACAGTTGCAGGTGCCTCGCACGAGTCGTGGTGGCTTTTGCCTTGTTATGCTTGACCTCTTATAGTTCATTATTATTATTTTTCTCCCATAATGAATCTTTTATAAGTTGTGTGTGTATGTGTGTGAATGTGTGTTTCCCAGGAGATGGAGGGGAAGGAATGGGCTAAAGGGATGTTTCCAAACTATGGAGCGGACTTCCCGGGCTGGATGAGGCTGCTGATCTACTGGTGTCGGTGGTGAGGTTGATGCCGCTGTCGATGGCGTTGTTGTTCTTATTGGGCGAGGACGGTTGGCTGCTGGCCTGGTGCAGGTTCTTGTGCGCCTCCTCGCCGTGGTGATGGTGGTGGTGGTCGGAGTCGTCTATAAGCGGGAGGTGGGGGGTGGAGTCCTCTATCCTAAACTCGGGATGCGTCATGAAGTTGTGGATGGAGGTTCGGGATTCGGGTTTTTCCAAGCCTTCGTAGAGGGAGCTACGAAAAGCGTTCACGACACGGATCTGTGTGTTTGGATGGAGCAAAGACAAGATGATTAGTCAACAGAGCGTTGATATCGGCTTTCAACATGGTGAGGACCAATACATTGTCTGAGAGAGTGAGAGAAAGAGAGTGAGAGTGAGAGAGAGAGAGAGAGAGAGAGAGAGAGAGAGAGAGTGAGAGAGAGAGAGAGAGAGAGAGAGAGAGAGAGAGAATAGTAAAGAATCACGGTTCACAGTTCTGCGGTCATGTAGGTTAATAGTGAAGGTGTAAGGTAAAAGAGGGCATTCATTCATAGCTCAACAGTTCACGTGCACTGAAACACGGTGGGAACTGCAGTCAGTAAACAAAGAACAGAAGAGAATAAAATGAGACCATATTCAAAAAAGGAAAACTGAAACTTTTCAAAAGCCACACAAGAAAAAAAAACACACAGTGATGCTGTTAAGAACAGTATATGCTATAGTCCAGTACCACGTATACCTAGAGACAAGCCACGTTAATTAAGGAAAATATTCACATGCAAGTAGAAGTCTTGTGGTAAAATTGTTGAGAGGAAGAGTGGAGAGTCAGATCCAGGAGGAGGTTAAAGGGAGAGGGTGAGGGTGGGAAAAGAAAAAAAACAAAACTGTCCACAAAGACTCCCGATATGAGTACACAGGCATGGGTGAGGGAAGGAAACGCAATGGTTGGGTCTTTTGAAGGAAATGTAACAAACAAGGTTGATGCTCATACAAAACATATGGCGTCACAAGACATGAAAGCAGACCACAGTAGTACTCAACCAAATGACACTGAACATGCAGCTTCAAAGACGACCAGACTATGTTGGTACACTGAAACAAGAACAAAAATACAGGTACACAGACGGCTGAAGAAAAAAGTAAGGGTTAAAAGAAGCACACCCACACAAAGACACACATACACACAAGACTTGATGAGAACAGATGAGGATTCTGTTCTTTCAACAATTCCATGCATATCTGTGTAAACACTCAAGTATAGGCCCAACTTTTGACAATCTCATAAGTAGTCCCCTACAAAGAAACAAACAGCTTTAATTGAATGCAAACTATGTCAATAAAACATATCCTTCTTTCAACAAAGTAATTGCCTTTCACCATTCATCAACAGTGGAAATCCCAGCTACAGACGGTTAAAACTTTTTTTTTGGTGTATCTTAATGACTCCCTTTAACTCTTAAAGAGCATGACTGCTATGTTTAAAAATAAAGAATCTGCTTATTCCAGTAAACAATTTGACACCACACCATGGTTCAGCATTAAAGGTACTAGGTCATTACACTTACGCCTATTCAACACACACCTAATTTTCACATGATAATGCTATTTCTGAATAAACACTGTATGTGTTGGTTAAGATATTAAGAAAAAGAGGATTAGCAAAAGCCAACACTATCTCTAAAAGCAGATTTATTTTACTCATGCAAAAATATCTACTAACCACATCATAATCCACTGCCAGAAAACAGACAAAAATGACACGCCTCTGTGTTTTCTGACAAGGACAACACATTGTGCCGCAAGATAGATTTTGTGCCACAAGGCTCTCACGCTACAAAAACAAAGACACAAAAAAGCTACTCTGAATGAGTGATGGGGGACAATGATATCGAGACAGACACCACATGAACGGGCGGCAGGCTAGCCTGAGCAACAGTTAAGTTCCAAAACAAAAACGGGGCCAAAAGAGAGCCAAGCCACGAGACGAAAAAAGAGCGCTACATAGGCCGCACATGCGGGGCCCCTCTGCTACTGACGACATGTAAGACAGGACTATGAGGTGAAGAGACTCTGTGCTCTTTGCACACCTGTCCCCGCTAGATAGAGGGGAGGAAAAAGCAAAGACATGTCAACAATAAAAGATCTAGTATCTTTCGAAAGATCAACCCATCAACCCACACACTGAGAAGGATAAAAGACCACTACTCATCTCACACAAACCTGACGGCTCATACTTGAATGTTTACCCAGCCTAGTTGAATTGGTTTTTCGGAAACAAAAATAATATAAATATTTTTTTTTTACAGAATTAATTTACACCAAGTTGACTTTGTCAGACAATGGAGGGACTCACAACCTGAAATTCACTCCTTAGGACGTGGCCAGTACGCCATGGCTCCTAGCACTCTGAGAAAGACAAACACATGGGACATTGAGACAGCGCTCTCCAGAGCAAGCCACAGAAGATGAATTCAGAAAAACAAACATGGAAATCGGAAAAAGGAAAATACTGCAGAAAGAGACAAGAAGCAAAAGAAGAAGATAAGCAGACTCAAAGATGCCCCCATACGATGTATCTAGCAGACGTCACAGGACTTTATTTTTTGCTATGAGGCTAATAAAGGAATGAACTAAGTTAGCTACTAAGTTAGAAATAACTGGTTATCCATTACACATTGCATCTGTGGCTACATTGCCTTCAGTTTTGTCCATTTACAGTTACGTTTGCTTTCACATACTGAACATGGGTTTGTTACGACAAATTTATTCAGAACTTTCACTACATTTACATGGGTTATTTATTTAAGTAGGAATGTCCCATTGTAATGTATATGGTAGTATAACATAGTCCACTTTTGTTCTTATTCATGACTGCGCAACTTCATTATTATGTTTAAAGCTGTTGTTGAGAAGCAACCTGCCTTGCACTGGTTAAGTGCTATTGACACTGGCTGGACTGCACGTGTTGAAAATCGAATTCACATCCCGAATGTGTGAAAATGTGAATATCCATTTTAATTAAATAGTACATCTTTTTTCAAGGTTAGAAAAGCTAAATTTAGTCTTTGACTAACCTGGTGGGCTAGACTCTCCATTCTCTCCATGTAAGTAAGAACTTTTAACATGTTGGTCTTTTTTTGGTCTGGTGGCAACCAATATACAGTATGGTAGTAATTACTGATTTAACTACTGTACAGAACTTTGTGATAGTGTCCACTTGCTTTTGTGGGTGGATTGGGGTACTCTGGGTGAAGGAGATTTGGGTAATTGTGGTTGGTGGCAATATACAATAACAGAGTATAGGAAACTCCAATATCAGTAACCGGCCACCTGCTTAACAGTTTACTGCTAATATGAACATCAAACCAATTTAACTCGTGATAGTATTTTCTTTGGTGGATTTTGGTGGGCTTTGGGAACTTGGTAAAGAAGAGTAGAGATACCTTATTATAATAATAACTGTATTTGTCAAATTATCAAGGTTAAAGAAAAATAACGACTATTGGTTCTTTTTGGACATTTGTGAATTGGAACTGGTTACCAGTGGACTGCTATACCCATAGAGAGCAATAAGTATTTTGGCCTACCATGGGGCTCAAGATTGAACAGAAAACAACCAATAGGAGTACATGGATATTTTCTGGAATTCCCTATGTTGGTTTTTTTGTTCAACCTTGGGTGGCGCTGGGGGGCTCCCTATTAAAGTCGTGGCAATATTTGCATGTGTTGGTGAGGACAGGGTAGGGGTGAGGTATTTTGAGTTATTTTATTGATCCATGCTAAAAATTCTGAAATCCCTGCACAATGAATACGGTTCTTTGTTTTCCTTTTTTATTTCTTGTAGCGAACGTGTTTCGCCCATTGCATCTTCAGTTTTGGTCTTTTGTTCAAAAGAGCGAACCTGAGGACACACTATGGGTGAAACGCGTCACACCAATAAATAAAAAAGAAATAAGCAAAAGTGTTTCCTGAAGTTTTACCAATGATTTTATTGGTTATCTGGCCATTAGCGGGGGTAAGTGGGGCGGGGGGCATCTCTGACCAGCACAGAGAGAAGAGTGACTCACGGCCAGCAGGAACCGCAGTGGTGCTGGTAGGAGAGGAAAGGGCATTGGACAGGGACACATGGCTAGGGCTAGAAACATTGGTTACATCCTGATTCTGGCTGGTGGTGGAGGACTGCCGCCTCAGGGCGCCCTGAAATGAAGTCCCGCTCTTGAACGTGTTCACTACTTCGATCTGCAAGAATGAGGAGACAAACACACACACACACACACACACAATGTATAATTGGTGGGGCTCAGGGTTGTGGGGTGGGGAGAGAGAGAGAGAGAGAGAGAGAGAGAGAGAGAGAGAGAGAGAGAGAGAGAGAGAGAGAGAGAGAGAGAGAGAGAGAGAGAGAGAGAACGAGAGCGAGAGAGAGAGAGAAAGAGACAGAAAAGTCAGACAAACAGAAAAGGGGATGAAGTAGTGAGGCAGAGGAGGGAGGGAGAGAGAGAGAGAGAGAGAGAGAGAGAGAGAGAGAGAGAGAGAGAGAGAGAGAGAGAGAGAGAGAGATAGAGAGAGAGAAGGGTGCGAAAGGCAGACACAACATATAAATAATAAATCCATATGACCGTGGTTGGAGACAAAACAAGACGTCACATAGACAAAAGAGGAGTTGACACTAACAGATGGCTCATGTAAACAGGTGAACGGGTGACAGACACAGAGGGTCTAATGACTGAGGGATGTCTTTTACTCTTTTAAAGGTTCTTCTGAAGTAATCCATTGTGATATAGCATCTCTTTGCAGTTGCTGTAGTTGTATCCCACGAGGTGAAAGTAGAGAGGCTTTCATTGACACACTGATTGACTTTTCTCTACACTGCTAGAGCAACAACAACAAATGCATACATACCTTTATGCATCGAATATAAATTAAAATAGACAGACGTTGAAGTCTTAAAAAGTGAACTAAAACTCCACCACAGGTCTGAAAGTAACATGCAGTTGTCACTGGCAATAAAAGAAATGCATAAGCTAGAGAATGTTTCTCAATGCCATAGCTGATTTTAAGCAGCACGGCTGGTTGGCACATTACAACAGACATAAGGGTTTATATCTTAAACATACTAACTATGGTTTTGAGAACCATACTCCTATACTGTCCTATAGTTAAACCTGTAGTGAAAAAAGTAAACTTAACTGCAAAAGCAAATAGCAGAAATGTTTCTTTGATGGTCTAAATCGGCATGCCTTTAAGATGGTTAGTGTACATTGTGGGGCCTAGTAAACACGGCAATCTCAACTCCTGAGCATAACACATGTACATATGGCTTTTGTATAACAACAACGCTGCCTCAGACTTTGCGACGTTGATGTTACCTGAGTCTGGATGCGGTTGAGGCCGCGGAACCAGAGGATCTGTCCGCGGCGCAGCTCCCTCTCGGCATGATCGATCTCCTCATTGTCCTCATTCATGTCCTCCTCTGGCATCTCGTCCTTCTTTGTCAGCTGACCAGCTCTCCTCAGGAACCTCAGCTTGCTGTTCGGGATCGTGGAAATCACCTGAAGAGGCAGAGCGATATGAGCAAAGAATCGTATGATAGAGTAGAGTAAGATACATCAAGAAGGCAGAGAATGTGCGCACATCAGTGGCACAGGTGCTGGACAAAATAAAATAAAAATATGCAAGGCGCCACCAAACGCCACAGAAAGAGAAGAAGGAGGAGGGGACAATGCCCCCTTGAGCACACTCCTTTGCATTGAGTAGACAGGGTTTCGGTTATCTTACTCTACTAAACGATTCTATGATATATGTGTCATGAAGGGACCCTTCAAATAATTGTTCTGTTCTGTTCTGTTCCAGAGCCGTATATTAAGAGAGTCTGGCCAACTCGAATCATGGACGCCATTTTCGCTCCCCACGGCGAGGATTCTACAGTGTAACCCTATGGGCAGCATACCGTCAAAATTGCTGGATTTAAAATACAAATAAGGCTTCATAGACCATCAAACTTGGGTTGAAGTATTAACAAGATCCCAACATATGAAAACAAACGTTAACAAGTTCGTTCGTATAGAAGGGGTTTGCTTAAAAGAGGGTTTTGTCAGCATAGTTTTGATGTGCTCAGCAGTGCATTCAAGCGTTACTTCCGCGTTGTTGTTGCCTAGGTAGGGCCAACGTCAAAGTCGATATTTAAGTAATGTACAGAAATAATATTCACAACAATGGTCAAGTTCATGTACAGGGACCCTGGTGATACTTGCAGCAAAGTTTCACGTTGTGTCGAGATTTAGTAGTTTAAAAACAACGATGTGCTCAGCAGTGCATACACGCGATTGCAGACAGTAGAACTGTAGGATGAGTCTGGATGCTCGTAGGATGAGTCTGGATGCTCATAGGATGAGACTGGACGTGAGTTTAAATCGCAGGGGGAAAGGACCTTATTAGCGCGACAGAAATAATAACTTGGTGGGCAAAGTTATGTTTTCACAGTATAGCATAATTACAGGTGGCAATTAAGATTTGACAAGCTAATTTCAAGTTATGACAGAAACCTAACATTCGTTTTCAAAATGAAAGAGCATGCATTGAGAGCATGCCATCATCATGACTATTTCTTTCAAAAGTAGCCTAATTGTTAACAAATATCGAAGGGGAAAAAATACATTTACCTCACACAACACGGAGAAATCTGCTGCTTTCCAGTTATTAATTCTGACCTTTATATTCCATAAAGGGGAGTTTATATCCGTGTATGTCCCAAATCCTCCGTTTCTGTCACGAGTTAAACAATGTTGTTTTTTTTCTCCTGACCCGGTCCTGCACTACAGCCATATGCACAACAGTTTGTCATAATAATAAGTCAAGTCAAGTCAAGTCAAGTTTATTTATAAAGCACATTTCATATGGCTTACATAGACTCAATGTGCTGTAAGATTAAAAGGAGGAAAAGTAGAAAATTTAAAAACAGCACTAAAACTGAGTGAAAATATAAACATATATAATAATAGGTAGAAATAAAACAAAATAAAACCCATTGCAATGATAAGACCTTTTAAACACCAAACACTAGACTAGACACATAGTCTGCAAGGGCCCAGAGCAAAATAAATAGAATAAAAGTAAAATCAAAGTAAAAAATAAAACACATAAAAACCCTTAGGAAATAAAACAATGTCAATAAAAATCAACTCAACCAAAAGCTTGTGTAAATAAAAACGTTTTAAGACCCTTTTTAAAAGCGGGAGTAGAAGTCACTGACCTTAGTTCTAGGGGGAGGGAATTCCAAAGGGTAGGGGGCACAATAACTAAAAGCACCATGTGCAGTGTTGGTGTTAATTTTGGGGACGCATAAAAGACCTTTATTTGATGTTCTCAACGAACGGGTAGGATGGTATGGAGGGATGATGTCAGAGATGTAGGTAGGGGCCAAGCCATTTACTGCTTTAAAAGTGATCAGAAGTATTTTAAAATGTATTCTTTGTTGTACAGGCAGCCAGTGAAGAGATTTCAGAATTGGGGTGATGTGTCCAAATTTGGATGTTCTTGTCAGTATTCTGGCAGCTGTATTCTGAATGAGTTGGAGTTTGTTGAGTGCCTGTTTAGTGAGCCCGGCATATAGGGAGTTGCAGTAATCAAGGCGGCTGGAGATAAAAAGCAAGAACTAACTTTTCAGAGTCCTGAGGAGACGAGAGGCCACGTACTTTAGTAATATTTCGCAGATGGTAAAATGCCCGTCTTAGTGATAACAGATTATATGTTTGTTAAAATTAAGATCTGTATCAAGGGTCACACCCAAATTTCTGACATCATCACAAGGTATTACCTGAAGGGGGGCTAAAAACGTACAAAGATGTTCTCTACGAGCCTTGGGGCCTACAACTAAAATCTCTCTGTCTTGCTGTCGTTTAACAATAAAAAATTCTGACCCATCCAGTTTTTGATGTCTGAGACACAACTTATTAGGTCATTTACTGGACTGGGGTCGTCAGGGGAAAAAGAAATGTACAACTGGGTATCATCTGCATAGGAGTGATATGAAAGACCATGGTGCCGGATGATATGCCCAAGTGGTAGCATATATAAATTAAAAAGCAGAGGGCCCAGGATTGATCCCTGAGGTAATCCCATGAGAGGTATCCATAGAGTCAGAGAAGAAATTGTTAATAGTGACAGAGAAGGATCTCCCATTTAAATAAGAAGTGATCCAGGCAAGGGCACTACCGCAAATGCCGATTTGATCTTGTAGTCGTTGGATTAAAATCGTATGAATCCACAGTGTCAAAACGCAGCACTTAAGTCTAGAAGAACCAGAACAGATACTTTATGGTTATCAGTGGCCAATTTTAAGATCATTGACAACTCTGATCAAAGCAGTCTCTGTACTATGATTCACACGGAATCCAGATTGGTAGGCATCGAAAAGGGAGTTGTGGGACAGATAAGAGTAAAGCTGCTTGTAGGCAACCTTCTCAAGGATTTTACCTAAAAATGGTAAGTTTGAAATGGGCCTATAACTCTCAAAAGCTAAGGGATCAAGGGTATGTTTCTTTAACAGAGGAGTAAACCAATGCATGTTTTAAGACAGGAAGGGAAAGTAGGAGAGAGGAGTGATGAATTAAGAATATTTAAAATGTGAGTAGGTAAAGAGGTGAAGAGGTGTTTGAGGAATTTAGTAGGTATAGGGTGAAGGGAGGAGGTAGCAGAGCCTAGCTGTCGAACTATCTCTCCTAACTCATCTTGATGAATAGGAGTAAAAACTGGGGAGACAGGGCTTGGCTGGGCAGAAATTGACATGGGAGAAATGTAGCTGACATCAGTATTAGACGGTATGATATTGCTCCTTATAGTTAAAATTTTATCACTAAAAAAAAGTTGCAAACTCATTGCATTTCGTCTACAGAGTGGAGCTCTGTAGGAATTGTAAGTGGAGGGTTGATAAGTTTATCAATGGTATTGAACAGTATTATTTTAGCGTTATTTGAATTTTCAGCAATGATTCTGAGAGAAGTACTGCCTTCGAGCTTTCTTGATTTCATTGTTATACATAAGAATATGATTCTTATAGTTTACAAAGTCAGCCTGCAGTTTAGATTTACGCCATTTTCGTTCGTAAATGCGACAGATTCTTTTAGATGTGTTAATTGTCTGTGAGGTTCTCCAGGGTGACCTACGTTTTCCTGAGATAGTCTTAACATGCAAATGGTGCAATACTGTTTATAGTTTGCATCACAGCAGAGTTAAAAGACTTGACTAAGGTGTCGCAAACAGGGGATACAATAGAGTCACAAACAGAGCCCATGGGTGGGGGAGACAGATGGCACAGATATCTGGCTCAGGTCACATGACCGAGCAGCATTAAAGGTCAAAATAAAATTTTCTGGGGTATCTTCCCTGATCCTGCGTCTGAGAACCTTTTTCACACCAGATACATGTCTAGTCGTTGGCCAGGAGACACTAAAATATATACAGAGGTGGTCAGAAAAAAACCAACATCTAAGGTGCCATTTATAGAGAACGTCTAAGCCTTTTGAAATGACCAGATCTAAGGTGTGGCCATGGCTGTGAGTAGGGACAGACATTATGTTGTGTGAACTCGAAGGATGACAAAAGCTCTGTGAACTGAATTGCCAGGGAGTTAGCCATGTTATCAACATGAATATTAAAATCACCAGAAATAAGAATACAGTCATAGTTGGTCACAGTATTAGATAAAAAATCCTCGAAATCAGTAATAAAACCCGCATTATATTGTGGTGGACGATAGACTGTGACAATGAGTAAATTATTTGATTGCCTCAGGGCTAAATATTCAAAAGCAGCATATGGACCAAAAGAAACAGTCTTGCAGGGAAGCATGTGAGAAAAAAGGGCTGCTACACCCCCCCCTCTCTGATGTTCACGAGAGCAGTGGGCAAAGGAAAAGTCAGGTGGTGATGCCTCAAGAAGTTCATAGTTGCCTGAGGTATCAAGCCATGTTTCAGTAAGGAACATACAGCTTAATTTATGGGAGGTGATAATGTCATGTACCAGAAATGTTTTATTACGAAGTGATCTGACATTAAGAAGGGCCATCTGTAGGTGATGAGAGGGGCTACTTATTGCCTGTGTAGTTTGATCCCCAAGTGATACAGCAGGAGAGGGAGAGCTGCAATTATCAGCAGGACCCATGGTAGAGCTGGGTGTGTTTGTGAACTGGATTGGGTCATGCTGTGTTGAATGTCAAGGTGTGCTGAAAGCAATGAACTGAATAAAGTTGGTGGTTAGCTCTAGTAGGCCCAGTTTGTTTGGATGCACCCCATCAGATCTATATAAAAATGATTTGGTCCAGAATATATCAAAATTAGCAATAAAATCATGACCAGCTAGATTGCAGAATTGTTTCAGCCAGGTATGGAGACTATGCAATCTGCTGAAACGCTCTGAATTACTGGAGCTAAGTGGGATAGGGCCTGACATTATGCAGCGTTTCCCGAGGCTTTCAACAGTGAGACATAACGTCTCCAGCTCATTCTGTAGCTTCACAGAGTTCCGGGCCATGACGTCATTTGTCCCCACGTGAGCAATGACAGTGTTTACGGAAGAATGTCTGTTCAATAGAGACGGAATGAGATGAGAGATGTCAATAACCCTTCCTCCCGGGATACAGTACGTGATAGCACTAGGAATAATCAGATCTCTGACAATCGAATCACCAACAATGAGAATTTCAGGAGGGCATTGAACATCGCGGTTAAAGTGTATAGAGGTGCGAGGAGGAAGTTGTAGACCATCTGGACGCTGAGGGACGCTGTCAGCCGTGGACAACGCCGGTGGTGTTTGACACGGGCTACACAAGCTAACGACACCAGCATCATTAGCCAACAGAGGCATCGCAGTAGCCCGATGGCTTGACAAGCTATCCGCTGTTGGAGATGTAGAGGCCATGCAATCTGCTGCGGCCATCGTTGGAGAAGAGATTCTGAGCCGCTTATCAGAAACGCGCTCTGGACTCGAGCCGTCGCTGTCTGCAGACCTGTTGCGCTTGGAGGTAACTTTGCGAGCTACATGTTGACGCGGTGATGGATGGCCTGGCCTGAGCCGCTTATCAGAAACGCGCTCTGGACTCGAGCCGTCGCTGTCTGCGGACCTGTTGCGCTTGGAGGTAGCTTTGCGAGCTACATGTTGGCGCGGTGATGGATGGCCTGGCTGGATAGCAGGCGAGGGGCAAGATTCGCTGCCCTGTTCATCCGGACATCCAGATCCACTCCGACGTGGGGCAGGCGACGTAGGGAGATCAGCAAGAGGAGCAAAGGAGTTGTGAATGTAATAATATTATAGTAAAGCGTTATTTTTTAAATATCTGATAATGCTCATTAATGGGAGCGTGGGGAACGAACATGGCGTCCATAAAACATGTGACCAGCCCAGAACCAATCAAAATAGCGGGATAGCTTGAACGTTCGAACCCATAGTTGGCCAGACTCTCTTAATATACAGCTCTGTTCTGTTCTTCTATTCTGTTGTTCTGCTCTGTTGCATTCTGTTCTATTCTATTCTTTTCTATTCTATTCTATTTTATTTGGTTCTATTCTATTCTACTCCAGTAGCTATGCAGGTGAGTGTATGGTGCGTATATTACCTGACCCCAGACCAGCTCTCCCAGTCCCAGGAAGACACACCACATCCACTTCTCCAGGTCCAGCGGGGAGCAGCTGAAAGGCTTCCCACCAAACTGCACGATCACAATCTACAGGAGAAACAAAGACAAAACTCCTTAATCATCTCAGAAAAAAACTGTGGAAAACTGTTAAAATCCCTCATGTTGCTCCCTTCATGTTGCTCCCGCATCTTGTGTCAACAGTACTAAGTAGGAGAGAAAGGTGTAATTATAGACAGTGTAACTGAGGTATTCCCGCACAATCCGTTCTCCTCGGGTCTCGAACTTGCCACCTCCTAGTCACACATTGGTTCGGGTATGGGAGTCACAGCATGGCACCGCTGAGCTAAAGGACAAGTCCGATTGCTCAGCGCTACCGAGACTGTGTGAGGCTTCAGGAGGGAGGTTTACTAACGTTCCACACCACACTCTGCTAGCTGGCCGCTACACTCACCCCCCTAAACCTCACTCCTATCCGGGTCAGGGCACCAGTGTAACAGAGGTGTTCCCGCGAAGTCCGTCCCCCTTGAGGAACTCGAACTCGCCACAGCACGATACCGCTGAGCTAAAGGACCAGTCTGCTAGCTCAGCGCTACCTATACTGTATGAGGGAGGGAGGTTTAGTAACGCTCCACGCCACACTCTGCTAGTTGGCCGCCGTTACAACAGCACCTAAGCTATAAGGCCGGCGACATGCTTGCTGCAGGATATGTACTTTTCATGCACGAACGTGTTACAATGTGAATTTTGTCAACCAGCCACATACACCAGACACAATATACGCAGACATGGATAGCCCCCTAGATGATACCTACAGTATCGTGGATATTGGTCCTGAAGCAAGTATATGCATTCGATTGCACACGGTTGCATGCATAATTTAAGGCACATCAAGCATGTCGCCGGCCTAAATCTAATCTGTGAATGCCCTACCAGAATGGCAACAAGACTTGGCTATTAGCATTACCTGTAAATGCTTGAACTGTACCTGAATGGCAAAGGTGCCCAGTACGATAGAGCAGAAGATCGGGTTTCTGAAGATTCCATCGAAGACGTTCCTCTCCCCGTGGATCTTGCGGGCGTTGATCTCGTTGAAGAGCTGCATCATGACGAAGGTGTTGAAGATGATGGTGTAGTGCTCGGAGGGAGGGGAGTGCAGCGGGGCGTTGCGGCCGCTATCAATGTCAAAGATTTGTTCACCTTTGGGAAGAGGTGTCAAAAGTCAAAGTAAATTCAAAGTGCAATTACAACACTAGCGCATGATATTGCATCGCTGTTGCACCATTTACTCCATTGTACCTAATGAGGTAGAGAGACTGTGTTGTTACTGAAAAACACTAAAAACTTAACAAGAACCCATGACAAACTTGATCCAACCAGCGCAGAGCCAGCTGATCGTAGGACAAGTACACATGTCTACTGGTTACTCAGATTAGTTACCTATGTTGGAAAGATTTTCACTTTTACTTTTGACACCTCTGCCTGTGGGGGCGCAGCCATCAAGCTTTGTTGTTACTTAGTCTGTATAGCGACCTTGGGTAAGGTTCCATGAGAGGCGCTATATCAAACCAAGTTATTAGTGTTATTTCTCTGCTCCACCAGGCAACTGGTTGGCTACCTACCCACAAATAGCAGCGTGAAGATGATGGTGAGCTGGTAGACTCCGTGTCCCAGGATGTTCTTGGTCATGGTGCTGGAGATGAGTGGCTTGTCGCGGCCATATGGCTTCCTCATCAGCAGAGACTCGGTGGGCGGCTCGGTAGCCAGGGCCAGAGACGCAAAGGTGTCCATGATCAGGTTCACCCACAACATCTGCACCGCCTTCAGGGGAGAGTCCTGGGGGGAAACACGAGTGTAGACGAGTGTCAAAAATAGTGTGGATGTGACACTGATTTTAGTCTTTTAAATGGAGGAATACTCCATGCAGCTCTGTTCATCAGGTATACCCATAATTTCATGTCGTTGAGTCTACATTCTGACATGCCGTATATCTAATAATCCAGTTACATCTAAAGACAGCTTGCACTGGAATTCTCAGTGACATCTCAGCAACCTCTTAAATCAGGGATGTCAGTCTCAGGTCCACTCATGCCCAAATCTGAGTCATTTCATTTGGCCCGCAAGATCATTTCAAATGCGTATTACAGTTGGCCCACATACTCCATAAATGTATAGCATAAATGTTCTTCAACAATAACTCTTGTGCATCACAGGAATATGAGTGGGCCCAGGCCAGTGAAACAGCTCACACTCAAATGCAACAGAATATGTGCAGGCACATTCTTAGTATTAAGCGTGTTTGCACACAAATGTAGTCCTTTAAAAAAAATAAATATTGAGTTTGTCCCTTGACTATCCAGGTCATTCGAAATTTGACACTCCAGTCTTAAATGTTTAACTTGAGTGGCTGGACAGCTGGATGCCTACACAATAACAAGGGGAAGAGCTTAAGTGTTAAGGACGATTGTGTTGACACACAAATATGAACCAGGAGACAAGTGGACAAGGTTAGGAAAGAAGCAGAGCTCTGGCAAGAAGATGAGAAGAGAATGAATGCCAAAGATAAGCGAAGAAAGGATTGTGTCAGGTAGGTGTATGGGAGAGGTGGTGAGTCACACAAACATGGATTTCTTTCTCTCTCTCTCTCTCTCTCTCTCTCTCTCTCTCTCTCTCTCTCTCTCTCTCTCTCTCTCTCTCTCTCTCTCTCTCTCTCTCTCTCTCTCTCTCTCTCTCTCTCTCTCTCTCTCTCTCACACACACACACACACACACACACACACACACACACACACACACACACACACACACACACACACACACACACACACACACACACACAGGAAAGATATATTGTAGGGATACACACACACACACACACACACACACACACACACACACACACACACACACACACAGTACCTGTGTGATGCAGGCTCCGGTGAAGGCCACAATGACGGCCACCACGTTGACAGTGAGCTGGAACTGCAGGAACTTGGAGATGCTGTCGTAGACGTTGCGCCCCCACATCACCGCCTTCACGATGCTACTGAAGTTGTCGTCCGTCAGGATGATGTCCGATGCTTCCTTGGCCACGTCCGTACCCGCGATGCCCTGTTGAGCGGGACAGACACACTGGGAGTGAGCTAGAGCAGGGGTTCCCAACCCTTTCCAACTTGGATTTTTTTAAAGCCTTTATTGTGACAGGACAGTAGCAGACAGAGAGACAGGAAACCAGCGGGGAGAGAGAGACGGGAAGGGCTCGGCAAATGACCTCGGGACGGAATCAAACCCAGGACGCCGGTGTAGCAATCGAGTGCCTAGCCGATTGAACCACGGCTGGGTCCAACTTGGAAATGTTCACAATAGCTTGGGGAGATAAATAAAAGAAAGTCCGCTTCAACCAGGATTTTCTGCTCTCACTTACTTTATTTTTCCGTGACGTTTCGTGTAAACACCCTTCTTCAGACGGTCTTTTTTCTCTTTTTGTATCTGGTCATTTACTTGTCCTGCTCCCAGGTCAGACGTTTGGATGTGCGGAGGTGTGAATCTACTACACAAAAGCTTGGGGCCCATCTCTGGCACAATAAATGATACAACTCAAATAAGTAGTCAACAGCAACACACAGGCAGATATTATTCCAAGGGCCACTTGGAATACCTTTAGGGCTCACCAATGGGCCCCGGCCCACAGTTTGAAAATCACTGAGCTAGAACAGTTAGCTCCAATGGGGAGACCAGCTGAATTTCAACCCTTAACCCATTGACCTAATAGGTGTGAAAAATAGAGCAAAAAATTGTCAAAGCAATTGTGCAAAATATGCAGAGATTCTGCAGTCTGTCTTAAAGGTTGTGTTGCACTGTGCTCCCGGTCTTAATGGCTTTCACAGCAAATGATGGGTCAAAACAAATGCTAGCATTACACAAAGTTGCCAATCGGCCACATCTCTCCCAGCAGCACCCTGTTGGAAATGGAGTAGAAACTGGAATGAGTCATTCCCTTCGTTGTGGGTTGTGAAGAGTGAAGGCTATTGACAAAGCCAAATCTAGAGCAAACAAATGGTGACCGTGGAGAAGATATCGCCTCATCCATCCTCTCAATGCCCCGCAAAGTGAAAAATGGGAACTACCTGTAATAGCCTGATAAGTTGAAAACACTCTAGCGGATTTGTGTTGAAAATCTAAGAGACAAATGCTAAAACTACTCAAATCTTTTTTGAATAAATAAAAACCCATACATCATATTTCTTGATGAGGACTGGTCTCTGCACTTAAAGTGCTAAGATGTAAAAGGTTATGGACACTAAAGACGGTAACATGCCTCATTAGAGCAACAGCTTTACAGTATGTACCACAGAGATCCACAAGGGAGCAGTCTTTTACTTTGTAGATGAACTGCACATGGACTGCTGGCCATGGTCATCTTTGTGTGTGTGTGTGTGTGAGAGAGAGAGAGAGAGAGAGAGAGAGAGAGAGAGAGAGAGAGAGAGAGAGAGACCGAGACAGAGAGAGAGAGAGACCGAGAGAGAGAGACCGAGAGAGAGAGACCGAGACAGAGAGAAACAGGTGCATTTCTCACCATGGCAAAGCCCACGTCTGCCTTCTTCAGAGCAGGCCCATCGTTGGTTCCATCTCCAGTTACCGCGACTACCTGCCTCTGGTCTACCAGTGTACTGTCAATGATTCCTGAGAGACGACAATATGCACAGCAGTAAATCACTACACTAGAAAAGGTATACTTCACTCGTCCAAAAGAACATTAAGGAGTGCAGCCGCAGCATTTACACATAACGTGTATAGTACAAATACACATTAATACACATGTGTCTACATACTGTACATGCATTCACTTAACTGTGAAGGTAAGGCAGGATAAGAGTACTCAGTACACTACATGTAGCCTAAGTATATGTGATCACATCAGATATTACCTATGAAGCTAGGTATTACATTCATTCCAGCCACACATCTAGCTCACTGTAAGCTTACTGGAAGTGTGGTTAAAGAAACAGTCCATTATTTCTGGAAATGTGCTAATTTCCCACCTCCCTTTGAGGTCGTCCCATAATGCACGCGGTTCCACCAGTGGAACACTGTAACATGCTCGTTTTGAGGTAGAAGTTGTGTCACCAGAGTCAGGGTGGAGGAGAGGAGAAAGGTAACTCAATAATTTAACTCGAGGGGAGGTATAAAAGGAACACTTTTCCAGAAGTGGACGGCAGTTCCTTTAAAGAAGGCACTCATTCGGGAAATAGGCTCATTATTCCAGCTCCTAGAGTGACTCAGTTGAGTGTCATTGTTTTTTCAATCCATTCAGGTGATCTCACAGATCGGCCAGCAGCACTCAGGGCTATGAGCTCAGCATTAATCACCGGCCCAGGATTACACCAGAGACAATATATAGATTGGCTGAATGGGTTTAAAAGGGTAAATGTCATCTGTTTTAATTCTATGGGAGTTAGAAAAGTGGCCTGCTTTAGAAAAAGAAGTGGATGCTTCTGAGCAGCGGCAGCTTATAGTCTTCCAGGGGTGAATCTCTCAAAACCAAAGTTGCTAACTACAGTAGCTACTTTGCTGTTTTCAATGCATTTTCCCATTGGCAACTACCAAAGTTGCTAACAGGCTAACAACTTCTCTTTTGAGAAACTCACCCCAGGGTTGTTCCTGTTATCTATAGGAAGGTGGTAGGTGGTACTGCACTGCATGGAAGAAGATGCAGCAACATCAAGTACTATAAGATATTAAATGTCAACCATACTGAGGTGGGAGCTGTACTGGCTGCCCCAAAGTGTACACACTGTAACCTGCTTTCTGGCTCTACTAGACTCTTTAAACTAAAGGCTTGTCTTGCATCACTGGGGCTCTGTGTGTGTTTTAGGTAGTGGCTTTAAATAGAGCGCTTGAGTCACCCCATTCGTCGTCCATCAAGCCCACACCTTCCTCCTATGCCGTGTTACATAAACCCATGGAGGCACTCGCATTAGAATCGGGAAGCCTGGCGCGCTCACACACACATACACACGCAAGCACACACGCATGTACGCACGCACACACGAAAACACAAAAATACACAGACAGGATTAGAAACAGAAGGGGCTGGCACACACACCTTTGACCAGTGTGTGCTTGTCCGTGGGGGAGGACCTGGCAAGCACGCGCAACTTGGGCCACACCTTATCAATGCGCTCCTGCTCCACCTGCAAGATGGACACGACACAGGGGCGCGCGCACGCGCACACACACACACACACACACACACACACACACACACACACACACACACACACACACACACACACACACACACACACACACACACACACACACACACACACACACACACACACACACGCACTCACACTCATTAAAAAGAAACAGTTGGTTTTGGTGTTGGACTCATATTCAGCATTTTACAGTGTTAACATTCATTACACAAATGTGCAAGCATTACGTATAAGAGTATTTACCTGAATCAAAATACAGAAAAAGATGCAAAATATTATTAGAAACACATGTGAAGGAGGAAGTGGAAGAAGGTGTTTCGGGAATCAGAAACTTAAAAGGAAGGCACGAAACATCACATCAATAAAATAGATTCAAAGGGAGCTCATTGTTGCACAGTTCATCTTTGCCTTACCTTGAACTGTATGCTTTCACCCTGCACTTGGCTTAAATGAATCTTCGTGAGATCTGACTGTGAAACTGACACAAAAACTAAACGCACGCTCACGCACACACACACACTCATAAGCAGCATGTCATGGCCTTACCTCTCCCTTCTCATTGCGGATCCTCCTGTTAAACTCTTTCCCGTCGATACAGAGGAAGTCCTCTCCCGGGTGGATGATGCCACACTTGATGGCGATGGCGCGAGCCGTGTTGATGTTGTCACCAGTGACCATGCGTACGGTGATGCCCGCACGCTGGCACTTCTGGATGGCATCGGGCACCTGTGGGGGAAGGTCAAAGGTCAAGGACACCAATCAGCTGACAACTCATGATGTCAAAAGATGAGTAGCTGGGTCAGTGAGGAAACTGATACTGTATATCTGAGGTGGAGGTTTCTCAGTTGCTCTAAAAATGACCACAGCACTTCAATGGACCAAAGTAAAGCACCTTACTACATATCATCCCGCGACACAACAAACAACAGGCACATAACACATAGTATGAAAAATATAGATCTATATATATATCTATGAGGATTCTCCTTCATCCCGATCATATGAAAAAAAAGATATAGCAAAAGGAATTTTCGTACAAAGCTGCAGAGGAATTCTTGCAGCTACAAAGACATCCCCCAGTGAACCAACAACTTCACGCATAGATTTGGATCAGCATCAAAAAGACATTTACAGTTATGGTTATTATAACAGTCATAGCTTGATGGGGACTTTATTGTGGATGTCATTGGTACTTTCCATCTCTAAGTAATTACCGGTAAGTAAGCAAGTGAGAAACATTTACAGTGTTTGCTCAGCACATTTACAAACAAAGTGATTTACAGTTCCCGTTCTAAATCAATGCAGTGTTGTTAAACCTACTGCATAAATAGTTAGATTGACTTGAATTGATGCACCGCGGCCTATTTTACACAGGAAGGATAGATAAAAGCCCGAGAGAGAGAGAGAGAGAGAGAGAGAGAGAGAGAGAGAGAGAGAGAGAGAGAGAGAGAGAGAGAGAGAGAGAGAGAAAGAGAGAGAGCTGTCCTATTTTCCAAACTCCTCCGTGCGATGGGCCTCTGAGGAGTGATTGTGCCTTTAGACAAACCAAACCCACGCAGCACCACACCATACTCATGAGACCCTGGCAGGAAGTGGGTAGGGGGATGCACATACACTTACACAGACAAAAAACAACAACTATAAGAGGGAGAAAAAACCAAGACGCAAGAAACGACACAAACTTCAGCCCAAGGGGAAACTTGGTCGTTTGTCTGAATGCACAGAAAATTGAATCAGGACAGACAGCGCCAAGTAGCGTTTTGTTATGATACTCTGTTCCATATGTGGTTGTTGATTGTGCACAGACCTTATAGATCCTTTACTTTACTGTAACACATTAATAACCTTGTATTATATAATCTACGTGAACGAAATGATTACTGTGTTAGATATAACCACTTTAAGATACTGCATGTGCTATACTGATGCTGCGAGCATGGTTTTCAGGTTTAGGTATGGATGACAGTCTGATTAAATAAGTCATCCTTTATGATCCACTCTGTCATCATAACCAACTCTTTAATCAAACCCAAACCTGAACATGACCATCTTCAATTACTGTATAGACTCTTGTATAGCACTACAACAAAAACATTTGCGGTTGAAGATAACAAGACATTACACTTAGCTAGTGCTTTTATCCAAAGCGACTTACACTTATTTACAGGGCATTGATTACAGTCCCTGGAGCAGTAGGGCTAGGTGCCTTGCTCAAGGGTCATTTCAAGTGAAATCAGACACTTTGGGACTCGACCGACACGGATTTCAATCATACTTGCTGTGCCTGTTTAGTAGCAAGGTAACACCCCAGAACTGCATTTGTGTGAATCTGACACCAATATTAAGGGGGAAACAGACTAGCGAAGGTTTACATATGAGGGTAGGACACCTACCAGACTTGATTATATCAGTCAGTGTAAGTCACAAAAATACGTCCGTGGTCTCAGAATATGAATTATCATGAATTGAAAAATAAAAAAAATAATATAAAAAAACGTATAGACAATGGGACTCAAAAATATGGCATCATACAAATCACCTAGTAATAATATGGTGATACCTGTCTATCGGGATATGTGAAGGATAGAGATGGTCCATGAGGATGCAGGAAGTTCAGTTTCACCTCTCCAGTGCTCGGCATGCATTCCTCAACACATGCTTGCCACTAGTTGCCATCATATAGAGCTACAACATACCCTTTGATGCTTGAACATAAAAAAAATCATTTACTGAGCTTATTCTTTCAACTCTGCCTTCTCTGAATGCTTAAAATGGTCTAGCTTCCACTGTGTCCATTGACAATGGGCAGAAGCCGTGTAGTTTTTGAGTACCTGGAATAGGGACCGATGAGGGTGCAGGGCCCACCGGGAAAATACCCATTATGCCAGATGGCCAGTCCAGCCCTGTCACTGACACTACTCCATTACTACTTCTTTACAACTCATTTCAACCTTTATGTCCCATTATCTCTGAAATGAAAAAAGAACCAAACACCCCATTTTCAGGTGTTGTTTATGACCTTACAGGCCATGTTTAGACAAGAAACCAGCCATTTTAAAAGATACGTTTTTTTGATGTTCATTTTTTAAATTTTCAAAGTATCATAATTCATATTCTGAAGGTTGTCGTATTCCATGCTGTTTGAGTAATTTGTAGAGCCCGAAAAGAGCTTTCAAACAATACCTCAGACATCCTTTTGTGACTTACACTGACTGATATAATCAAGGCTGAATGCATAGTGTCCTACCCTCATATGTAAACCTTTGCTAGTCTGTGTCTCCCTTAATATTGGTGTCAGATTCACAAAAATGCAGTTCTGGGGTGCTACCTTGGTACTAAACAGGCACAGCAAGTATGATTGAAATCCGTGTTGGTCAGGTCCCAAAGTGTCTGATTTCACGTGAAATGACCCTCAAGGGCAATTCAGCCATGGAGTGTAGAGGGGAGTGGAAAGGTGGGATGCGAACCGGCAAGCTTCTGATGTAAAGCCCAAATCCTTAACCACTAGGCCATGGCTGAAAGATTCTCATTCATCCAGTTCCAGATCTTAGTCAAAGTTTAGTTGTGAGCTGCTGTACTTCTTATAGGAGCTTCAAAGACACTCCTTGTTTTAATTCTAATTTATAACAGGGGCTGTGTCTTAAGGGGTTAAAAGACACTCCTTCTTCTCACTCTAGTTCTAATTCTGATGCTAAAGCGCATAAGCATTAATCTCTGGACAGTTTGTCGGTAGACAACATCCCCTTTTTGCATGACATGTAATAGGAGAATGATGAAGGGAGAGCAAGTTGTCTGAGAGAGTGATAGAGGGACTGAGAGTGGGAAATGCAAATTCAATATGTAACCAAAAAAAAAGAGTTTCAAAAAGAGCAGACACATCAGTTAGACTGTAGTGATGGTATCTTCCTGGAAAGATATCAGAGGAGGCGCTCCCGTCCCCTGCCGAGGAGGGTTTGTTCAGCATAATGGCTGGATGTCTAGCCCACTTAACTCACTGGACACCTGCCACACACCGCCCAGGAAAAAGCCTCATCTATAATCCATGAAGCCAGGGGAAGGTGACTGTCGAAAGCGTAACCCTAGACGTCGGATGCAGACGTATTTGTTTACGCCCCCCTCCATGTTCCTGGGTGTTTGGTGCCTGTGCCCCATCTGATCACAGAAATGCACACACACACACACACGCACGCACACACACACACACACACACGCACGCACGCACGCACGCACGCACGCACGCACGCACGCACGCACGCACGCACGCACACACACACGCACACACACACAGCAGGGGGATTGCCTCATGCCTCAGGAGTTAAGGACACAGGGTTGGAGAGAGGTGGGGAGGGCAGGCAGGAGGGTTCAGAGTGTAGCATCAGTTCAGCATGGTTGGGCTACCATCAAATTACAGCTGACACCAATCAGATAAGAATGACTGCTGTCAGGCCCGTTGACATCCTTCGCAGGGCCCTGGGGCAGCACGATCTGAAACGCTGGGCCCGGGACAACAGACCCCTATCTGTGAACCTGACAGCGTTATTTAACTAATGGCCGCCTTGATGAGGTCTGAAAGTTCGAAAAGTCAGGGATCGCCAGCTACCCACAGATGGATGGTAATTTTGTTGTCAACTGTGCCAAGTGTTTGGTCAAGTGTTTCAATCACTGATAAAGGAATAAGACACAGAACATTGTGTTATAAAGGAACCACCTGGACTATTGGTATTTTCACTCTGTTCAGAAAAGACAAGGTCTGTAGCCATGCAGCATGCATGCTCTACCATCCTCACAGCCATACATTAGAAGACATAAAGAAAGAGCAGATCAGTGCTAGACGACTTCCCAACGAAATTTCCCTTTCACAAAACAATGGTATGTGTGTGCGTGTGCGTGTGCGTGTGCGCGCGCGCGCGCGTGTGTGTGTGTGTGTGTGTGTGTGTGTGTGTGTGTGTGTGTGTGTGTGTGTGTGTGTGTGTGTGTGTGTGTGTGTGTGTGCCTGTGTGTGCATGTATGTGCTTGTTTGTGCATGTATGTGTGTGTGTGTGCTTGTGTGTTTCAGGAGGAGGAAGCCAAAGGGAAAGGGTCAGAGAGCGCGGGCAGGAGTGAGACCAAGAGGGTCAAGAAGAGAAAAGAAAAGAGAGTGAGAGAGCACAAGAGAGTGTAAGAGGAAGGAAGGAAAGAGGAGAAAGGGGTCAAAGAGAAAGCAGAGGGGAAAGGCTGTAGAGTGCGAGCAGGAGAGGAGAGGAGAGGAGAGGAGAGGAGAGGAGAGCAGAGGGGAAAGTGAGAGGTGAAACGTCCACAGGAGATGAAAGAGAGTTGATGAATAATTCAGGGATCAGCTTGTTTTCCCTGGTCCTATGTGATCTCGGAGGTGCTGTGATCGAAGGAAACTGTGCTTAAAAACAGCTGTATTTAGAACCTGCGCTCATACAATCTATAATGCAGTGATGGGCCAACCTGGATTTAGAAGCTTGCTATCCAATGGCACATATTTTTTATTCTTAGGGCCTTTTAATCCTCAGATGTGCAGTAGGCACCTTTCACTTGTACTGCACGGGAAAAAGTCTGTCTCTGCGCCCCCACTGAATTTCAGACGGAACCTATATGGTAACTGTATTTGGTATTTATAATGATGTGTGTAATGTCTTGTGTATTCTGCATTAATATAACTTATTATATGGTTGTGACGTCATCTGTCGAATGCTGCATTCATTTCAACGGGGCTCCCCAACGTTCGGACGTCTGTTATTTTTCGATAACGGACGGGTTGGTCTATAACAGACCGCTGTCAATGGCAACAAGACTTTTCACTGCTAAAGCGACTTTTCAACAAGACTCTAATCAGCTGCTGTGATAGACGGCACCCGTTGTCCTGGCTACCGCTGTCAACAAGACGTTCACTGCTAAAGCCACTGGCTTGTATACAAGTCAGTGGCTAAAGCGAATGTTTCATATCACTCCGCAGGGGGTCCGGTCTTTTGTCACTCTAATCAGCTGCTGTGATAGACAACACCTGTCCTGGCTAGCCACCTAGCTGTTGCCTAGCGGTGTTCCACAACGGCACTGTTTTGTTTTGAGCAGCAACAATCTTAACATTAAATAGGTCTAAAGAAATGTCCCCGCATGTGTGAATCATTTAAGTATATCCATATAATAAGCGGGTTAACTTTCGGCGAGTCGGTCGCTCCGCGTCGGGGTCTAAAGATTCTCTCTGTCGTGCTGCTATTCCACGGTAGCGACCTTCTCGCCGAATGTTAACCCTTACATATTATGTATGTCACTGGAAACCTTAATTTCCCTCGGTATTAATTAATGATACTCTACTCTACTTTACCCTACCTGGGCACGTTTGAGATGAGTTTTAGTACCTTTGAGATGTGCTGCAGACTCTTCTAGAGTCAAAAAGTCATATATGTATGAAAATAGATGTTAGGGATTACACTATATTTGTACTGCGCCAACTTCACCAGGCTTGAGTGTATCTCTTCTCACCACACTAGTGTATCGTGCCTTGGTACATGGACTGTAATATGCACCATGTTAGTATTGCAGTAGCATTTCGACTTGATATAACATTGAATTACATAACAAACTCTCCAGCACAAATCTGCATATTATAGAGAGAGTGCTGCAGTGGAGTACAGTAGCTCTGTTATGTCATGGTACTATGATGCATGCTTAGTTGAACTACCATGGATGCCAACCCTTACCTCTGGTCGAACAGGGTCCTCAATGCCAACCACGCAGACTGCCGTCAGGTCGCTCAGAATGTTGTTCTCTTCCTCCCAGTTGGGTTCGGGGTCGGCGGGGAAGTCGCGGTAGCCAACGCAGATGGTGCGCAGGCCGTCACAGGCCATGGGCTCAATCACCTTCTTCACCATCTCGTCCCGGTCACGCGGCCTGAAGACACGCGCCTCCCCAACGTCACTCAGGATACGGGAACACCTGGTGTAGAGTAGGGTAGAGTAGAGTAGAGTAGAGTAGAGTAGAATGGAGTAGAGTAGAGTAGAATGGAGTAGAGTAGAGTAGAGTAGAGTAGAGTAGAGTAGAGTAGAGTAGAGTAGAGTAGAATAGAGCAGAGTAGAGTAGAGTAACTTTTATTAATACCGAAGAAAATTAAGGTGTCTGTCAGTTTACATAAATGGAGCTGCTGAACACAGTTGGTGTCGCACTCAGCCTTTATATAGGACAGGACCATGAGAGAGCGCAACAGGAAATGAGTGGGAGAGGGGGGAGGGGGGGGGGTGCTCGGCAAAGGACCTTGGGCCGTAATGGAACCCGGCTTGCCTGTGTAATGGTACGGCGTCTAAGCTCATTTAGCCGCTGCGCCCCTGTTTTGCATCTTTTCACCGTGTAAATATCTGCAGCCACCACTTACTTCTTGAGCACGATCTCGGAGGCGCCCTTGCTGTACATGCGGAAGCTCCCGTCGGGCAGCTTGATGACGGTGCTCATGGACTTGCGGACGGAGTTGAAGGTGTAGACCTTGTAGAGCTTCTCCTCGGGCAGCTGGTTGCGGATGGTCTGGTAGTCCCTCTTCAGCTCCAGCACCAGGCCCAGCAGGCCGCACTCCGTCTTGTTGCCCACCTGCTTGGGCAGGCCGCCCTCCTTGTCTGGCGGCTGAAAATGGGGGGCGCACACACACACACACACACACACACACACACACACACACACACACACACACACACACACACACACACACACACACACACACACACACACACACACACACACACACACACACACACACACACACACACACACACACACACACACACACATCATATTACATTACACTACAGTACACTGCATTACATAACATTACATTACACATTACATTACACTTAGCTGACGTGTTTATACAAAACGACTTGCAGATTTTTGTGATTTTCAGTAAGAATTCAGTCTATCTATCTCATTAGGTACAATGGAGTAAATTGTGCTCTAGCTGTGTAATATCCTGTGCTATCGTTGCACTTACACCATAAATGTACTTTTAGCTTTGACAACTCTGCTCTGATTAATACATAAAGAGATTAAATAAAAAAGATGGTTATGACCCAAGAGTAAAAATATTATTTTTTGGCCTTCATTGGTCACGTTATGAAAACCAGGTGAAATAGTATTCCACAAAAACCTTTTCCACAATTATGTAGTACTGAGGTAGACAGGGGCTCGAGTTTCAGATGAGGTTACAGAATAGACAAGATGGCAGGATCTGTTACATAGCCTACACCATGAACACAATTTACAGTGTGATGACTGATAAGGAACCTGTTGTGTCAGTGCTCACTACACATATGGGATGTAAATACGAGAATAGTAAAAACATAGTATCAAATGGTGCCCTATATATAAAAGGAGACAAAATACCATACAGTCTTAATGAACACTGACCATAAAATGAGCCCACACATGAAATCAGAATCAGTTTCAGGACCATGTATACTGACAACATATAGTATATCTATGTATAATGCATGTAAGTAAGTAAGTAAGTAAGTTTAATTTATAAAGCACATTTAAACAGCAAGAACTGACCAAAGTGCTGTACAGTGTCAGACTAAAATACTAAAATTAAGCAATACTGTATATTATGTTGTAGCACACATACAGTGTAATACAATGGAACGATTTAATACTAAGTATACAGATCCATACAAAGTATGTTATACAAACATACAGGTTCATACTATAATGTAAAATATAGAATACAGAATCAGAAGAGCTAGCCATCCCAATGACAGCGTATCAGCATGCTACAATGCTTTTCTCTCTGTGCCTTCTCACTGGGTACAGGAAAAGTGTGGTTGCCATAGTAATGATGGCTGAGGCGCTGCGGCGCTAGGCAAAGTGACAAAGAGATGACTTCTGCTCTTAACAGCTACATTCATTTCACACTCACTCACCACTCTAACTCTCACACGCACATTTTCACAGGTCTTGGTCCCACTTTACTTTCCACACTAACAAAAGCAAAAGCAGTCACACAATCAGATATACTAATAAATAAAAAGATCTCTTTAATCTCCAATTTCCCAAGAGCAAGAGTCCCAAAGTTACTCTGACCTGCCAATATTTTGTTGGTTAATTAAATGACACTTGTTACGTGTTTATTTTTGTTTGTAGGCTTGAGATGCATACAATTAATAATCTACCCAACTACCACCACAGCCTCTGCACTTACACTCCAGGACTGGTGGAGGCACAAGAGGGACATAATACTTTTGGTAGACACTTCTCATGCGATGACGGACACACAAGATGAAATACAGCTGCACGGATAGGCATGGCAGCAAACCAGTATGACGATTCCAGAAAAAGGTCACAGTATCAAGGGCACAGCTGTATATTCCCACAGATACAGGAAATCGTCCAAAAACCGTAATTCCAGTGTATCAAATTAGGCATGATTCGTGTGTGAAGAACAGTACATACATACATACATACATACTAGGGATGGCACAAACCGCACCGAAAACCAAAACCGTACAATTCACACACATACCGAACCGAACCGTGCAATCCGTCGCAAACCGCAATTCATGTACTGCCCAGAAAAATATGTAAAACAGAGATTCTAGGAGTATCTTATCCAGTCTCTCTGATTAAAACATTAGCGTATAAGACCAATTAGAGGATGACACAATTAAAATCACACCATTTTCACATTATAAGCCTATACAAACCATATGTAGGATATTTAGTCATAAGTCCGATTCTATTAGCCAATTGAAAGAGGGCATTTGGAACGCTCAGACAACGCACGCTGACGTTAGTTTAAGTGCAAGCGCAGGTTAGCACAAGAGGCAGTTCTCAGACACATGCAAAAGGTCAAATTTAACTTACGCATCATCACTTTATAACTGTAGTTATATAAATATTGTTTAATATTCCCAGTGCACCATTTATCATGAACTAAAAAGAACCGTAGAAAACCGGAAACCGTGACCTTGACACCGTGATATGAACCGAACCGTGAATTTTGTGAACCGTACCACCCCTAATACATACATACATACTGTAACATATCAACATGCTGTAACATACTGTATGTCTCAAGCACAGAATCAAAATTAAACAAAAAATGGAACGGAAGATGATGACCATGTAAGTATGACTGCCATAGTGGGAACACCATGTTTTTCTCCATGCTCCAATGAGGATGTAAAGGAAATCAAAGCATTGCCTTGTTTCTTTAAAGGTGCACTGTGTGTATACTATGCCCATTCACAAATGCTACCTTTTCACAAATACTTAACACCACCATCAAATTTTAAGTATTCATTATGACTAGGGAAATGGCCATTTTCATACACGAAAAGGTCCAGAAATAGACATTTTTAGCTGCAAAACTGGCTATACTTTGGTCAATATTATTTATCATTAACTTCATATTCATGAAAAAAATCTAATTTTGCAATAGGCAGCACAGGTTCAATGAGCAGCATAGTTGCAATACGGTACCTACTCTTGCTACCTTTAAAGTATATTTCACGTGTTACAAACCACCTCATCTGAAATAACTATGTCCTGACCTTCATAAATTACCTTTGGATGCGTGTACCTTCTTCTGGGTTTCATTAACCTTGGGACCTTGCATGCCATGTTGTTTGTAAAGAAATCGTGTACATTTTTATGTGTCTCCATTGATTTATCAGATCATGCTCTTGGGCGGTCCTTAATCTTTTTAGTGTCCTCAATCTCCTTTAGTGCTCGGAGTGGGGGCTGTAAAGCCAAAGCTAATTGATGGAGGCTACAGGCTACCGCTACCGCATGGGCTCTGGTACCCATGTTTATGTATTCCACAGCAGCATCAGTCCTCCATTGAGCTAAGCATGAGGCAGCTGTCCACCACGCCCTCTCACAATGTCATTTTGCTGGGGAAGAGGGAGAGCTGCCATCTCTCTTTTTAATCTTTCTATATTTCTATCCGTCTCTCTGTGTCCGTCTCTCTGTCTCTGGTTATCAGTATTCAGCAGTTCTAGCTGTCATTCAGTGGTCTGTCTTTCATACGTCACTAAATTGGCCAGGATCAAAAGGTGACCTTCACAGTGACAGCTATGAATCGGGGAGAGGGCATCCATTGAAAAGGCCGTTTAACTCGATGCCATAATGACATCTCATCTCCAGCGGTTGAAAACGCATTTTTCAATATCTGTGACAGACCAACATGTCATGCCCATCAGTCTTGTGTGGGAATGTGTGAGATCTCTCACAGGTGTTTGCGTGGGTCAGGCTCATTAGGCGGTGAGTGTGGAAACAGCATTCCAATGGCCTAATACA